>NW_015090797.1:7272592-7352268 GCF_001431845.1 Calidris pugnax | reverse complement strand
TCCAGGGATGGGGCATCCACAACTTCCCTGGGCAACCTGTTCCAGTGCCTCACCATCCTCACTGGAAAGAATTTCTTTTTAATATCTAATCTAAATCTCCCCTCTTTTTGTTTAAACTATTACCCCTCTTGTTATCGCTACACTTCCTGGTAAAGAGTCTCTCCCCATCTCTCCTGTAGGTCCCCTTTAGGAACTGGAAGTTGCTATAAGGTCTCGGTTGGACTCGATGATCTCAGAGGTCCCTTCCAACCACTAAGATTCTGTGATTCTGTCTCCCTGTAGACCTTCCTCTTCTCCAGGGGAGGTTCAGGTTAGATACTAGGAAAAAAATTTACACTGAAAGGGTTATCAAGCATTGGAATGGGCTGCCCAGGGAAGGGGTTGAGGCACCATCCCTGGAGGTGTTCAGAAGACAGCCTGACATGGTGCTAGGGGATGTGGTTTAGTGATGTTTGGGTTTTTTTTTGTCAGAGTTAGGTTGATGGTTGGACTAGATGCTCTGGAAGGTCCCTTCCAACTTAGATCATTCTATGATAATAATAGAAATCTTATATAATACATTTTTTCACAAATGTTGCCTAACAAAGGGATTTCTCTATCCTGTTGTTTTTCAGTGGTGGTTCCTGATAACTCAAGCCAGAACTACTGCCTCAATGGTTGTTGATGCTTTCCTTTCTTTACAGTCATAACTACTGTTCTCCAGATTCTGCAACCCACAGTTTTGAGTTTCACATCTGGATTCCTTAGCATTAAATTTATTGCAGAATTGCTTTAAGTGATTGTTCTGGAGGCTTTGCATTTTGACATAATAAGAATCTTCAGGGAGTTGATGGTCATTGTTCCTCTTTTTACCACTTCCCATGCCTTCTGTTACATTAGAAGCATGAAAACAAAAACCTCCCCCCTCAGTAAAACTTCAAAATTGGAGCCAGTGTAGTACACTTAAAAATAGAATGCCCAAGAGTGAGATTTGGTGAGATGCTCATGATTAAAAAGTAGAATTGAAGATTAGTAATGACTGAATTGGAACACCATATTTATTAAATATTTCAGAAAAAATGTCTCAAAACGAACTTCTGACTTCTTGTGTGTTTACTTATTTCATGTATTCTGGGACTCTGTATATGCTGCAAAATTTAAAGCCTAAACATTTTCTTTTAAGTCCTCCCACTGAATCATCTGCTGAATCAAGCTTGGTTGCTGAACTTCAAGAGAAGCTTCAGGAAGAAAAAATGAAGTTCTTGGAGCAACTTGAAGAACAAGAGAAAAGAAAGAATGAAGAAATGCAGAACATTAGGACATCGCTCACTGCAGAGCAGCAGGTAAAACTGATTCTTTTCTATTACTTTTGCTCTAATGAGAATTACACGTTCTTTTGCTGTTTTGAAGTTATGGACTTTTTTTCTATGTACATTCTAAAATTGCACTATTATCTGGAGCCAGGATGTGATGGATTAATGGAATCCAATGCTAAGCAAAAAAAACAAAACACAAAACACACAAAAAAACCGCCCAAACCACCAAACCCCCCTGCCTTGTAATATCTGTGAACTGGACAGTATAGATTCAATATTTGCTTATTTGTTTTTTACTTTTGCTTATGTTATTAAAGTAGTGATGTAAATTTTTAATCCTTTAATCTGTTGAACTCCAGAAAGATACCAGATAAGTACTGTTTAACACGAAATTTATGGACAGCAAAAAATTAATTTTTTGAAATACTAATTGGTTTGGAATGCTGCTTAATGACTTTTAAACTTTATTAGCCTGGGCAGGTGATGTTTGAGGTTCAAAGCAAATGTCATATTTTACTTAATAAACTTATTACTATGTACTCCACACCTTGACACAAAATCATATTGCACTGGATTAATAATTATATATGTCTCCACACATTTTTTTTTCCTTTCAAAACATCTTGAATCTCTCAGATTTTATAGATCAGTCTTAAGTTCTTAAATTTAATCTCTCTTAGTAACAGCTATTATCTACAGCTTTGTTGCATTTAAATACTAAGAAAGGATTTTCTGTTTTAAGCACCTCTACTTACTTTAGTGATGGTGGGATCAAATAAGGACAAAGAGACAGCGTAGTGATCAGCCAGCTTGGTGAATGAAGGCTGTGAATCACTTGGGGCAGAGAGCAGAAAATTGCAGACAGAAAGAAGGAATATTTTTGAAGTTTTGGACTGCAGACACTAATGCTGCAGTGAGCCTCAGTATATCTAACTGAAATATTTTATACATAACATGAGTAATCATAAGATTTCTTTTTTCATCAGAATCTGCCTTAATAACCCATTTTCCTCAATATTTAATAATTTTCTTCATTCATGCAGCAGAGCATGGTAGGGAACGTTTGTTAACAGCAAATTCCAGTGAAAGATGGAACCTTTTGGTTTTGTTTCTGTTTTTTCTTTAAAAAAAAAGTAAAGTTGTATTGGAAGTGTTACTTATGTATGTGAAGCTTGTTTGAGAGTGGCAGTTGATAGTCATAGGTCATGACTGGATTGTAAAATTCACCAAAAAAAATGAAACTGTAATTTAAAATATCCTTTTAACAGATGATTTTTTGTTAGTGTTTGTCTGTCTCTTCAGCACAACTGTAAGAGTAGGAGGAGAGAGGGCTTAATGGTTGGTGGAAGGATTCAAGAAGCTGAGTGGTCAGGCTGATACAGAAGGATATGTTCAGTTATTCAAGCTAATTAGGATTCCTCTATAACTTCTGCTTTAATTGTTCACCTAGGAATTAGCACAGGATTTGAAATCTGTTTTTAATGCAGATTCCAGTATATTATTCTAGTGTATTAATAATTATGTTTTTCTTTTATGTTGCATGTAACATATCTTTATGCAGTGCAGTTTTTTCTCAGTAGCCATTTTAATCCTTAAAGAAACTGTTCTTATTACAAGACATGCAACTGTGGGACATTTATTGGAATATAAAGTATTGTGTTTAAAAAAAAAATTTACAAATTATTTTTTTATTTAATGATGATTTCTTTATAATTTTACTATGTGTATATTTGACTTGGGAACAGCAGGGATAAAAATGAAAAAAAAATGTTAGAGAGAAACCTCAAAATAAAATCTTCAGACAAATTATCTCGTCACTGAAACAATCTGTAAACAAGTTTGCTTCCTCATTTAATTATAATTTAGGAAATTGAAAGAAGCAATATCTTTGGGTACTTTATTGTTCTAGTGATGAATTTTGCATTACAAGAAATGTAATGCAGTACATCTCTTATTTCAGTAATACCTCTTTCTGTTTTCAGACCAACTTCAACACTGTTCTGGCAAGAGAGAAAATGAAAAAAGAAAACATAATTAATGATCTTAGTGACAAATTAAAAGTGCTAACACAACAGCAAGAAAAAGATAAGGGTAAGCAAAGTTCTAAAAAATTACTCATTTTCTAATAGGATAATTCTATTCAGTAGGGATTGGTTTTGATCCCTAGTGCTGCTGCTGTTAGAATTTTTTATTTACTTGTCATAGATTTGATTGAAACACTTTCCGAAGATCGAGCTCGCTTACTTGAAGAGAAGAAAAAGCTTGAAGAAGAAGTTAATAAACTGAGAAGTAGTAATTTTTCTCCATCAACCTACGCGGCAGCAGCTTCAGAGGTTTGTGGAGCCTGCGCAGCTGATGTTCCCACTGACACAGACAGACTGGTCTCTGACATTGCAGCTGAAGGGAGACTGGACTCTGCGATGGAAACCAGTATGATGGCTGTGCAGTAAGTGTGGGGCAGTGTAGCAGAAATACATGAAGCACGCTCCTGTTCTTTAAATGTGTGCTGTTGGGTGTTGTGAACTACAAATGAGCATGTTTAATGCTCCTTCGGCTTTGATGTTCCTGCTAAAAATATTCTTTTAAATGCACGCATACAATTGGGGTGTCAGTCATCAGAAACATGTTTTTGATGACTTAGAAGTATGCAACTTAAAGGTGAAGTTTTTGCCTTGCAATTATGAGATGAAAAAATAGACTTAAGTATATGAAATGTAAGTCAAAGAGGAGAGCAATTGCAATGGTGGCCTAGGATGAGCTGGGTGGCTGCATGTTACTGGCATATCTCTTAAACAATGGCTGGCTCTTGTTTAAAAATAAAAAAATTTCATTCTTGTTTGTGTACATGATGGCTGTAAGGTAGCATAATAACATTCCTTGAGGAAGAGGAATGGGCGATAGCTATACCTATTAGAAATTGGGCTAGTCCTCAGGATTCAAAACAAGTAATGGGACTGAGGTTGGTTAAGTGGCCTTGATGGATTGATGTTCTGTATTATTGGAGAGAAAGACAGGTATTCAGCATCCCTTTTTTTGTATAACCTCTGAATCATCAGTACTGTCAGCTGTGATGCACTGCTGACTTACTGAAAGCTGTGAGGGGACTGGGAAAAAACTGCAATGGTTTAAACCCTCGCTTGAGGAAAGCAGCTAGGGCAAGAAATTTATGTACTTCAAACTAAACTTTTCATGTAAAATCAGTTGTCTTGTGTTCGGATCTGGTTGATAATCTGAATTTATAACAGATTCAAATAATATCATGTTGATATTGCACATATTTAACTGTTTATCACCCTTTTTGTATGGAGGCTTAATTAAGCAGTAGCTAGTTTGCAGGTGGGTGTCTGCACCAATACTTGAAATACTGACATGATTATGAAGATCAGAATAGAGTTCTGTTGCCATCATCAGCTTCACTGTATTTTCTACTGCCCTACAATAGCCGTACTGTTGCCATCATCAGCTTCACTGTATTTTCTATTTTGGGTGCCCTGCAATAGCAGTACACTTTAGTATTGGCATGTAATGCCTTACCTGGTAACTGCAGAGTCTATGTGTAGAGCTACTAGACGGTGATCTGGTCTCAGTAGGTGATTAGGAAGTCTTCTGAACTTAATAATTCTGACTGGTACAAAGCTGTCCTGTTGGTTGTTGTCAGAAATCCAGCCTCCTGTGGATATATTTTCTTATTTCAATAATTAGTTCCATGAAAACCTACATCACGTTCCTTGACTCTTACTTTAAATGCACCTGAAGTAATTTTGTGAAGGTTTTTAATAGTGAAGACTGTCCAATGTCTCTTTTCCAAGAGACAAGGTTCTGATAATGCATGCAAATGTCCTATTTTTTTTGCAATTTTCTTAACAATTGTCATAGATTTCTCTTAACAAATAGAATGTTAGGCTTAAAAATTCTCTACTAAAATGAGCGCATTCTATTACATGTACTTTCTGACTATAATAAGAGAAAATGAATAGCACGTGAAATGAATGCATTAAAATAGGACTCATTATTAGAAAATACTCAGCTAGTATCATGCTCAGTTCAATGTGATAATCCATTCAGAGTAGGTTACTGGGAGAGAATTCTGGAAAAAAGGGTGAAGAAGTTTTGTCCAGGGCATTCCAATTGGTTTGTGGTTTTTTTTTTTTCCTTAACTCCAAATAAAACCTGGGGAAAACTAGAAAAAATTAAAAATCTACAGCATGATTATGTTTCTGCTGTAGCAGCTGAAGAGAAAACTGAAATAGTCACCACATAGTAGGTTTTACTAATTCATGAGAACTGTTCTTCATGCTAATGCATTCTACCTCCTTGTGGTGGAAGATTGCATGTCTTTTATTCTCTTGTACTAGGAACACTCATTTTAAGATCCTTTCCTACAATGTTTAAGGTGTTTAAGGAAATTTGGATTTGAATTGGAAGGCACTTCTAAATATTAGCAGTCACATGGATTGTTTTATTTTATGATTTTACACCTGTGGTAGTTTTTTAGTAGACTTTTAATACATCAGTTATGGTTGTATTGTTATTTCCTTTCTCCCAGATAGAATCCTTCCATAGACTAATTTGTGAAGTTGATAAATATCGTAGGCTGTGTCATGTTACTCTGAATAAACAGTGAGCCTGCTTTGTTCCAGTAATCTCAGTGCAATGAGGTGTTTTGGGAAGACAGATCTCGTCATCTTATTATAAAAATAAAATAAAATTCATACACTCTTATTTCTGAGACTTCTCGGAATAGTGTTTATGCTCCAGAACTCTACAGTGTAATGCTTGTTGTACTCATTTGCATGAAAAAAAGCTTAGAATCCCACACTTATTTCATTATACCCCTAATGTGATTAAGGGCTGCTTCTTGCTCATTAAGAACACTTACCTGAAGAAATTGGCTGCATCTTTGAATCACCCACTTGATACAGCTGGCAAATTTTTACTGTGGTGTGAAAGGAGAACACAGTAACTGACTGTGAGCTCCTGGTTAATTGCAACCCATGCATTCTCTCAGACTTCTGCTTACCTCTCACAGAAGTAAAGAACCTCACTGGGAAATATGCAAGTGGAATGAGGTTTTGCCAGAGAAGCAAAAGCAGAATTGTTAGATTTCCTTCCATTTGCTATAATCAGTGCCCATCACAACCAGTGCTGTCTAACCCAGAATAATACATACAGTGCACTAACTAACATGGAAGCAATGATGAAAACAGTTGTTGCTTACCAAGCTAAACTTGCACTGATAATCAAAAAAACCACTGAAATGCCCTATCTTTAGGAGGAGAACTGTTTCTTTCAGTAATTCTAGTCCTGAACTTTCACGGCAGGTTTACAAAAAACCTGAAAAGGTAAACCTGAGAACAAAAAACTTTGGCTCAATGTACTACAAGTCAGGTAATAAATAGGCAGAAATTATTACAGGTTTCTGTTGACTTCTTCCTATTACATGAGAGCTAAACAGCCTTTTAACAGAAATGAAGTAATGATTAGCATGGCTTAAATTAAATTTTCTTAGTTCTACTTGGCATTTTGCTTGGTTTTATAGCATGTTTTGTCAGACTGGATGAATGGACTACATGTCCAAAAACTTGTCCTTTTTTTTCCCCCCAATTGAATCAGTTTGGACTACAAAAGATACTGTTTCTTCCCTATTAACCTGCCTTTAAAAATACATTTTGGTTCTATTAGGAATTTCTCTCTGTGTTTTTAGGAGATTTCTTATTAGGATGTTGGCATTATCTTATCATGGCCCAGTGCTCAGTTTATCTCACAGATCAGCAAGAGGCAATTAGCAAGTTTACATTAGTATCTCTCTACTAGACAGTCCCAGGGCACAGAGCCTTTAAACTACAAAGATGAAGAAAATCTGATATTGTAGAGCTGAACCACAATATCAAGGGTTAACTGCTAAAGCATTTGAAGCTGTATTTTTCATCCTGATGTTTTAAAAATAATGCAAAATATGCATAAATGGTCCCATGTAACTTTATAAACAAAACAGTGACTGAAAATTCATTGGCTTGATGCAACAAAGAAGCTACTTGGGTTTAAAGAAAAAAACCCACAACAAACCAACCCCCAAAACCTGCCACAAATGTTAATGCTGATTCTCAAGGTGTCTTTTTGTGCTAGTAAAGCACAACTCTCATCACTGGGTGAACATGGAGGGGACGGGAAAGAGAATTTTTCATCATCAAAAATAATTATTTTTTTTTAAATTTTTAACCTATTTTCTTCTTTTTCTTTTAGTGAAAATGTCCATATGTCTGAAGAAAAGCAGAGGATAATGTTGCTGGAAAGAGTGAGTAGATTGTTTGTGAAGTTAAGCATTACAACTAAGTACTTAAACGTGTATGTGTGAAGTTGTCCTTTGGTCAGTTATATTCTGATGCAATATAGTATCTGTAAGGCTTATAAATGTAATTCCAGGGAATGGTTTTTTGTTGTACTCATTTCAGATCAGTATAATTTGTTGAAGTAATTTTATATAAGTATTAATGCATTATACTTAACTTAAAGTTTGTTTATTCTGTTTATATAGGCTTCAGTATGAATTGAGTCAGGTGCAATATTTCCTCTTAGGAGGCACAGGCCATTGCTCTAGGGAATTTCTGTAGCAAAAAAAATAATGTTTTGATTATTTTTTCAAATTAAGCCATCCAAAGCAGCTGGACAGCAATTAAGATTTATTTACATGTTTCTCTTGGAAATGGGTAATTTCTCTTCTTAGGCTGCTCCTACTCAGATCATTTTTAATTCTACCTGAGATGCACTATAATCTTGGCAATATTCCTTCTGTAAAAAGTGAAATAACACTTATGTGCTTAAAATGACAATTTTCTGAGGTCATGCTCCTACAGGCCAGAATTGCAAGTTTATACCTCACCCCCCTTGCTTCTCCCAAATACATACCTTAATTTTTGGTAGATGTTTCTCACTTGGAGTCCTTATATGCTTTATTCTGTCATCTGTTCACAAAGGATTTGTCATGGGTAGAAGCTACAGAATAGTAATACATTACATTTCTCTTGCTGTTCTATCAGTGAAATGTATTTCGGAGAAGGATGAGTATGGAGTTAAGTGTGGCATTGTGGTAATTGCTAGACTTCAATTTTTTTTTTAATGTGTCTTTGTTCTGAAGATGTTTTGATATTGTTTTAAAACTGAAAGCTATAGTAAATATCTATATTGTATAAGTCATGTGGTTCTGGTCACATTAAAACTTTTTTAAAAATGTTTATACCATATAAGTTAATTAGATAATATTTTATTTCAGACTTTGCAGTTGAAAGAAGAGGAAAATAAGAGATTAAATCAAAGATTGGTAAGTATTTGTGCAGTGTATGTTTTAAGTTTATGAAAAGAATAAGTCTACAAATTTCAGTTTGTTAAAATCTAAAAATGTGTTTTATTAGCTTCAAAAATGTTTTTGTTGCTAAGACAAGTGGCAACTAGGCAACTTGATAACCTTTCAGAGGTACCTCAACAGAGCAGTCTTTCAGGAAAGAAAAGTACAGTGGCAATAGGTCAAAATGTAGTCTCTAAAAAACAAAAAAAGTTGGTCTGAAGTTGGACTCCATAAATAAAACTGCTGAAAGTGTCATCAGAAGACTGACAACAGGAAATATGCTGTAGGTAATAATATTTGAGTTACAGCTGAAAAAATCATGTGTATATAGGTAATATAGATTTCAGAAGTGCTTATAAATGGTTCAGGAAGTAGGAACCTATGGAAAAATTCTGAGACCTCTCGTCAGAGTTGCTACAGGGCAATTATGAATTGTCTTCTGTAAGGAAGTTACCAAAGGGTAATGAAATGGACGTGTTTACATCAGATCAGCTTCTCTATCTACTTGCTTGGATGTGGGCTATGTATCGCTTAGTAGATATGAAGTAGTGTTGCCTATTTTCATTTCTTATTATCACAATTATTGTAGAAAGTGTATGTATGCTTATATTCATTTTTAGATCTAGTTATCCAATTAAAGTTGGTTCATGTGCCAGTATTAATTAATTTAAACAGATTTAAAGGTAAATACTGTGCCTATAGGAGATATGCAAGGTTTTGGACATAATTCTTAATGGAGCCTTTGTTTGTTCTTAGTAAATTTGACTCGTTTTATTCCAGGGAGTCCTTAGTAAAACTGGGAGACCATATCAAGTTCAAAATCCATAGTTTAATTGCAAGAAACGTATTTAACCTCCAATGTTTTGCCTTTTGGACAATGCCAGTGGCTTCTGTGTGAGAGTACACAGCTGTGTCATAGCTCTTGGCATGCTCAGAGCAAATCTTCACTGGCACTGATCTAGAAAGCGCTTTTCAGTTTAAAATAATGAGGGAGAAGTCGATTATGTAAGAAATTTCGAAAGAAAGGGTAGCTATTTAATTAAAAAAAAAAAGAGACAAAGGCCCAAACAAACAAAAACCAACCAACCCTGCTACAGAACAGGATGACAGAAAGGTGTGCTGTTTTCCTGAGTGAATATAAGATCTGCAAGAATAGACTGTTTGAAATCAATAATAAATGATTTATTTTGTCTTAACCATACTGTTACCTGCAATGTACATTTCATCATAGCTTGCCAATACTTGATAGCTTTTCTGTTTTTTTATATAGATGTCCCAGAGCATGTCGTCAGTATCCTCGAGACATTCTGAAAAAATAGCAATTAGAGAGTAAGTACATGTTGATTTTCATATAAACAGATGGATATGCATTCAATAATAAGTATATAGTTAAAGAATGTCACAGTTTTTATGTTCTTGCTGTGTGCTAAAAAAATATATAGATCATCTCTATAGTTTAGCTGTCAGTTATTGACTACCTCCCCATCCCCAGAGTAATAGTAATACTTATTTGTAGAGCCCTCTCATAGTATAAAGCTTCATTTATATCTATTTTAGACTTCATTTCATTTATGGGTAAATAGTACATTTACAACACATTTGCACTGTGAAGCAGAAGTTGGAGACAGAAAAAGTTGTTGGAGTTCTGTTACTGAAACTTGGCATGGGAACTTTGTGGCTGCTTCTGTTATTCTGGTGTCAGAAAGAAACAGATTTCTAAGATTGAATAGCTACATAAATGTTTTGCTGTATTATTCCATGTTCAAATTGACTTCAGTTTAAAATATCAAAAGAGTGTTTGTAAACACTAGTACAGAGATCATTAACATAAGCATTGGTGAATAAAATAATATAAAATTGAAATGTTAGTAGGTAAAAGCAAAGCTGTCATTTCTTCTGAAAACAATAATTTGAGCTGATGTATGTAGAAAAACATTTCAAAACCAATTTTTAAAAGGTAGAATTTCTGTTGACTTCAGAAAATATAAAATGTATATGAGCTGGTGTAGCAAGTAGAAACATCTGTGCTGCTGTTCAGCTAAATCTCAGCCTGTGCAGTACTTTAAAAAAAATTGGTAGTGTAATTAATGTAGCTTTAAACTTCTATAGTTTTCTTTTCAGTTAAAGTTCCTTGATTTTATTTATTTTTCCCCCCCCAGTTTTCAGGTTGGCGATTTGGTTCTCATCATCTTGGATGAAAGGCATGACAACTATGTATTGTTTACTGTTAGTCCAACCTTGTATTTCTTGCACTCAGAGTCTCTTGCTGCACTGGATCTCAAACCAGGTGAGTGTGGTAAGTGTCAGATTACTTCCAATTATTATCTCCTCCTATAAGTAACACTCTAAACTTTCTAATGCTTAAGTGAGTTTATAAATATGTATGTGGTAAATGAGAAGCATGTAATATAGATAACTATCGGCTATCTTTGTAGCTTTCGTTATTTGTGCTAAAGCTAAGCATTTTTCATGGCTGAACATTTTAAATAAAAAATTATATGGATATTAATGTCTTGGAAAAATAGGGAAAAATACCTGCATCTTCAAAGTAAGCTGTTAAAAAAAAAAAAACACCACAAAACCAAACCAAAAAACCCCCAACCCTAGAGAAAATGCCAATTTTGTACACACCCAGTGTATGTTAATATGTCTATGGGGAAAATATTCCCGTCAGGCCAATTACCTATTCAGTGGCATGAATAATAATGTCTAACTGTGTAGGTCTTAGAAATATTTTTATCTGGATTTACATTTTCAGTGTCTTTTTCTGATGGGGAAAGTTAAGACAAAACTCAAGGTAACACTTCTGTCAAAACTACATATTAATTCTTTTTTAAATAGCTGATTTTATTACGTGCTTTGAAGATTCTTGGGATAAAATTTGTTTTCTCTGTAGCTTGACTTCTGCAAAGTGACTGGAATTTATGAATCCAAATACGTATCTGAAATAAAATGTAGGCCATAGTATATGGGGGTTTGCAAACAATGTTTTTGCTGATAAAGTTTTTCCACCCAATTTAAGCATGACTTAGAAGATTTCAGAGAACAGTTTCTGTATGTTTTGCTTATGTTCAGGTTGATGGCGCATTGGCTTTTTTCCTCCCTTAGCCAACAAATAACCTGAAGATTATTTTTGGCAGCTATGTAAACTTGGTTAAGTTGATGTACTACTCTTTTTTTTTTTTTTTTTTTAAGAGGAAAAATAACAATACTTTGCACTAAACTATGTCCTACATTAAATTTGTATAAACATCTTTAAACTATCACACCTAGTATTTTTTGCAAATCTACCTGTGCTCCCAACTTTGCAGAAATGTCTAAGAATGTTTTATATTAATTCTAATTTATCAGTAGAAGTTTCTGTATGGTATTGCAGTTGATGGCGCATTGGCTTTTTTCCTCCCTTAATCTTCAGGTTATTTGTTGGCTGTTTTTGGCAGCTATGTAAACTTAGTTAAATTGATGTACTACTCTTTTTTTTTTTATGAGGAAAAACAACAATACTTTGCACTAAACTGTCCTACGTTAAATTTGTATAAACTTCTTTAAACTGTCACACCTAGTATTTTTTGCAAATCCACCCGTGCTCCCAGCTTTGCAGAAATGTCTAAGAATATTTTATATTAATTCTAGTGTATCAATAGAAGTTTCTATAGTTATTGCATGTCAGAAGCTGTCAACTTACTCTGAGCAGAGTCATGGATTTCAGTTATGGTGAAAGATGATAGCTCTGAAATAATTGTGTAGTCTCCAGAAGACTACCAAGCTCCATCTGCATTCTGAGACTGCTGAAGAAGAATCTGTCCCCTATGTGTTTACAGGAAGAACTCCTATCTTACTTAATTCAGAATCTATTATGTCTATTATGGCATTAGTAGCGCATGCATAACTATGTGATATATGATTTATTTCCTTGTTATTGGTTTACATATATAAGGTAGAAGACATGTCAGTCTGTAGATTACGCTAGTACACAAGGCATTAGTAGCGCATGCATAACTATGTGATACATGATTTATTTCCTTGTTATTGGTTACATATATCAGGTAGAAGACATGTCAGTCTGTAGATGACACCAGTACACAATTCACTGACCTGTCTGTTTTCAAATGGACTTGGCTTGCTCCATTGCTTACTACTTGCTAACTGGTTAGTCTTGAATCTGAGAGAACTTCACATAAAGCAAACACGAAGACTTAACCATTTACTTTAGGAAATTGGTGTGGACCTAGCTACTGGTAATTATTGTTTCAAGGGCTGCCAAAATGTTGCATCTAAATCATAGAATCATAGAATCGTCTAGGTTGGAAGAGACCCTTGGGATCATCGAGTCCAACCATCTACCCTACTCTACAAAGTCATCCCCTACACCATGTCCCTTAGCACTGCATCTAAATGGCCCTTTTGTACCAAGAGGTATATATCAAGTTTTTAATCTTGTATAGAACCAACTGCAGTATTAAGTGTCAGGGATTTAGCTATTGTAGGGTGTCTCTGTCTCCATTAAAAGCATTTAGAATGCTGTGACAATGCTGAAATTGTTGAGGACTTCATGGTTTCTGTGTTGTCCCTTGTCTTCATGATATGGAGGTTTTCATCTGCAAATGTAAGGAGAACAACTTGCATATTTCTATCTTTGTTAGATCAACAGAGTCTCTCAGGCAAGCAAATTCAAAAATGGTTTTCATCTGCAAATGTAAGGAAATCAACTTGCATATTTCTATCTTTGTTAGATCAATGGAGTCTCTCAGGCAAGCGAATTCAAAAATGCTTATGTTTTTTTGTAATCTAAATATTAGTTGTAGAACATTCAGATGGGATATAAATACTTTACACTGATTTGTAGGAGTGTGGAGTAGAGCAGAATCTACTCCATTGTCAGTAGCCAAATCAATCTTGAAGGGTAAGATTAAATTTTCAAACTCCGGTTCTTGAGTGACTCATGTTCTACTCACTGGAATATCTCATAAATGGTCGTGCTTAGAAAAGCATTGATTTTCAGTGTTATGCAGAGCATATGTGAGCTGTTCCTTCCGTCTGTTTTGATGTTTTCTTCATGCCGTGATTAGTGATAGTTAGAAAAGAGCAAAGCAAGTAAAATGGATATAATTTCCTAGGGTATGAGACAAACACGCATTTCCTTACTGTTACGAAATGGGTACAAGATGCAAGTTTATGTCCACTTGTTGCTCTTTTGATATGTCAGTTTATTATGGAGGTTTTTTCCGTTTCTCCTTTTTGAGCAGTATTGGGTACGCTGAGGACTACAACCAAAACTAGTAGACTTGTAGGGCTTTAAAATTATTATTTATGAATAACTAATTTCCATCACTAATACAGAAAAATAAGCAAATGTTTCAGTAGAAGTAGTGATAATAGCTGAGTAAAGAAGACTTTCTCTCCTTTGAAGTAGTCAAGCTTTGTTGATGAGAAAAATTTTGAATCTTTAAATTAATTTCAGTTTGAATGTGCTCTTGTTTCTTCTAATGTTAGCTTTTAAAACAAAATCTAAACTACAAAATCAAATTTTTTGTTTGAAAACATCGGTGACCTGTCTTGATACCTGAACTCATTTAATTTTTGTTAATTTCTTTTTGAAAGGGTTTTTTTTTTTAGTAACTTCTGCTTTCAGTGGGATTATTTTAGCAAATAAGCTTTAACCATATTGAATATAATATGCTGTTACCCATGGGTGATTATCTAAAATAATAAATATTGTCTTTTTAGCTTCAGGTGCATCTAGGAGACCTTGGGTGCTAGGAAAAGTGATGGAAAAGGAATATTGCCAGGCAAAAAAGGTAAGGAAATAGCAATGGAGTATCATCTGATAAAATGAATAAATCAGTTTTAATACTTGTAACAATTGTGAAAAGTTCTCTCTGCATAATAAGTGAGACGAAAATTAACCTCGGTTCTGCCATTCCTGCTCTGGTTTTAGTCAGTGAATGTCAAGAGAAGGGAAAGTAGAAAAACTAATAACTCAGCAGTGGGTTGGGTAGTTGTGTCCATTCTGCCCAGAACCTTGCCAGGCTCCACAGGGTCTCACAAATGCTGAGGGGTGGGAATCAGTTTCTGCTTAAAAATAGAAAAATGGGAGAATAACCCCACATTTCTAATCTAATTTATTTTTTTTTTCTTTGTAGGCACAAAACAGATTTAAAGTTCCTTTGGGTACAAAATTCTACAGAGTGAAAGCAGTACCGTGGAACAAGAAAGTATAACACAACAAAGTTTTAGTTCATTCTGTCTCCATTCTTTTTTGACTTGTCCTTCAGTGCTCGTTCATCGCTCCAAATACCAGGCCATCTTTTTATACTGAGGTCATGTGACAAGATACGTCATTGATGTACTGCTTTTACTTTTTAACAGGTCACATTTTAGAAACAAGAATTTCATCAAAAACTCTGGCCCTAACTGTTCCAGTTTTTTTACCCAGATAACTTTAGGAGTGTGGACCAAATGAGTTCATTTTCTCAAAGGGCAACCACATGGAACATGGTTTGTTAAGCCATGTTAATTGCCTGTTAAATATACATTAGCTTGTATTTAGATGTTAAATGTTAGTTACCATTATTACCAGCATACGTCCTTTTGTGAAATCATTATCAAAGTACTTGCACTCTTTAACAGATTCTTTATATGTGTAAAATTCATCAACTATTTAAAGAGGAGTGTTCATTGCATGCAGATAATCATATAATTTTTCTTCAACATGAGTTTGCCTCAGTAGATGAATAAAAATAACTACTGCAACTTGTTTCATTACATGAAAATGCTCTTTAATGTTAAAAAAAAAAACTTGTAATTTGATAGACTGATTTTGAAAATCAGTCACAGTTAGATCTGCAATCTTCAAAAGCACTTTCGATGGATTGATCACACAGATTCTGAAGGGAAGAAGTCTGTGCCGTTTGTTCAAAGTGAAGCACTTGTTCTTCCCAACGAAACAGAAATCTTGTATTAATCTGTTTAGAAAAATCATATTGATGAAATTGTATTTCATGGTTGAGTTTCAGGAAAAAACTCATTGTACATTAACCATACAAGAGTCATTTAAGTAACAAATTATTGTAATTGTAAAAGACATGTAGAATTTTAAAACAATAAAGATTTGAAACTGTATGTGTTTGAAGTATTTGTGTGCCTTTTAAATACTATCTATAATATTTATTTCATGTTAATCTGTTGTAGCTTCTCTCTGATTCCTCCAGCAGTTTCATTACGTAGAAATACCTAAATTTTCTACGAAAGGCATTAATATTCAACAACATTCAGGAATTAGAAGAATTATCTTGGAACGATAAAAAATAATTGAAGTAGACAGAAATTAATTTTGTCGGCATATTAAATGGATACATGACTTTTTCAAAATAGTTATATTGGCTACGCATTAGAAATGTAGTCTAATTTATTTTATTTTTTTAATAACAGGGTAAAAAGATGTACTTTACATGTGTAGCCAATGGAAGGTGAAATTCTGGATTCAACTATAAGCTTATGTCTAGGACTTAATCCATAGAGTTATTCAACTGTGATTTATCTTCAGAAGGTGTGGAGAGGAGGAGGAAAAGAGATTAAGAAATGATCACATGAAAATGTCAATGTTTCTGCCCATATGTTGCAAATAATATTCCTCCAGACTAACCAGTCCACTTGAATCCCCAGAAACATCTGTATATGCTTTATTTAAAATTTTGTTCCATCGCAATTTGAAGTTCAGATTTTTATGAAATGCATGGGCTTGTAATTGTATCACACCTTTGATGAAATAAATCTAAGACAGTTGATCTCTGGAAAACAGAATGTCATTTTGTCAAGTTGCATTCTTACCCGATTGTCAAGTTTGCGAGTTGATGTACTGACTTCTTTTTTTTTTTTTTTTTTTTTAAAACTGTCATTTCCAATTAAAAAAAGCAAAACACTGTTCCACTGGAAAATTTCCAGCTAGCTAGAGAGAGAAATTGAAGAAAGGCAAATTGTTACTAAGTTCTTAGGTGGGTTTTTAAATTTTGTTTTATTCTTTCTTTCTTTTCTTTCTTTCTCTCTTTCTTTTTTTTTTTTTTTTTTTTTTTTTTTAAATTATCAAAAAAATGTGCCTTCTGCTGGAAGAACAATATACCATAGTTGAGTACTGCCTAGTGTCAAATATGTAAATAACATAGATCTATAGAACAGGCTTAAGGGAAAAAAAAATCATGATGCATTTTTTTTTTATCACTGAGTTTTTGACTTTCAACTAAATGGGAATTCAGTTCTGTCTGTGATCTGGTGCAGTTCCTGTGGTCAACTGAGTCACAAGTGGTTTAAGAAGCTGCACACGTAGCGTGATTCATTCCTTCTAATACACCAAGTGTTTAGGAGCCTTGGTGTCTCTTACCCCACTGACACAACTTTCCCACCCTCAGATAACCTCTCGACTGCTGTGAATATTGTTTGTCCTTCAGGGACAAACGATCTCCCTGAAGCCACCAGGAGGCACAGGGTCCTTCCATTTCTGGGAGGACAGTTACTCCTTCAGTACCAGCAATGGATCTACGTGGCAACGTCCAGTCCAGCAAGGATTGTCATTGCAACCTAAGACCCCAATCTTTTACTGAGTAGTCTACTTCAAAGAGAAGTAAAAGGTCCCCAGATATTTTGTCTGTGGAGGAAAGGATGTGTTTGTCAAGCCTCCTGAGTTGGGTAAAACTGCAAATTTGATGACTGCTCTACAGGACTCTGCACCCAAAAGTAACAGTCTTTGCTGGGGCATACAAAAATTAAACTTTTTCTGATACCCTGATCTCATTAAGCACTAAGACCTGTGTGTCTTGCTGCTCTGCATGTTTGACCTACCATGAAGTTCATTGCAGGCTCTGGGATGGTGTCCTGAGAACATGAGTGAGGCAAGTACACAACTCCATGCTGAGAATTTAAAAAAAAAAAGTCAAATTTTTTTTGACTTTGAAAAGTCTTTCATCTTTAGCTGTAAAAAAAAAAAATCTGAGCTTTCTTATCTCAGTTTATTGTTGCCCAGGTTAAAAAATATCTATAGGTTATACGTGGACAGTAGCAGTGATGATTTATGCTGCTATGGACGTTGGCTTGATTTCTAGCTGAAGATCAACAAAGATGTGACTGACATTTATATAACTCAGAGACACGTGAGCAATATATGAAAGTGAACTTGTGAAGCACCTAAATAAATAGATTAAAATAAAGTGCCGTAATGCAAACTGTAAGGGAAGAAAGAGTCCTTCCCTGCTGATATCTGCCACTTAAAAGAATACCAGGATGAATCTGTTATTGTTAAAATGACATCATATTTTTAAAATATAAATTACCAGCAATGGCTTTGGTTTTTAGGAATATTTGTCATGTGTTTCATTTTATAATCTTTATGTATATTCAAAATGGAAATTCTGTCAAACAAACTCCTAACATATTCAGTAATGATTCTGAACAGTCATTGAAAAAAATGCAGTTTACATATTTTGTGTGTGTCACAGCCTTACTAGTTCTTGAAACTATGCTTGTTATGCGCCACCTATGTGTTCTGTCTTGCTCCATAATAAAGCTGTGTGTAGAGCTATATAATTTGAATGAGGAGCACATTCAGAGGGGATGGGGGGGAAGCTGGAGGATAAATTTGATGATCTGAGATTTCTCTAATTCTTTTATGCAGCTGCATGTTGGAAACAGCGATTACTAGAAAAGCCTCTGGTGCTACTGCTAATATCTCTTTATTCCATAAGTCTGGCTTTAGACAAAGGCAACTATATTTTTGAAGTGCAAAAAGGAACATGAAGGGTGGAGAAAGTTGATTGAAAACAAATGTTACCCTGCAGACTTAACACAGAAAGGATGCCATAATTTAAAAGGGATTTTTTTTTCAGTCTTCTTGGAAGGCTCTATGGGTTTGAATACTCTGAGAAGCACGTGGCTTTTTTTCTCTAACTGCGCTGCAGTTGGTCTCAGGAGCTTGTGCTCTTTAAAATTCAGACGTGGTTCATTTGAACCTTAAGGTGATCTATGAGTAGGACCTGTTTACGCTTAAATATGTGTAAAGAAAGTATGCTTTTCCCTAAATATTGTCGTCATTACATATGTTGAATAGCAGGACTGGAAAATCCGCTCTCTGCTCTGCAAAATGAGTCTGAATAATTCTAAAGAATTCTTTTTGTAGCGCAGGTTTTCTGCATGAGCTAATAGTGCATTCCTTCTTGGTTTGTGGAGCTTTAGCTGGAAGCCAGATTGAATAGTGCGTCGTAATGCTTATTCATTCCTATAAATTTTTCATTAATAAATTGTAATGCGGGGAATTTTTTTTTTTTAAGGCCAAACTGGTAATTTTGGAAATAGAGCGTTTACCATACAAGAACTCTGTTGCTTTTTGGAGGCTACATTTGGCTACTAAAGGTCAGTCAGCTCAACGCTGCATGTGAAGGTGGCCAATGCCTTCAGATCACTTTACAAGCCCTTCTGTGGCCCTAAAGCAGCGACGATAACAAATAAACAGTGACTTCCTTTAACACTCCCTGTATTAACACTCATATTAACAACATGCACGTATAATACCCAGCAGCACTGGGAAAAATCTGCTCCCCAGACTCAAATACTGGCTGAGAATTGAGTTGGGTGTTGACACACACAGCGGTGTCGGACTCACCAGTGGTTGAGGGTGGAAGGGATCTCCCAAGGTTGTCCTGTCCAACCCCCTGCTCAGCCTGAGTCACCACGACTTTTTCACTAAAGGTCTTGAGTTTACAACTAATTTGGCAAACGTTCAGTGTAGTTCTTCGTTTTGAAGCCTGGGTTTAAACTGATGGTATAAATTGACTAATTTTAAGGTTTTTTGCCCTCAAAAAATTCTTAGGTTAATGCTAGTTTTTATCATGATTTCACTATAATTTTTTTGTTATTTTATTATTTTTATATATTTTATATTTATATTTATTTATTTTATTTTATTATAAAATAATATTATATTTTATTTTAAATGCAAGAAATGTGACAGCTGCTAAATTACTATTTCTATGGCTACTCTCAGGAAACGCACTACATTTTTGCTCTGTATATTAATTCTATTTCATGCTTTTAACAGACAGTTTCAGGCCACGGATTTATGGTATATCACTGCATTGCTGAATAGTTGCTCTGTATTTTTCTCTCAATTCTATGATGCTGATCATGGGTGGCAGCCTTGCTTTTCTTTCCCTGCCTTTTGCTTGTTGGACTTAAATTTGCCATTTACCTGTTTGTCTTGGGACTTGCTTTAGCAGGTGGTTTTCACTGTGTATTTTACTGAGGCAAAATTACAGAGTAAGGAGCAGATTTTTTTCCTGTGGTGGGAGGAGCGTTGCGAGTGTCTTACCTCCTAATTAAGAATTTCTACAGGTCACTGAAGGGTGTTAAAGGAGAACCTTTGTCATCACGCTCATGTAGAGTTAATAAATCCTGTTTCTGCCCCAGGTCTCTACATGAGATCTATCTATTTGGAACACCCAGGCGCGTGCTTGTGTACACACCTTTAACAGATGCTGATAGATGAGAGCTGGGGTTGTTCAGCCTGGAGAAGAGAAGGCTCCAGGGAGACCTCATAACAGCCTTCCAATATCTGAAGGGAGCTACAGGAGAGATGGGGAGGGACTCTGTGTCAGGAAGTGCAGTGACAGGACAAGGGGTAATGGTTTTAAATTGGAAGAGGGGAGATTTAGATTAGATCTCAGGAAGAAATTCTTTCCTGTGAGGGTGGTGAGCCACTGGAACAGGTTGCCCAGAGAAGCTGTGGCTACCCCATCCCTGGAGGGGTTCAAGGCCAGGCTGGATGGGGCTTGGAGCAACCTGGTCTGGTGGGAGGTGTCCCTGCCCAGGGCAGGGGGGTTGGAACTTGATAATCTTTAAGGTCCTTTTCAGTGCTAACCATTCTATGATTCTGTGATAGTTGCACCCCAAACTGCTATGTTTTGGGCCTGTTTACCTGTGCTGGGAGTATTAGAGGTCCAGAAAAATTCAGAAAGTAAGTAATGCGTCGATATTTTTTAACTTTTTTTTGGTGAAGATTAGCTATGGGGCTATGGCCTACGTGTCTGTATACCCAAAGCATTTCTATTTGATTTGAACACATATAAGCTTACATGTTTTATAGTCATTGCAGTATATATATTATATATCAAGAAAATGTATCAATATCAAGAAAAAACAAATAAAATAGCCTAAAGATCCTGGATGTGTAAGAAGTGGTCAGTTTAGTACCTTTGCACCTCCAAGCCTGTATTAATTTAAGCAATTGGAATGTTGGCACTTAATGCCTTGGTGTAACTGTGGCTCTAATTGGGGACTGCTGAGCTGTGCCTCTCGCAGGGTGCCGGTCAGCATCAATTGACTACCCTGTCTCTTTTGAGTGGTGGGGTGTATTTTGAGCACAACGGTTGAAACAGTAGAAAAACAGGTCACTGAAGGGTGTTAAAGGAGAACCGTTGTCATCACGCTTCTGTAGAGTTAATAAATCCTGTTTCTGCCCCAGGTCTCTACATGAGATCTATCTATTTGGAACACCCAGGCGCGTGCTTGTGTACACACCTTTAACAGATGTTGATAGATGAGAGCTGGGGTTGTTCAACCTGGAGAAGAGAAGGAAGACTTCCATGGAGACCTCATAACAGTCGTCCAATATCTGAAGGGAGCCTTCAGGAGAGATGGGGAGGGACTCTTTGTCAGGAAGTGCAGTGACAGGACAAGAGGTAACAGTTTTAATTTGGAAGAGGGGAGATTTAGATTAGATATTAGGAAGAAATTCTTTCCTGTGAGTGTGGTGAAGCAGTGGAACAGGTTGCCCAGAGAAGCTGTGGATGCCCCATCCCTGGAGGGGTTCAAGGCCAGGCTGGATGGGGCTTTGAGCAACCTGGTCTGGTGGGAGGTGTCCCTGCCCATGGCAGGGCGGGGTGGAACTCCATGATCTCTAAGATCCCTTTCCTAATCATTCTGTGATTCTGTGATAGTTGCAGCCAAAACTGCAATGTTTTGGGCCTGTTCACCTGTGCTGGGAGTATTAGGGGGTCCAGAAAAATTCAGAAAGTAAGTGATGCTTCGATATTTTTTAACTTTTTTTTTGGGTGAAGATTAGCTATGGGGCTACGGCCTATGTGTCTGTATACCCAAAGCATTTCTGTTTTATTAGATTTGAACACATATACACTTACACATTCTATAGTCATGGTAGGATATATGTTATATATCAAGAAAATGTATTAATATCAAGAAAAAACCAAATAAAATAGCCTAAAGATCCTGGATGCATAAGATGTGATCAGTTTAGTACCTTTGCACCTCCGAGCCTGTATTAATTTAAGCAATTGGAATGTTGGCACTTAATGCCTTGATGTGACTGTGGCTGCAATTGGGGACTCCACTGAGGCTGAGCTGTGCCTCTCGCGGGGTGCCGGTCAGCATCAATTGACTACCCTGTCTCTTTTGAGTGGTGGGGTGTATTTTGAGCACAACGGTTGAAACAGTAGAAAAAACTGCTGATGAATACTGAAGTTAGCAAAGAAGTTCCTGATAATGTTGTAGAAAAGTGGTCTTTTTTAAACTTGAGAGCTTTATTTTGTGTAACTACTCTATACACAGAAAAAAAGGTATTTAGTTTCAACTGAAACCAACTGCCTGAAATCACCTGTCTGCTTTTTAAAAGGCTGTAAGCTGGAAATAACCTTTTTTTGGGTATATACTAAACTTTCCTGAATTGGACTGAAATAATTTTTGAGAGATTGTACCTTTACAGATATTTGATCAACAAATCAGCCAAGCAGTAAAATTCCCTCTTTTAATTTTAGACCTTATAATACTCGATATATTTAAAATCCTGATGTTTGAAGCTCTTATGCATAAGAGGACTTTTGTAAGCACAAATAATTTGCCAGAGATAAGATGTGTGACATTCAATATGCTTCTCTTGACCTTCCAACAATACGCTGTAGAGTTTGCAAAAAATTCCTAGATTAGCAGTGAAGTGTAAATACCTGTGTAGTGCTGTGCTTGATTTGTGGCTAGTCCAGAGTACCAGATCTTTTGAACCTATGTATGATTGTGTTGTGTGTATACACGGTGATGGCATATGCTTCAATTTTTGCAATGATTAATTTTTTAAGCACTGCAAAATTAGGAAATGTCAGCTTATGACTGCTTGTCAAGCTTCGCTTTCCTATGCATGAGGATGCAGTTTTCAATTAGCTAATTAGGTGCTCTCTTCCTGCTCTTTTTCTTTTCCGCATCTGTTCTTACAGTAATATATTAAAACTTTAACTTAAACATATGATCACATTCTTCTCCTTTTTATGAGGACAATATCCAAGCAGTAACTGCTAGTACAAAGTAAAATAGTGTGTGCAAAGGCACGTAGCGCCAGTGGTGAAAATTGCAGCCTTGCCTCATTTGAGGCTTCAGATCCTCCCCTCAGCCACCTCTGGAAACCCAGTGTAGGTAACCTGTGTGGGTCAGTTCTGCAGTTTGCTGTGTAACACAAGGCAAACAGTTGTACTGTGCTGGGTATCAAATCACACACCCCTTCCAGAATTTGAGTAAGACCTAACACACACAATAAAAAAAAAAATAAATCAGTTTTTCCAACAGTTTATTTTAAAAAGCTGTAATTTATTTTCAGGTGAATTTTGTAGGTTTTGAGTTCTATCTACAGGAATATTGTGCATTTTTTGGCTTTATATTAGACTTCCATACTGTGAGTATTTTGAAAAAAGGATGGAAAAATCAATCTCAGGGCTTCTTCCCTTATTCATAAAATTTTATTATCGAATTACTGCATTTTTCCTTGAACTTCAAATTTTTCTATGCTAAGGAACTGCTATAGTTCCTCAGCAATCATCTTGAGAAATTTTGTTAAACTTATGACTCGATACTTGGGGGGGGGGGGGGGGGGGGGGAATCCCAACTCTTACAAATTTGGGACGTACCACAGAAGTACATGTAACATTTAGGAAACTTCTCATGAATAGGCATGCCACAGTGTAATCTGGCATGGAGGGAATCATCTGCTGTTCAGGTCCAACTACTACCCTGTTAATTAAATAGCTTTCTCTGAGGGGTCCTATAGTTGTGGGGTTTTTTTCCTTAATTACAAGGATTAAGCATCAAAACTGCAACACTCTACGCAATGGAAGAGCTTTTGAGTAGCCATCAGTGGCACCAGTCTCTCTCCCACCTACAAAGCATTTTTATAACTAGCTATTGTAATAGATACACTAAGAAACTGTGAGAAGGAAGAGAGGTTAAAATTATTTTATTTTCTGTACCCATTAAAAAAAAAGTATTTGCATTTTAAACTTTTCTATCAACTTATTTTTGTGATGTTGTTTTCGTTTACCTGTCAGGCAGTGACTTAATTATGGGTTTTGTGCTTCTCAAACAGCTGAAATCTGTCTTGCACCTTTTGGTTTAAACAACATCCTTCATAGCAGTTATCCTGCAGAAACATCTTGGAGCGGCACTCAATCTTTACCTATCTTAGGTAATTTCACTGGCAATCAGATTTTGAGGCAAAAATCAACACTTCAAAGATGGTATTTTCTTATACGGTAATTATTCAAATGGAGCATTTCTCCTTGCTTCTTATGACAGACATAGAGATGAAATTGTAAATCCATTCAGGTGTTCAGTGCATAATTTGATTTTTTTTTCCCCAAACTTTATAGAAGTTTTTGTTCATGCATCCTTGATAGAGAACCAAAATAGTACTAATAAGTATTATTTTTATTGTAAATAACAGAAATCTGTATAGTATATCTTTAAGCATAAAGTAATCTAAATAATGATGCAGTTGTTCAATCATTGCCAAGAGGTGGTCTTGGATTTAAAAGATGTGATGGAAAATATTACAAATCTACTAAGTTGTGCTAATGGCTACATTTCTCTTTTGCTGGACTTTACATGTTGACCAGTGTGAGAAGAGTATTCTTAGGGGTTTATTGTTACCATCTTCACTGGTACTGAAAAATGAGTTGGAAACCTTTAAGGCTGGATATTAGGAAAAATTTTTTCACTGAAAGGGTTATCAGGCATTGGAATGGGCTGCCCAGGGAGGTGGTTGAGGCACCATCCCTGGAGGTGTTCAGAAGACGGGTTGATGTAGTGCTGGGAGGTATGGTTTAGTGATGATGCTCCTTGTTTGTTGTGTGGGTGTCTATTTTTGTCAGTTAGGTTGACGGTTGGACAAGATGGTCTTTAAGGTCCCTTCCAACCTAGAAGATTCTGTGATTCTGTGAAAACTAAAATCAATTTTTACAGCCTATAGAAGAGAGAGCCTGGGCTGAGAGCTCATATCCACACATGCTGAATATCGGAACGCTCCTTAATTACCAGGGAGAAGAAACCTACGCTAGTATGAAAAATGAAACATGGGGAAGAAATGGCAATCCTTTTACTTTCCACTTGTCACAGAATTTACACCATCTTCCATAAATACTCTTCACCCACTCTTCACGTTTTTAGGTTGCTCCGTATTTGTTGTATTTAACTTGTTGAATTATGTCCCTTAGCTGGTGGGATTTTTATTTTTTTTTCCATAGGGGATTTCTGCAGATGCTGAATCTCTTCACCTACAGGCTGGATGCTGTTCTCCTTTATGGCCATACCTTCTCCTCTTCAGTAAATATGGTGTCAGCCTCCCTGCGTGCCCTGTTTATACTTGGTGACCCTCTTGCTGCATTTACAGGTGGGAAATTAACAGCAGGGCCGCTTTGCCCCAGACTCGGCGCGTTGGCTTCAGGCTGGGTTTTTAAGGGCTGTAATGGAAAGCACCAACGTAATGGTCTCAGCTCTGCGGCTGCTCCGCTCTGCTTTTATAGTGTTTTAGCTTTCTTTGTCAATGGCACCTCGTGCACATTCCAGGGGAGCGACGCACCTGCCATTTATGGCCAGTTCTGCTGCCCCGGGTGACTTGTTTGATATGTTTTCACAGCAGGTTATTAGTCAGATGTTGAGGTGGCCTGCTTCACGCTGCAATTATTACCCCGTCGCTTGCGTGAGCCTCGTGGTGAGTTAAATATTTGTTTCCAACAAAATGCTCTTTCCCATATGATGGTTTAACACTCCGACCTGCTTGCAAAATCCTGCTTTGTGGGTTCTGGAGTTAGTTTGTTTCCATATTACAAGCCCTGTCCTTGCTGCTGTAAATTCTTGGTGAAGGTGCTGGAGGCAGTTTAAAGGAGGGAAGAAGGGAGCAGATGCATGAATATGTGGTGAGGAGCAGTGGACCGTGGTGAGACCAGAGCTCTGACTCTGCCATTGGCCTGTGACCATCCTCGTGATGCAGGTTCTTCAGGATGTTGTTTTGCCTGGTGACTTTTCTTGCATCGAGTCAGGCTGCTGCAGCTGCATTGACCCCTGGATGTAGGTGTGAGGAAGAGGAGGACAGTGAGCAATTGAAGAAGCTCTGCCAGAAGCTTCTTGTGATTCCTCTTGACATAAATCCCAGGTATTGGTACCCAGATGGTCCAGACCATCTTAATACAGGTTTTAGCTGCTTGGCCAGCAGAACAGAAACTCATTTCTGAAACTGTTCTTCAAGTTTAATGTTTTAGCTGAGAGCTAAGGATGTCTCTGCAGGATCAGTGGTGAAACAGTTCTGCACGGGTTGTTCTCAAAGAAACTAAACCCACCACACTGTTTGAAGCTTTCCCCCTTTTCCACGAAGTGTGATGGTGCAAGAGATAGTAATTTGCAAACCCACGCAGTGGACCGTGGTGAGACCAGAGCTCTGACTCTGCCATTGGCCTGTGACCATCCTCGTGATGCAGGTTCTTCAGGATGTTGTTTTGCCTGGTGACTTTTCTTGCATCGAGTCAGGCTGCTGCAGCTGCATTGACCCCTGGATGTAGGTGTGAGGAAGAGGAGGACAGTGAGCAATTGAAGAAGCTCTGCCAGAAGCTTCTTGTGATTCCTCTTGACATAAATCCCAGGTATTGGTACCCAGATGGTCCAGACCATCTTAATACAGGTTTTAGCTGCTTGGCCAGCAGAACAGAAACTCATTTCTGAAACTGTTCTTCAAGTTTAATGTTTTAGCTGAGAGCTAAGGATGTCTCTGCAGGATCAGTGGTGAAGCAGTTCTGCATGTGCTGTTCTCAAAGAAACTAAACCCACAACACTGTTTGAAGCTTTCCCCCTTTTTCATGAAGTGTGATGGTGCAAGAGATAATAATTTGCAAACCCACCCCCCAAGTTCAGTCCATTACCCTGCCAGCTCTAACTCTTCTCCATCACAAATATACAAACCCCCCCATGGTTGTGGTATCTATATATATTCAATACACCTCCAGAAAGTACAACCTCCACATTTTTAGCTTCTTACAATGGATGAATAGTTTCCACAGGACGATGTCTGTCACTGTTGCATAACCTTCTTTGGGTTCCTTCCGAGGGAATATTTTTGTTAAGTCTATGAACACAGTTATTAGATAAATGACAGAGCCTAAGGATGTCTCTGCAGGATCAGTGGTGAAGCAGTTCTGCATGTGCTGTTCTCAAAGAAACTAAACCCACAACACTGTTTGAAGCTTTCCCCCTTTTTCATGAAGTGTGATGGTGCAAGAGATAATAATTTGCAAACCCACCCCCCAAGTTCAGTCCATTACCCTGCCAGCTCTAACTCTTCTCCATCACAAATATACAAACCCCCCCATGGTTGTGGTATCTATATATATTCAATACACCTCCAGAAAGTACAATCTCCACATTTTTAGCTTCTTACAATGGATGAATAGTTTCCACAGGATGATGTCTGTCACTGTTGCATAACCTTCTTTGGGTTCCTTCCGAGGGAATATTTTTGTTAAGTCTATGAACACAGTTATTAGATAAATGACAGAGCAATATTAACACTTCCATTTCTGCAGGCTTAGTTATTCCTTTTTAAACAAGCATATCATTAGAACATGGAAGTTGAAGTATTTGTAATAGTAGATATTTTCACTTTGAATCCATTCTAGATGTGAAAAAAAAAAAAAGTGATTAAATTCCAATGCAGGGGAGGACTATTATTAAATTTTTGAAGGCATAAAACAGGTTTGATAAGTTACTATTTCTAGTGTGTCCCAGGAATAGAGGAGTCTTTTTATAACACAAAATCCGTGGGTTACTTCAATGAACAGGAAAAAAGCAAACTTATTATTCTCATACAATTTTTTTGACATAGGTGATGGTTAAATCTATTTTTAAAGATATAGAATTAGATGCTTTCTAATTTTAAAACCACAGCTAAAAAATTAAGGTTCTTTTTTATTGAACTATATCTAATTACCTATGCAGGGGAGTTAAACAGTTATTTTGTGATTTAAAGAGATTTTTCATGTGTGTTTATTTGATGAGCACTAAAAGTAGACAATAAATACGGTAACAGCTCTAATGGAATTACTTGCTTGCTTCCTTCTGTGTTTCACCCTTTGGAAAAGGACTGTGACCAAGGCAGTACAGCTGAGCTGTTGGTGCCCTGCTTTTAACATACGTTTCTATAAAGTTTATGTAGCATGAAAACAGCGATCTTTTTTTGGTCTTTTCATTAGACTAACTTCCTCTAGGTCTGCTTTTAAAAGTTGCATGTGTTGGAAACAGACATCAAAAAAGAGTAATTTCCTGCAAGGCATTAGTTTAAGTAGCCCATTTCTCCTCTCTTTCCACTAAGTTCTAATTTTGATTTGTGACTGAACATATCTCCTGTTTGAATGAAAGAAAATTAAAAAAAAAAGGAAAGAAAAATTTTAGAGGAAGCATGGGACTGACCATACAGACTACATCTATGCTTTCAAAGAAGCAAAACCTCCATATTTTAGAGAAATAATGGACCTTTAGAACAAGTAATGAAAAAAGAACTACAGCTAATGGATAAAGTAACTCAATGGCTATTGGGCCAGAGGATACTTTCTTAAGGATAAAAATTTCACTATCCTGTAGTTCCATTTATTCTTAGTAATAGCAGGTACTAATAAGTCCAGTCATTTCTCTGTATGATGTTTTGTAGATGGAAATAGGGATCTTGGTTGAATGCTTCTCCAGGTCCATGTTTTTCGTAGACTAAGTCTTAAAACCTGCAGCTGCTCTGCATCTTATTCCTATTCTCCTATGTGTGATGTTTTCTACTGTCTATATGACATGTTTAGCCCTTGCTCTTTTCCTTGTCTCCTGATTTCTCATCTCCATTACTTGACACTATAGGAGAATGTCAGAGAATATTTTCCTTGAGGAGGTTGCATCATTTGCTACAGTCCTGAACTGTGAAAGAAGAGGGGAGAAGTGGGGTGCTGGGTGGCTAATGTTCATCTGCTGATAGTTCACTTCTGAACTGAAGACTTCAGACTTTGAGTGCCTCTTTGATGGTAATTTTAAGGAGGAAATGGCTGCTTCCATTTCAGGAAGATATTAAAACCTTAAAGAGTCAAGAAAAAAATTGTCTTCAGGGTAGAAGTGAAAATTGATTATTTGTGGTATTAGCTGTTTGAAAAAGCTTCAGTAGTTGTAGGAAATATCAGAGGGGAAATGACATTATCCAGGGTTGAGGTGAAAATTAGCGATGTGGTGCAGATTCTAGAATAATCCTGAAAGTTCATAGATTAGATATTTTTGTAACAGAAACAGCTGTTGACTTGGAAGCGGGAAGGAAATTCTGATTTATTTTGCTGCAGCCAAAAGGACGACTAGGGGAAGGTCATTGGGTGCAGGCCTTTCTTTTGGCCTGTGGTAAGAATTTGTAACTTTACACAACTAAGTTTCTTGACTGGCCGGATAAAGGGGTAGAGATTTTTGTGCTGGAGAAAGCAGTGGCAACTAGATGGGTATCCATGAGGAAAGCAGATATTTTTTTTGGTACTTTGAATTCCTGAATGTCATAGTCACAACAGTGGGAAATTCCCACAAAGTTATGAAACTAATAAAAACCTGCTGTTGCTTTGCAATATTATTTTTTTTTTCCAAATTAGGAAAAGTCTTCTGGAGCAGGAAATATGAGCCAAAAGACAACTGATGAAATTGCCTTTGATTTTTTTTCATTATTCATGAGAAGCTGTATCTTTATAAGAATGGTTTCAATTAGTGTCTTGCTGAGATGAACCTTTGATTCCCCTAACATCTGCAATGCCATGGACAAGGTAGTCTATTAACAGATATGGAGTGTTCTGCAAGAATTCAAGCAGTCTTAGATATTAAACGCGCCATGGGAGATTTTGCAGGATCATGCAGTGGCCAGCTTGGTCAAAAAAATGTTGTTGGAGCCTTTTACCAACATCTTTAAAATAATAAAATGAACCAACAACCATCTACAAAGAAATATATGTGCCAAAATAAAAATACAGTTCATAAGAAAGGCTACCATCTGGGATTTTATTAAAGTTATATATTTTATTTAAAGGTATTTTTTAATCATGTATAATCTAAAGCTCTCAATGTTTTTTATCTAATTTAATGGGTTTTTTTTCAACAATTAAAAAAAAAAATCTAATCTCACTTAAAACAATTTTTCACAGGTTTATGCCAAATGTGTCCTTAAAAATGATTCTATGCTTCTGATACGTGAGGAAAGTACAGGTATTGAAAAAAGAGGAGGGGGCAGAAATAAAAAAAATGATGCTAATTTATCTTGAAAAAACAAAAATAGTCATGTTATAAATCTCATGATGTTGTGCTGTGAGACTAAGCAAATGTGCATTCATTATAATGAGCTTAAACATCTAAGTAATTATGTTGGGAGCTGGCCCTTTGGAGTGGTCTTCCACTACAACTAATTACATGAAGTTCCTTAACAAATAAAAACATTGATTGAGCTAGCTACATTGATTGTAGCTAGAAATTATGTTCTTGGAGTAATTTTCATGGTGAGAAAGTGTGTCAATTATGGGTAAATAGGAATTCCTTTTAAATAATTCAATATAGGTCCTTACATTAAAAAATAAATAATTAATTTTTGTTTAGACTGATCTATTTCTGCAATGCTGAGGAAAGGCTTTAGAGTAAGTGCATATTCAGCCAGCATGAGCAGTTCTTCTATCTGCCAGAAGAGCTGGGGATGACTTCTCTTGCTGCTGTTCCATTAAGTGTTTTCATATGGTTTGTTTTGGTTTGGTTGGGTTTTCTGGGTTTTTTGTGTTTTGTTTTGTTTGGTTTTGTTGTGGGGTTTTTTTTGTAATTTTATAGTATTTAAGTCAGAAAGCTGATTAGATCACTCGTTTGGCAGGCTGTATGCCATTATGTTTTTCTCTATTAGGACTGAATTGAACAACATGAACACAACCTGCCTAAACAAACATAACTTAACACAAGCCTGTCTTCCACGGTGACAGTAGGTCTTGGTGTCAAGACTCCCTCTAATTCTTAGCTGTCTGTTACAGTGCTTAATGTGAATTTCGAAAAATAAGACCAAAAAAATGGGCCTGACTGCTAAATCTGCTGCATGTGGCTCAGTTTCCAGGTTGTGTTCTCGTTTTGCTGGTCTCTGGCCTGGGGTACATTTGGCAGGGTCTGGGGTGGGGGTACGTTGCACGCAAAAATGCTTGAGTGACCCCGTGTCTGCTGGGCTATGGGAAGCAGGAAAGCATCTTCCCCTCCTGAAGATACTTGCATCTTATTCTTCTTTTTGACTGACTGCATAGATTGATCTCTAGAAGTCTAAGAGTTTGGGGTTTGTTTCTTTTTTCCTGCACCATGGCAGAAGTTTGGGTCTAAGGTACCTTCACAAAAATATACCAACCAGACTGGTTCCTCTAAGCAGATAACCTCCGAGGGCAAAGGCTTCACATCTCTCAGGAGGGAGCACGTGGACCAATTTTCTGTGTCTGTGTGTGTATTGGTGCACATCTCCACCAACTAACAAAAAAGAACCACAGGCTTTCTTAAGTGTCATGGATTTTTGGAGAATGCATATTCCAGGTTACAGTCTGACCATAAACCCTCTCTATCAAGTGACCCAGAAGAAGAATGACTTTGAATGGTGCCCTATGCAGCAGCAAGCCTTTGAACAAGTTAAACAGGAGAGAGTTCATGCAGTAGTACTTGGGCCAGTCCAAACAGGACAAAATGTGAAAAAAGTGCTTTAGACTTCATCCAGGCATAACAGCCTCACCTGGAGCCTCTGGCAGAAAGTGCCTGGAGAGACTTGAAGTCAACCTCTGGGGTTTTGGAGCCGGAGATGTAGAGGATCTGAAGCCCATTACACTCCAACTGAAAAATAAATATTAGCAGCACATGAAGGAATTTGAGTCACTTCAGAAATAGTTAGTACTGAAGTGTAGCTCATTTTGGCACCCGGATTGCCTGTGTTTGGCTGGATGTTCACTCTGATGTTCCTCTCTCCACATCATGCCACTGATGCTACGTGGAAGAAGTGGGTCACACTGATAAAGCAACAGGCTCAAAAGGGAAACCTTGACCACCCAGGGATTCTAGAAGTGATCATGGACTGGCCAGAGGGCTGAAACTTCAGAGTGCCACCAGAGGAGATGACTCATGCTGAAGAGACCACTCTGTATAATAAATTACCAGAAGATGAAAAGCAATATGCTCTGTTTACAGGTGGATCCTGTCTTCTTGTGGGAAAATGTCAGGAGTGGAAGGCTGCTGTGTGGAGTCCTACACAACAAGTCGTAGAAACTGTTGAAGGACAAGGTAAATCGAGTCAGTTTGCATAAGTGGAAGCCAACCAGCTGGCCTTAGATGCTGCTGAACGAGAAAAATGGCCAGTACTCTGTCTCTAAACTGACTCACAGATGGTGGCAAATGCTCTGTAGGGGTAACTACAGCAATAGAAGCAGACCAACTGCCAGTGCAGAGTTAAACCCATCTGGGCTGCTGAATTTTGGCAAGATATTGCTGCTTGGGTAGAAAACCTGGTTGTAAAAGTATGTTACATAGATGCTTACATTCCCTAGAGTTGGGCCACTGAAGAACATTGAAACAATGAGCTGGTGGGTCAGGCTGCTAAGATTGAAGCGGCTTAGATGGATCTGGACTGGGAACACAAGGGTGAGCTATTTATAGCTCAATGGGCCCATGACAACAGGACCAGTGTTCTACTGAAAAATCTTGTGCTTCCATGTCCTGCAGGGGTGTCTCCTTTGCAGTGAAGCTGTGATGAGTGTATCTATCTCCACTAGTTGGGTAGACTGACTTCTACTGTATGGAAGCTGCAGAGACCAAAGGTAAGGCTGGTTTTTGGAGAATGAGGCTCTGGGATGCTTGGAAGAGAGAACAATCTAATGTTTAAAATCCTATAAAAAGCAGTTCACGCAGCCTCTCAAGGCCTTAGCAAGGGGGGAAACACAAGAGCAATCAAAGCAATCAAGGCTGTAACAGTTAATGGTAAGTGTCACTGCATAACTTATACTTTTAGCATAATTTTTTTAAAACATTTTCAAAGACATGTGTTGCTGTTGGCTCAGTAAACCAAAAACTGAATACGATTTCCTCTTTCTGTACTCATTCAAAATAGTATTTAACAGTTTCTTCAGGCTGGCCTTCTTGAAATGTGACAGGCATGATATTTTGGGTTTGTTGGGATTTTTTTTCTTCGACTTGATTTGAAGCCGCTTTTAGCTTTTTGATCTTTCTCTGATCTAGATTTGTTAAATAAAATGATCACCTAAACATTTAGATGGTATGGTAATATCAAGGGTTATTGAAACACAAATGATGTCCCTCTGATGGCTGCTCTTTGAGGCAGAAGCCCCTTGATAGCTGGTGAACGGTAAGGCTTCCCACACCTCAGGATTTGTGCATAAGCAGGACAACAAGCCAATGCTGGGAACGAGTATTTAAGTGTCAGCTACTGACCTCTTTCTCTGTGAGCATCTCTCCAGCTGCTGCAGCTGCCAGATGTGGAGAGACCTGCGAGCAGGTTACAACTCCCACAACACTCACGCTGTGGGAGGTGGAAAACATCCAGCACGCTCTGAAGGGTTCTCCGCAGTCATGAAAGATGATAAACATGCTTAAAAAAAAAAAAAAGCCTCACAGATATTAATCCAGCCAGAGAATTTGTCACAGGGGTAGCAACAACCCTATTTAGCGAGGTATAAACTTCCCTTTTTCCTAAACATCCCAGGCGTTATGGAATTTGCAGCTTAAACAGCTGAGAGGAGGGGAGCACAGCTGAAGTATTTGAGGAACTGCATTACATAGACAAGTAGGGTCATAACTTATTAAAACATTTGCAAAACACATTCCAGTGAGACAAAGTTAAGCAGCTAGAGCATCTTCCCACGTAAGAAAGGCACCAGGGAGCAGAATGGGTAATCATGGAAATGGGCTGCCCAGACGCGTTCGTCAGATGGCTGAACTCAGATTTGATAACTCTGAACTCCCTGTCATTGGCTTGTAGGGGAAATTCAATTGGGCTTACAGTGTTCAGTGATGCTGGAGCTTACGTAAGAATTTTTTCCTTCCTACGTCCCACTGTGTTTCTAAACTGTGTGTGATCATAGGCTGCCTTGCAAGCATATGTTTCGGTCAGAAATAGTGCGCAATATACTTTTTTCCCCTGAAAATCTTGCATATAAATAGTACAGGTGGGAAAGATGAACTCAGTTATCCTCCAGTTCAATGGCAGTTTGGAAACTGGTCTGGCTGTCCTAGTGGAGTGATGTAATATTGGCAATAGTAAGCAGGAGTAGAGCCAGGGATGTCTCTGTGCCCCATCCAACACACAATTAGTGCAGCTGCATGGTCATGACTCTTTCCCTTCCCATCCTTGTTAGCTGTTGTATTTTGAGGGGCCAGAGCACTGGATGGCACGTCCTGGCATGTCCTCTAAAGAAGAGGCAGACTAGGTGGGAAGCTTTACCCCCCATCACTTCCTAGCAGAACTGTGCAGCCACATGCAGTGATGGCGCTTGCTGCGCACGTTTAATGGCAACTGTAATGATAATAGTGATGCACAAATGTGTCCTGTTGATGAAGAGGAAAATGAGAGGTTCTCCCTGCAATATATAAAAGGCAGAAAAAGATAAAAAAATTTCTCAGAGGTCTCTGGTGAGCTGGAACCATAAAACCCCCTTCAGAAAGCTGCAGGCACTGTTCTGAAGGCAATAAGCACGTGTGCTGGAGAGGCTTTGTTCTATTTGTCTCGTGTCACAAAGCTGTTCGAGTATCAACTAATAATCATCATAACACACAGGATGTGTCCATACTCTCTACTCTTCACTATCAACCATTTAACAATGTGCAGAAAACCAACAGACATGCCAACCGGAGAGTTCAAGTGGATAATCGCTTGAAAACTTCTTTGGATAATGCTTCCCACTCTTCACTATCAACCATTTAACAACGTGCAGAAAACCAACAGACATGCCAACTGGAGAGTTCAAGTGGATAATTGCTTGAAAACTTCTTTGGATAACACTTGCTCACAATGATGAGTAAAATCATCAGCTAACTTGCTGAATGCTGTAACTGAAAACGAACAATAAAGTGGGGATCCTAGCTGTTATTGGCCAGTTCCTTAATAAGACGTGCAGATTTAGGATTAGTTCTTCTTAAATCGGCAAGGGTGAGTGCTGATAAACATCACTTGCTGTTGTATTAAGTGTGAAAAATTCATTGTTTTTCTGGCTCTAAGGCTAAATGCTATTAGCCCAAATGAGCTATCAAGGTGATATGATAAAGGCCGTGTTGAATATTTATACAGAATTAAATTAAATACGCATGTGCCACTCGCTCTACAAAGAGCATACGGGAAAATATGACTAATACATAAGAGCAAAGATTAGTTTATTTGTCAGTTCATGATCATGATATAGATGGAATTTCCTTCCATAAAAACAGCATGACAAAGAGTTCATGAATATTTTCATCAGTAGCTAATGTTTCCATTCCCGGAGGAGACCTCTAAGCCCACAAACAAGAAAGGCTGCTACATTTAAGATTCAAGGGAATGTCATCATAAAATGTAAACTGTCTGCAAGAAACTTTCAGCTTTGATACTTTTATCGCATTAGAGACAAGTGCATCACTGCTGTGAAGTGCATCATACCGCAGACGTGACCCATATTTATAAAAATTTTTGACTAATATAGCATTTTGTTCTATTAGAAGTCTGTGCTGTAACAGTGCAGGTCTGGGCTCTGCTGGGAGCAATGAGGGTTTGTAGGTGGAGGGCAGGATTGTGTTCCTGTTTTGTTGTTATTTTCAGGTGAAAGGCGCAGTTTTTCCACTGCCACCAGAGTAAAGACATATTTTCAGAGAGTGGCGTCATGGATTTATATGCATTCACTGTCTGACGTTTAAGTTTGTTCATAAGTGTTATAGATTAAACTACAGATTATAAGTAACATGTAGGTGCAGCATATATGCATTTTGAATATGGCTACGTCGTTTAAATTATTTGCTTTATTTAATAGCTTGAAAAAAGCTCTCCCCTAGAATAACAATAGTATGGATAAGTGAATATTAATTAGTTAAATACAATCTGACTTTGAGGTCTTGGGTAAACCGTTTATGCACTGAACTGATTTGAAATAGCAATATCAAGTATTTGGAGCTACACTACCTTCTGCCAAAATGAAATCTGTGCATCATTTCAGTTATTCCTGTGAACCTTTCTCAGCCTTTTTTGTCCCTTTTTCTTGGTATAAGCAAATGAAATTGGAAGGAATATTACCCAAATATGGGTAATAAAAAAGCAGTGCTGCAGCAGAGCTGCAAAAACTAACACATAGGAGAAAGTAGCCCTATATAGTAAATGAAGGAGAACAGCAAGGCTGAAGTTGGGACAATATTCTTAAAAGTGGATACTTAGCAGAATGAGTTAGAGATGTCACAGGTTGGGGAAATATTTTCCAAAATGTACTATGGGAAAAGGCTTGCAGCCTTCAAAATGTGATAAATAGAAAATCAGCAAGTTTCTATAAAGGGAAAAAATTCACAACCATCTAGAAATATTTTTATTTTCAGTTGAGTCCTGTGACACCTTTTCCACAGAAGGAGTACAGAAATTCAGGAAGTTCTTATTATAGCTGTTGAACAAAAAACAAACAGGCAAACACTTAGTTTTTCCCAAGTGCATGCAAGTTCTAATGACAAACAGCAAAGTTTTAAGAAAATGAGATAATTTAGTTACGGGATCACAGACATTTACTTCTAAGGAAGTCTTAAAGAACATTTTACTACATTTCTACTGTTTATATTATTTTAATGTATCTACTTAAGAGACAGCTGGCCTGTGTCTGTAGACCATGTAATAAAATCTCCTGCTTAACGTGCAGTGTGGTCCAAAGGAGCAGCCAGGACATATCTGGAGTGGGATAGTGAGCGATGTCTTTCAGGGCCTGAGAGCAAACTGGGGAAAGCGAGGAGTCTCTGTGCTCCGTGCCTTCCCGATGCTCTGTGCTCAGGGTACACGTGGAGGGCAGACCCTGCTCTGCATTGCAGAGTGAATCCCTGGTACCAGGAACGTATGCACTGTGCAGCGCGTTGTCGTATGGGCAGTCACTCTCCTGATGCCCAGTCATGTCCTTATTTGTCCAATGTGCCTATTTGTCCAGGATTCCCTGCATCCTGCACTACGGATTATCAGGAAATGGAAGCTGGTGGTCACTATAAGAAATACTGCATCCCTCCAAAAAATAAATTTATCAGTGTTTTGCCCTCAATAACTGTTATATAAAGCACCGGTGAGGGAATACTCACAGTAAGAGGAGTTTATACTATATTTCTGCAGAATTTGAGGGCAGTTCTGCATAATGTGTGAATAGTCAAGGCTACAGGAAGAAAAAAAAAGGCTCCAGTTTTTTTTGGAGGGAACAAGAGGGAAGTGAGAAATAATGGGATGTTTGTTGTAGGAAGAAGATATGTTAAAGGGAAGATTCACCCATGAAGCGGTGAGTGGAATGATATGTTAGGAACTTCTCTGTCAACGTGGAACTCAGGAAATTGAATGTTACGGAAAGATACCACTAAGGCAGGAGCAATCTGTATGTCCTTCTAATACTCCTTATAAGAGAGCAAACTTTAGCTTGTTTGGGGGGTGGCCAGGCAAAAATGTACTCAGAAACTGTTATGGTGCCCAGGAAAGCTGTTTATTTTTGAAGAAAATGCCCTGCAGGCTCAGGAGTAAATCCATTCCATTTTACAGGAAGACAGATAATTCTGGCAAAAGTCTTACATGGCTAAGCAAGGAGTTTTTTGATGAACTAAAATGCAAAAGGAAATACATAAAAAAGGGGAAATGGTGACAGGCCACAGAGGTGTAGTTTAAAACCATTGCTTGGACATGTAAATACAAGGCCAAAGCCCAGCTGGAGCTAAGAGAAGTAAGAGGCATAAAAGAAGCATTTTACAAGTTTGCTTAAAGAGAGTCAGAGAAAATGTGAGTTTTGGGTGAATGGTGGGAGAAAATTGAGGGATGGATGACACAGAGAAGGCTGATGTACTCAATACTTCTTCCTCCTGCCCAGTCTTCACATGGAAACCAAACCTGTCATGGTTTGGGAAGAAGAGGAAGGGCCATCATTGAGAGTAATGGATGAGAGACTATGGAAGGTGGATGGGAAAGGTAAACGGACGAAGAGGGGAGCTTTAAGCTTCCTTGCCCCTGTTCCTGAAAACATCATGGATTATGTGATTCGTGGATGGCCTCCAGAGGTGGCTTCCAACCAGCACTTCTATAATCTTATGAATTTGAGGATTTATATGTTTTATACATAGAATCATCTAGGTTGGAAGGGACCTTTAAGGTCATCGAGTCCAACCATCAGCCTAACGCTGCCACCACTAAAACATGTCCCTAAGCATGATATGGTTATACAGCAGCAATAGTTTTCACAGTTAAAACTGAAGGAAATACAAAAAAAATAAGGCTATAATCCTCTTGATTCAGAATAGACCAGCCATCAGTAATAGAGAAGTTAGTGGATTCTCATGGGATTAGAGATGTATTTGCTTCCTCAGACATGTTATTTATCAGATACTTGTTTTTAAATGTGGGAGGAAAACTACTGGCCCTCACAGACCTCTGGCTTACTGACTGAGTAGCAATGCCTATAGCAGCTTCTAGCATGGTCATATCACTTTAGCAGAATTTATGAACTCTTCTACCGAGCCAAGTAACTTTCAAGCTATACTGCAAGCACATATAGGACAAACCTTTGCTTTCATTAAAGAGGTGGATTAAGTTAGAATGGTATTAAAATCTCAGGAAAGGAAACACTTTTAATACATGAAAATAACTTTAACAGTCATGGAGAGAAATAACAATCATGAGCAGAATGATAATGATGAGGTCTTCAGGCTGGGTTGCTAGATGTCAGTTGAAATCTGTTTTCTCTGTTTCATGTCAGAGATATTTTGTTGCTAAATGCTTTACTATGTTAGTGAGTAAGAAGGTCCAAAACCAGAAGACAAAAGAATTAATATCATTAGTATGCATTGTTCAATATCTTGTTCAAAATAGAGTTGTAGCAGATTTAATGACATAAAACTAACGACGACTTAAGGGCTAAAGCCTTGAAAAGGGCTTTAGCTCCTTTTTATTCTAAAGCCTAAAAGCCTTTTTATTCATGAGAAAGATGCTGCCTTTTGTACTCCTGAGCGGCAAGAATGATGTAAGTCCATCGTAGTTTGGCCTGCTTTGTAAACCCTGGGCACATGCACTGGAAATACACTTTATTTACAGAATCTATATTGTTGAAGCATCTACTGAGAAAAAGCAGAAACTAGCTCTGAATGCTTTTTCTGCACTTCCCAGCCTAAACATACAGACTGTTGTCTTCGCTGAGCAACAACATCTGTTACTCTGGAAAAAACAGATGTGTGAAGTATACTAGCAGTCAGGGTATATCAAAAAGGTGAAGACGAGTCTTCAGCAGCTCCAGAGACAGCAAGGAAATTTGAGGAGAAGAGAGATGCAATATGTGCTTGCAAACAGGGCATGCAAAAGAAGAAGAAAGATATCATGTGAACTGTTTAATTTGGAACGATAAAGAAAAGCTCCAGGAAGAAAAGTGCAATATTGTGAGGACTTGCTTATGCTTTTGTTTTCTTTAAACACATTCCATCTTTATAACAGAGTTGATGACTTCAGAGTTTCCCAGGAACCCTTTCATAGTTCTGGATGCTGATTTGCACTGAATCTCATGGGTTTGCTATCAAGGGGATGTTGGATTAGTTGAACAATAACTGGGTATAATTCTTGGCTGTGTTATAACAATTCATGAGATGAAAGTCTGGCTCCAGGAGATCAAGTAGGAGTTTTTTATTTGATATCAGGACTTTGCCCTGTTTTCTCATTTTTTTTCACAGCTTGATCAGAGCAAAAGAAAAAAAGTGCTGGCATGCTGGCTGTTTTGTAGTGGCATTAGAACTGAGAACTCCCAGCCCTTGTAATCTTGTTATTATTTTTTTTTTTTAAGCCTTGAACTATGGAATTTAGTGCTTTATGAGTATAAGTGAACTTGGAAAAATAGCTTGAATAAATGTTCTAATTTCAAAGACAAATAGATTGAAAGTTAATTATTTTTTAAAAAATTCTTATGTTTTTAAGCCTATGAAACAATGTTTTGGGATCTGACCTGTAGTAGTGGAATGCTTGGAACAGCCAGTCCTGGATCTACCCAGGTTTCTCAAATCCTGGTGTATTTGAAATAAACCTTCTTGTCTCTGCAAAAGTTGGTAAGAAATCTTTGCCCTTTCTATCCAAGTCCAGCATGAAAAAAACAGAGTGGAGAAACAAGGATTTAAATAGAAAAGTATAGTTCAGACAAAAGATTTGAACTTCTAAAAAGTTTTGCTTGGTTCTGTGTTTTCCCTCAAAGTCTGCTCCTTCTTTTGCAGTGTTCAAAATTATGGAAATTGGGAGATATTTTGATAGTGTTTCTTCCTTAGGGAGAAGGGTTCATTTCCTGAGGCACTTTGTGTGTCTTTGAGAGCATTTTAGTCGCAAGGTTGCAAGCTAAGACAAATGCAGGCAACAGTTGTTTTGCTTCTGGGCGCCTTGAAGGGGGTTAGCAGAAAAGCTAAAAGTAGAACTGAGCAGGCATATAGGAAATACTATCCTGGATTAGGTCCAAAACCCACCTAATCCCATACCATGTCTCCAGCAATGATTAGTGTCATATACTTCAGACTAAAATGGGATTACATAGCCTTTGCTCATCCACAGACATTTGGAGGCTTATTCTGAGTTGTAATCATTTGAAATTGGCTTAAATCCTGAAGGCTGTGGTTTAACGTCTCTTGCACTGAATCAGCTGTAATGAATTATGGTACCGTGGATGTTCCTGTCATCCACAGAAATGGCCACTTGCTCCTCAAACTTTGCAGATTTCTTGACCTTCACATCTTTTTATGGCAGTATGTTATCCACACTTTAATTGCACTTGGGGTGAAAACAGCTTTGGAAGTTTTCTTTGTTCCCATGTTAACAGGGAAGGAGCACAGAAATCTCTTGTGTACATCCTCTGGAGCACTGGTAATTTCCATGATAGTTATTTCATATGGTCTTAGCACAGCGCCAAGTTTTCATCTCATTTTCAGGCTACTTTTTGCAACCTCACTTCATGTGACTGAGGTTTATTTTCATGTTTGATTATTCTCAGTGTATCTCTTAGACTTCCTTTGTTTGGCCATGTCTCTGGCCCTGATACTCAGAACTGCCCATGGTGGGACGAATGTGTTAAGTGGGAAAGGCTGCAGATAGTAAATTCAGAGAAACTTCAAAGGCAGAGTAAGGGATTTTTTGTTAATTGAGATTAAGAGCAGCAAAGAAAGAGCGTGGGAGAGTGTGAGGCATTTTCATCATTAACAAAAGCAGAGAGAAAGCTCGGAGAATGCCTCAGGTGCTGGAAGGGAGCACAAGAAGAAAAGTTTGCAGGCCCCTCATCTGGGACGAAATACTGAAATATCTTAGAAGAAACTATTAAAGTGTGATGCTGAAATAAATTTTCATATACTTTACTTTCCCCTCCTGTAACTGTTTCCAATTTTGTAATAAAAAAATTTACTCCCTAGTTTTCCAAGAGCTGATAAACACTATAAATAGTGTAATGTTTTACACTCTAAACATAGTGTTAGATGACTACAGATCACCAGTTACAGAAAAAAACTGTTATAAAACTACTGCATGAACTATGGCAGTAATGCCATAGTTTTTAAGTATGGTATTGAGAGGACACAATCATCTTCCATTGATTTGGAGGCATTGAATTTAGGAAATGGTAAATGGCATCTTTGTTATGAGGAACGGGGGTGTTTTGGGGGGCACTTGCACGTTGGTCTGTGTCAAGTTTATCTATGTTGACTAGGTTGTATAAAAGGGTATTTATTATCTGCTTGAAAATACAAACAGCAGTTAACAAAAGCCATGAAGGGATCATGACTGGACTAATTGGAGCAATCTTGTCTTACTGGGCCTTATAAGCTGTAAAGGTCTTGGACTGCTACAGCTGCTGCAGGATTATGAATTGCTGGCTAGAGATACACAACTTGTAAGTAGAGAGTAATATCCTGGTTCTGGATATCCTAGAGTTTATCTGCACTGTCAGTTTGGCTATGCTCTTACTGTCATTTCAGCTGAGGCCATAGGTACATGAAGACTTTTTTGCTTTAAAACTGTGGTAGCCTGAATATCCACGCAAGATCGAGGCATAAGTAGGCAGGAGTCCATTTTAGTTGTGCCTACCCTGACTGTTTTTATGTAAGGATGCAATTTAATGTATCCTGGAGTTTGGGATTGGAGAGGTCTCTTGTGCCGGTTGGCAATTCCTGCAGTTCCTGCCCTACTTCCTCACCTGCCACTGATTATCGATGAACCACGAGCTACCTGGTGGCTGACAAGTTCCTGGTCAGTGCTTGAAGCTTCCCACCAATGCAGCCAGCTCCATTTCTCTGTCACTGCACAGCCACAGGCTTGCCACGCTGCTTGTTTGTTAAAAGATTAATTTTGTTTTCGAGTGTGTCAAAACCTGTATTTTTCAGAGCAGTGTTAAAATCCACACTGATTACAGATTCCTCATCTAAACCATCACCCTACTGCAACCATGTATTAATTAATGATTTTTTTATTGTTTTACCTCAGTGAGTGAACTCTGAAAGTTTTTTACTGAAGTTCAGACACTTGTCATGGTGGCCAGGTCTGAGAGAGACTCCAGGGCCAGAGGAGAGAAGTTCAGGGGCAAAATTCATGGTACCAAGCACCCCTTTGGATTACAGAAGAGGAAAGAAGACCTGAGAAATAGATAACTGAAAAAAAATTTGAGAGGTGGGTGAGTCTGTATTTCCTAGGGGGAGGCTGCAGGGTGAGAGACAGGGGTCAGGTGCACCAGCAGCAAGAGCCATCTGAAGCTGGTATAACATCCAGCAGGCCATGATGCTCCCCTTGATGATGTCAAGGCAGAGATTGGGTGAGGTACCAGCTGGGATGGGCAGAGCACCCTGTCATAGAATCACAGAATGGTTAGAGTTGGAAGGGACCTTAAAGAGCATCCAGTTCCAACGCCCCTGCCACCTCCCACTAGACCAGGTTGCTCAAAGCCCCATCCAGCCTGCCCTTGAACACCTCCAGGGATGGGGCATCCACAGCTTCTCTGGGCAACCTGTGCCAGTGCCTGACCACCTCACAGTAGAGAATTTCTTCCCAATATCTAATCTAAATCTCCCCTCTTTCAGTTTAAAACCGTTACCCCTCGGCCCATTGCTCCACTCCCTGATCAAGAGTCCCTCCCCATCTCTCCTGTAGGCCCCTTTAGGTAGAACCACACAAACTCCTGCACCACCGAGGGCTGTGATATCCATTTCCAACTACAGTTAAGCCTGTATTGCTTTTTTTTTTTTGGTATAATTGCAGCTAATGGGCCAGGTATACGCTTGGTAGTGTTTCTGCCTCTTTCAAGGGATCACACATGGGTACCTGAGATACCTGAAGTTGATTTTTAGAACAGGTCAGGTTGTTTTGAATCATTTCTTTACTCTTTCACAGCAGGACAAAGCTATTTTCAGCAATCCATTTGCTGTGTCTGAAACACTAAGTCATGCCTTGTCAAATGAGGGTAATTGCTTTGCAAGGCTTGATTGACTTGCAAACTGTTGTTACCAGAGAGGTGGGTGACTCCTTAGTGCCCAATTGTGTGAGGCTGTGATGTCCCTGTGGGTGGGAGCAGCCTGTCTCACTGTGTTTCTTGACAGAAAAGGTGGGGCAACCCAGGCAGCAAGTGTAAAGCAAAAGAAAGGTTTTGGGTTTTTTTTTACACAAAACATAACAAAATTGTGTTGCTTACTGCAGTAAGATATGTCTGTACATGGAGGTACCAATGTAACTGCTGGCTCAGGAATTCTCTAAACCTTGGGGTGCTGGAAACTGTGCACATGTAATGTTCAGGCTTGAATTCCTTCCCTTCACTTTTATTGCTGGCCATCAGAGAGAAGTTGCTGGGGCAGAGCACATGAGGACCTTTGTCTGACCCATATGGCCATTCCCACTTTCTTAGCTTGAGGAGGTGGAGGTTTGGAGGAGTTTAATTATTTGGCACACAACGGTTCAAGAATTATTATTGATTACCCCAATTTTTCTCAAGTGTTCCACCAGCTGAGTGCCCATAGTCTTGCATAAAGTAAGTTAAAACAAACCAACCAACCACTACCCCCCAAAACCACCTTCCAAACCTGCATTTGCAACAGTACATTAAATATCTTCTGGCTTCTGTTGCAGTGACACTGTGGGCAAATAAGCATCTGCTCATCTGACACTACCAGATCCAACAGTGTTTTTAAAGCATGAAAGCATCTGTGCATAATAGAGGTGAAAACTGGGCACCAAAAGTATGTAATTTTTCTCAGTTACCCAGTCAGATGCTGCACTTTATCTGGAAACAATTCAGTACCAAGCATTTTAAAGAGGAAACTTTTTTTCTCCCTTTAATATATTTAAAAACAAGAAGAAAAAAAAGGAATTGTTTAAAACAGTAAATTAAAATAAAACATGGTGGTTTTTTTTTTCTTTTTTTTCCTCTGATCTACTGCTTTTATGGCATTTTTCAGATGACTCTCGGTATGAAAATTACTGCAGCCATATGCTCATCAAATGTCTTGCTTTTACTTCAGAGTCAATCCTGGGGTAGCTACAGCAATGGCACTTCAGTGGTGTATCCAAGACTTTCAGACAAATGCAGATTTGATTCTGTAAGGCTCCAGGCACCAATGAGATGGGCTTGGTTTATGTCTGTCTAGTGAAACCAGCGTAAGCCAAAAGTTCTCAGATCGTCATCTGAGAAAGCCTTGAAGTTCCCATTGCACATGACCATTTCCCCTAAATCTTCAAAGAAAGATAATAGATCTTGACTTTTTAAGAAAAGCCCAAAGGCTTTTGGGCTCACTTTAGAGAAAAAAAATGTTATATTGAAAGAATGAACATATATTAAACGGAGTTTTTTCTTAAGGTAGGACTTTGAGATACAGAAAAGCTTTGCAACCTTTCTCGTTCATCTCAGTCACACTGATTCTTCAACACATGGAGACGACTTCTGAGGTATGGTAAATAGGATGTTAAAATTGTTGGATGATAAATGCTGGTATACCAACTCCCTAGTTAGAAGTGCTGGGATTCTTTACACATATAACACATAAGAAAGCCCTTTATTTTTAAGTTCTGATTTTTTTTTTTAAATAACTTTTATTCTGATGTGTGTGAATATTTGTTTCTGCATATTAGAACATGTGGGCAGATTTTCAGCCCTTGGGCATTTGCAGACTGTTACTCCAGGGAGGGCTTCCCAGCGCGGAAGGGTCAAGGCAAGGCAGTTAGCACTGGCTAGTTTTGCTCTACTGAGGGTCAGCAGCTGCCCAGCAGTGAATCCAGACTTGCTGGAAGCACTGGGATGGACAGAGGAGCACTGCAAAAAACATACCCAGCAGCCCAGCATAAACTCAAAGCTCAGGCTGCCAGGATGGTGGGAGTCCAATTTGGAATGAGCTGTGGGTGAGGAATAGTTGGTAACTTTAGAGTTAACTTTAATGACAGGCGATGGTAACTGAGCTGGATTGGGAAGCTTTAGTCCTTACAGCAAAGTGTATTCAGGAGAGATTTTTGAAGAGAAACACCAAGATAAATCCCAAAGAGTAACTGTGTAATTGCTTGAGAACTTAAATACAGCCTACACTCCTGTTTGATTAAGTGTTTGAAATCCTTCCTTAGCTGGTTGCCAGTTTACTTGCTGTGATACAGCATTTTCTGTGGGACTGTTCAAGCTCTTCCATAAATGCAGTGCAGATCCAGTGCTTAAGCCTTATGATTTATGAATGGATTGGCAAAACAGCAAGTAGACAACCTCTAACTATTACCCTCTGGGCACTGCAGATGATGTTTCAGAAGCTTATGGGTTTGTTGCTTACCTTTAAATAGTGATTTAAGACTTCTTTATATTTATACAAAGGCTAGGATTAAAAGTTGGTTCTGATTGAAATGTTTTTCAGCTGTTATAGTAGCAGACAGATCAGGTTAAAACGCAGCTATGTATAGTTAATTGAATAAAAATCACTTTGCTTGTTTCACTAGATTTTTTTGGATGTTGTTGAAAACATCCCTCCTAACCACCTTAAATTGCTCTTCTACGGGAATCCAAATATTTATTGACAACATGAACCAGAATTGTTACAATTAAACTGGGGTGTTAGGGGGAGAGGTTCTTCGGTTCTTCAGATATATTGGCTGGTTTTATGTAGAAGTGAAAACAAAATCAAGCAGGAACTTATGATTTACCGGAGGAAAAAAAAAAAAAAGTAAAATGTGAATGATTAAAGGAAGCTCAGTACGAGTCATACCAGCTGAGCTCTGTGTATTTGCTCATGATTGAAAAGACATCCTTTCCTAGGCAATCTTTCAGTATTTCAATTCTTTTATCTCTCTTATAAATCATAGTAAACGGGGTAATTTCCTGTCATAGTCTTGGTTGGTATAAGCTTCTGAGTTCTCTGTTAACTGCAGCAATTATACACTTAAATTAATGGCTGAACTGACTAAATTGACATGTAAAAAATAAGGTGAATTTAAATGTGAGCTTAATTGAGACTTTGGGTACTGAAAATTTAAAAGAGGACTGATCTATGAGTTAGTTGAGGGCATTTTGCCCACAGGTCTGGTTTGCTGCTGAGCTAGACAATTCACAGCTTTAATTTGGTTCATGATTTTGTGTGTAAGGTTTTACCTTGTTGGTAGTTATGGCTGAATGTATGTGTTGCCCAATTTGCCTGCTAGCCCATGTGTGATTTAATAAATAATTCTGTGCCTTAGGTATGGAAATAATCTCTCCTCTGGCACTCCCGTTACCAGGGACCTCTGTGAGCACCAGCGACCCAGGGAATGAAGTTGGTGTCCTCCTGCCCAGACCCTCATTAAACTGGTACGTGACTGAAACATTTCCCGTCTTAGCAGTTCTCATCTCCAGTAGAGTAGGGTAGATGGTTGGACTCGATGATCCCAAGGGTCTCTTCCAACCTGAATGATTCTATGATTCCATGAAATGGTGATACAGAATGGTTTGGGGTTTTGCAGACCCTTTAGTGAAAGTGGGTGCTGCAGGCTTCGGTAGTTCAAGAAAAATGGGTGTATGTCTGGCAGCTTCCACAGAGAGCCTGCAGAAGGGAAGAGATGAGTGGCTACTACTTCTGCTTTGCCCCATCACCCCTCTCCCAGAGATGGAGGGCAATTAGCGCATTCAGTTGAGCAGAATTGCACTAGCATGAACGTGTCATGTGTAACAAACACTTTGAAGTTACGTGCTGACAGCCACAGTAGCTAAACAGTGGTGGCCTAGACCTTTTCAGAGCTTGGTCTTCATCAGTCAAGGTCCACAGAAATGCAAGAGCGTGGTCTGCAAAACACCATTCAGCAAGTGAACAGCCACTTTCTTCCGGGAGGGATGCCACCAGCAAACGAGGAGTATTGTAAACAAAACTGGTTTTATGTGTTTGACATCAATGCTAATACTCCAGAAAAAAAAAAAAAAGTTTTTTTATTTAATTTTAGTTGCTTATGTTATATTGATGATACTCTCGGAAGCATTTAGCTGATATCTGTACATTGCTGACAAAACAAACTGAATTTATGTTGCTGGGATAATCACAATGAGTCATTAAAATAATTAAAATGAGTCAATGAAATGAGTCATCAAGTGAGAGAGAGTTACACCTGCAACCAGCTCCTGCCCCTACATTATGCAATTGAATTTTTGACTATGGGTTTAAAACTTCTGGCTGTCAGGTTGAAGTGTTTCTTAACAGCTCATACTGCGATCTGAGCTGTAATATCCAGTAATGCTGAATGAGTCTTTGTAATTGAATTAACTTGTTGGTCACAGAAAATAGAATCTCCCACACAGAAAGGGAACATTGTTGCTTGAAAAGGAGTGTTCCTTTGAAAAAGTTTTCATAAGCTTATCCTTGGGCAGAAATTATTATAGTGATATCAGGGTTAGCCTTCAAAACTAGTATGTATTATGGAGATACAGTCTGCATTTGAGTTTGAGTTTATTTACACCTTCGTTCTTATATTGGTAAAGTTTTCATTTATGTGAATTAAGATGGTTTGAATGTGAGCTAAAATGGTTTGATTTGGGGGGCAGGGGACAGGGTTAGAGGAAGAAATTATGCTTCACTGTGTAAATGAAGCACTCAAGCTTTTTAAGGAGGCACATTATACATTACAGGAATCCATATAATGCCTGCCATAACTCTTTCTCCCTACTATAGTTGGTGCCTTTACGACTTAAAAAACCAAAATACAACTAGTATCCTTATTTACTAGGTATTGGGTATTATTTGCCAAATACTGAATATTGGCAAATATTTCAGAACTTCTAGTCATTGAAGATGCCGCACTCATTCTGAATAGAAATTCGGTGAGGTATTATTGGTTTTATTCTGACTGGAAGATGCAATAGTTAAAGCCCAAAATTTGCAGACTTGGGTACCTAAATGCTGACTTCAATTCTTTTTCTGTTTCTGGATTTTTTTGAACTTTTTGCTTGATTTCAGGCACCTAAACATCACTTCTGTTTTCCACCTTTACAGAACCATCTATGGAAACTTTGGCCTTAGGTATTGGTATCAGGTTTTGAGCAAGTCAGACTAGAATAGAAAATTTATCTTCTTTTGACTACTCTTTTTTTTATGAAAGCAGTTTCCTTCCAACTTTTCCCACTTTGTACTCTGTGATGTGAGCAAGCTTCTAAGAAAACACATTTCCAGTTCTTAGCTGATTAAGAAGAAGTTCCGGATGTTTTTCAGAAAGTACTAGTAATAATAGATCCATAATTCAATAGCAAATTAATAATTCAATATAAATCTGAGGAAGAATATTTTAAAATACACTTATTCATCTCATTAAAGATTTCATAATGTCCTTTACATCTTTATTCCAATTTTTATCATATACATTTTTTCCCTTTTGCCTATGGATTTAAGTATCAGGTTTTCAGGGTAAATAAGCAACATGCTGAAGATGGATATGTGATTGTAGCAGGTACCTACCTGTACAGATAGTATCAAAGGGCCAGGGGACATCAGTGGCTTAGCAACATACAGCATGGGTACAGTAATGCACAGGGGTTTTGCACACTTGGCCCAGGACTGGGCTGAGCCCTCAGCTGCAGGTGGGGGATGTGGGTCTTAGGGGATCCTTGGAGAAATAGCCCTGGCACCTCCTTCCCAGACACATTATCTAATTGCATGGCAATACATGGAAGAAAAGGAGCCACTTTGGAGGGAAAGAGGTTATAAACTGCTTTTTAAAGACAAAAAATGATGGTGGTGTGCTCTGAGCATGCTGCTGTGCTGACTGTCTCACAGCCCTTGAAGAACAAGACACACAAGAGCCAGATTCTGCTTCCCAGCAGGGCTTAGGAAGATGGTGGCACCCACTAGCACTTCATCTCAGGAAAAAGATGAAGAAGACTGGTCAATCAATATGTTCTTTTTAAAGAGTTTGGGTGGTTTCATAAGCAGTGCAAGATGATGGAGGATGACAATCATACCTCTCTCCTGCCTGCCCAGTGCTTTTCCTTGAGTAGGCTTAAGAAGTTCACTGAAGAATTAAAGAGTTTTAGCCTTTCATACAGGTTTTCCAGTAGAAATTTATACCGTGCAACAAAATGCCTTTTCTAGACAGATTACACAAATTTGTTCCATGAGTCTATTTCATGATCTGTCAGCTCACAGAGAGGTACCAATGGGAACTGCCTTTTCTTCTGTGATAAGCTTCTATTTTAAAAGTGATTTACAATTCCCAGACAGAAAATCAGAGCAAAAGAGCTGTAAAATTTATTATTGTGAGCAAACCACCTTTCTCTGTGGACTTCTGAGTACTTAGTAAGTAAAAGAGAGAAAATCCATTTCTGTGGGTAGTAGATCATCTACACAGTGATGGCAATCTTTCATTTCATGAACAGGGAGATACCATTTCAATGGGAAAACCTCAATCCCTTTCCTCTTATAATGACAGACATCTCATTTGGAGCTCTCTAGAGAGACCACTGCTTTTAGTCTGGTTTTAGCGTACAGCAGAATGGCTCTTTGGTCACTAAGTAATGACTCTCTTTCTTCATATCTGTTTGCAACCTGAGTGCACTGTTTGTAGATGGGCAGGTACTGAAAGAGTTGTGCTTGGGATTGATATCTAATACAATTTGGAGAGAAGAGGCAAGGAGAAGGAAGTGGATTTTGAGACACCTGGTTTCCATATAAGCTTTTTCACTACGCTAGAGTCAACTTTGCTAAATTAAGGCAAAGCAACATTAAGAAGAGCCCCAGATCTGCAAAAATGCTGGCACTTTTACAGTAAAATTCACTTTTTTTCTAACTGTTGGTGTCAGAATATTTCAAGTAAATACATCCTCGAAAAAATATTGCCTCCAGCTGAATTCACTGCCCTGCTTTATCTTTGCTTTCAAATTAAATAACACACAACGAAAATCAAGAGTAGTTTTCTTCCTGTTCCTTTCTCAGTCGGAATGTTTCAAAAATATTAAGGGAAATTCTCCAAGGACTCTAATAGGCAATTTCAGTAATGCAGCAATGTTATAAATTCTTGGCTTTTCTGTAAGGTGGACTATGATTTAAGAGACAGATCTTTTTTTATTGGCCTTAGTCTTCTATTAAGGAGTTTCTGCCTTCCTGGAAAAATGCTTATTTCTATCATTGATTAATGTCTTCAGTGAACCACAGTTAAAAACCTGGTTCAGGGGTTAGGTAATTCTTGATGATATGATTTAATATTTCCAGACAATAACTTTTGCCTTTAAAATCTAAAATAACAGCATATTTCAGGAGGTGGTGCAGGCTGTGTTGCTGTACCAGCCATTCCCAGAGCCAAGCCTGGAGCAATGATCAGGACAATTCTCTTGCAGGAGAAACTAGTAAAAAGGCAGAAAGTTACTTCTGGGCTCCTGCTATGTTATTGGCTCTCAGAAAACAAAAAACCAACACAGTCACTAGTCTTCTCCAAAGAAAGGAGAAGGGAAGTGAAGATTTGATGAGGATTTAATAATACTCTTCAATTAATGTTAACATGGAAAAATAAACACACTCACCGTGTTTTAGGTGGGACTAGGAATGATAAGTTTAAGTTATAATAAGTGACAATAAATTATATGGGAATTAAACTTAGAGCATTGAAGCAGTTTGCTTATAGAGATGGGAGAGTCTCCTTTCACTGTAGGCTCTTTAGAACAGACTGGACAAGCACCTGTCAAAAATGCCAGTGGTGTGAGAAGAGTGAGAGACTAGATGTTACGTGATAAGCACTTCCAGCTCTACTTTCCTACAAGGAGAGGGAGCTTGAGAGCTTCAAGCAGAAAGAGTAACACTGAACTCCTCTAAGGGCAGGCAGTGGAGAGTAGGTTGTCATGGTGTCAACGCTCAACCATCAACCCTTATATAAGGCAAGCAGGAGAATAAAAATATAACCTGTAATGGAAGGATGATGGGGAAGGCAGTGCCATTTCTCTGTTGTGCCTGCAAGATGTAAGCTTACTCTACTTTCATCTTTGCTAATGGAAAAGGAAGCACTTACTGGCTGCAGGCTACCTCCAGAGGAGACACTGACACAATTCCCTCGCAGAGAGTGTGATTCCTGCAGGCACCAGGCTCTGAGAGCTCAGCTATTGCTTTGGGCTTTCAGCAGTTACCGCTCAGCCTGAGCCTACAAGAGCTGCACTTACATAAAGTCTCTCAGCTGACGATCTCAGGATGCTACTCAAGCAATTCTACCCCATTTTGCAGATAAAGAAAATGGGTCATACAGTAGCCGAGTGGCAGTTCAAGATCACACAAAATCAGTTAGCTACTCAGAGCTCCCTGTCAACCTTAGATAAAACACAGGATTTTGCTCAGTAGTTCTTAGCTGAAACATGCTCACCCCTACTGGCAAAAGGATAGGCGTTGTATTCCCAGGAAACCCTCGAAGAAAAACTTTGAGACTTCTTCAAGTTTGAGTATCCCTCAGATGGGTCAATTAATTTCAATTCCAATAAGCTCAGAACAGTAAAAAGGGCTCTACTTCCTTCCAGAAAGGGTTGCTCTGTCTGGACCGTAAGACATGCTAGAGCATATGGCTAAACGATCTTGCATTTGTCAACTTCTTTTTTACCCTCAAACTAATAAACCCAGCACAACTCCAGTCATACCTAGATTGTACTTTCCAAAACCCACTGACCTGACCTCCTTATTCCATGTTCTGTGTCTCAGTCTGCTGGGTGACGAGGCAGAATAACACCAAAGGGAATAAGAAACACTGGAAAGAAACACTTTAGCTGAAGATTTTCAGTTTTGTGTAACCATGAATAAGTCTGGGAAACAGCAAATCATTCACAGCCATACAACCAAGGAAGAATATGACAACAGTAAAAGGCTGAGTACTCATCTCAGGGTGTAGCAGCTAACAGAAACAGTGACCATTTCAACGCCTGGTGACAGAAAAATACATAAAAATCAAATCATCAGCAAGTGAAAGTCAAGTCTAATTGTAGCCACATAGCTAATATTCCAAGCTCATATGGCAAGTCTCTAAATCACAGAAATATCGTTAAAGAGAGAATTTTATTTGTCTTGAGAATATATTTACTCTATGAGGATCTCCAGTATCTGAGGGTATAGCCTTGAGGTAAGAATGTTACGAAGAATATTTTGTTGGTAGGAACACAATGGAAAAATTTTATATGGTAATTACTTTTCATCATCAAATAGTTGTTGCCTTACTTATTCAAGTATCTTTGAGATTTTAGAGTGGTAGCCAATTCAGTGATAGAGCTAAAGTATCTAAGTAGTACTTTCTTTAGGATAATTATAGCAGTAGCTATTTTTCTGGTTTTAATACTGGGTTAATACTAAATCAGTAGTATCTGAAACTGCATTCAGTCACAGGGGTGAAAAATGCCTATTGAGTTACCAGTCTGAATTTTTTTTCTTTCTTATTATCCATCTTACACAACATGTGTGAACATTTGCCAGTCTCTCTGACTGACAGATGACATCTTTTTACTCCTTCTCAGTCAATATGAGTGTTTTTTCTCAGCTTGTTTTCATCTGTGGCAGATATTTTTTTATTCAGCATATCAGTTGTGTTTCTCATCTCTGGCCAAGGCGACTCCAGCCTAGACAATGACGAGGATGAAGGCAGGTAGTAATAATTGTGCATATATACACATGAGTTTTATGCCTGGTGAGGAATGAACAACTTAATTCATTAAATTAGTGGCTTCGTGGGACTGAGTTTAGCAATGGTACAAAGTAATCAAGCCCAGTGGAGTTACACAGATTTAATGCAAAGGAGAATTAGGTTAATTCAGACTATCGGTTTTTCGTGATAGCAAGTGGAGAATTGTTCATTAATTCTGTTCTGGTTTTGATTCCATTAATAACACCATAAGAGTGAAACCGAACAAATGCCCATACTCTTCAAAGACAAGTTGAAGTGTTGTCTCCTGGGACAAAACAGATTAAAGAATTCTGAAGACTCCATAACCATAACTCCATAATAATTTCCATCTCCTTTTTCTCAAGTGGACATCTTTGTTGCCATTTCAATCATCACATCACTGCAAGCCTGTTCTCCAATGCCATGGAAATGTGTTCACCTTTCATGTCATGTCAAGGATTTTGTTGGTTTAAATGTTATCAGGGTTAATCTAGAGAGACACTCCAAACTTAATTATATTACTAAACAAAATGCTGATGTAATAGGATTCTTTTGAGACATGTTTAAACAAGTAATGGAACCACAATAAAACCAGAGAAAATGGGTGATTTTATTTTAGTAAGTACTGAGTACAATGAAGTGAAGCTCTAATTTCAAGAGATTAAATTTGTGTTGTGTATGTTTTACAATTAGGCTTTCCCCTTGTATAATCCATTGGTTCCTCACTGCCTTGTTCCATATCTACTTGGATTTACATTAGCTGTGGTGGACTCCATCCAGTAAAACACATGTAGATTAGGATTAACGTCAACTTTAAACTAGAGCTGCATTAAAACCTTTTGGTGAAATTGAAAACTAAGAGGTTTACAGAAAAGTTCACTCGGTGAATCCAGCTTGAAGTTAAAGTTTCAACTGGCACAAATCCCATTTTTCCCTTGGGTGTTACTGCAGATCCCTTCCTTTACAAGGTGAATTGAACCTTTTTTTTCATTAGGTACCCTCTGCTTATGCTATCTCTGTGCCTCACAGTCAGTGCAACAGGTAGTTAAATGGGTGTAAAGCTTTTCCTGGTCTTGAATTTTATGTATCTCTACTGACTACAACTGGTAACTGCTGAGAAGACCTGCCACAGGTCCCTTTAGAAAGAAAAGTGGCAAGAGAAGTGAGTCAGAGGGAACGGCAGGGTTGTGAAGTTTATTTTCCAGCACCCTGTTCCTGAAGTTAAGATCATCTGACTTGACCATCCTCTTGATCAGGCCGAGATGAGTAGAAAAGGAAGTGGGTCAGGGATGTTGTGTCTCGAATTGTGTATACATATTGCCTACTAGGGAACTACTTTTTCTCCCAAAGTCCTATTTAGGGCATTTGGCTTCCCAAGTGAATGTTGGTATGTGAGCCATGTAAACCATTGGGGTTTTTTTGCTATCAAGTTGTATATCTCTATGGTCTGTGTCTGTAGCTTTACTGTTTTGACCACCTTTTATCTCTTTGCAGTGGCTCATACTGTTGATATAGCTATAGTAATTTCAAATTTATATACTACAGGTATAGTAATTTCAAAACTTAGAGATGGTGATTTACTAATTAAAGAATTACTTTTCTTAGCTGAGAATCTTGCCTTGGTAGTTTGCACTTTATTACATTTACCCTTTCTGAACTTTGTAGGTTAGAATTGTGCACAGTGTTTTAAGAGAAAATATTTTGATTTTGTACCTCCTGTATATATGCTGGAGAACATGTTTATTCTTCTAAGATTTAATTCCTGTTTACTGAAAGATTGTGTTGTATTTTAATACTTATGTGTTATTATGAAATTTTTGGGTTTTACAAAAGAAATTTTTCTAGTCAGCATCATAGCAAGTTAGCCAGAAACCAGGAGAGAAAGGTATTATGTATCAGTCATGATCCAACAAATCTTTGTTATTGCTCAGACATCACTCACTCACTATTCCAGAATGGAGCCTATACAACAGCTGCAAATTAGGGATGTAATATTAAAACACATTTGTTGTTTTATGGTATGTTGACTTTTTTTTTTTTTTACTTTAACATAGCCTTGCCTTTGAAATGAATAGGTTTAAATTTAGTCCCAAAGTCTTCTGCAAACTTTCTTCTGGTTATGTCAGTAAGTGGCACACACCTGAGAGAAGGAATCTTAAAAAGCTACCAGAGGAGCAAGAACACCTACAGTTAACAAGGTCAGCATCTACTACACCTTCTCTGTGTGACCTGCAAATGGTCCCGACTGGTGACCTGCAAAGTGGTGACAGCACCAGACTCGGTTTGTATCACCTCTCCTTCCCATCCCAGTACCTGTGGTAGCAGACTATAACTGTCATATATTAACTCAACTAATGCTTAAATTAAGCATTTTACCAACACAAATACTACCTCCTATAAAACAGAGAGGACAACCAATGGACAGAGGAACTCTGATCATTGGAACCCATGGAATGAGTTGCTTTTTTAAAGAGCGATATCAACCAAGTACTGAAATACATTTCTGACAGTTACTAACTACTCTGGGTTGGTTTTCTCTTTTAAAGGTCTGCATATTATGAATGGGGCCTCAGTAATTAGCATACTGTTCCTAATCCAAGTAGATTATATAATTAATGAACTGCTGGTTTGTTCTCTCTGTGAATCTCTCACTAAATTAAGAAAGGTAGAGCAACAGATTGGTTGGCACCTGGGCTCAACAAATAATCAAACTATTTATTATAAATAGTTTGATTAAATTATTATATTGATTAATTGATTAAATTATTATATTGATTAATATATTAAATCCGTTATGAAATATGCTTGTTACAGATCTCAGTATAGAATTAAATATCGAATAATGTTCTCTTGATTTTCCAAGAACTCAAAATAAAAAGCGTATTTTTAACCTCTTAATGACTTCTACAGATTTCAGACTTATGTTTGAGGACAGCAATAAACTTGGCACTGTGAACTAGAAATCAATACAACCATAAAAATGATTCTGAAGCCAATTAGATGAAAAGTCTGTTTCTGTTTCAGAGCTACTGTAACAGATGGAAAAAGGCGGTAGCTTCCTATGATTCTGAAATGAAAAACTAATGCACGTTTAAGGTAAGCAGTAATGACTTTAGATTTATTCATAAGTGAATGAAAAAACAGTGAAACTCAAACAGCAGTAAGGTTATTCTGGCAACTCTTCTGGCACTGACTGGAGACTCAAGAAATCACCAAGGCCGTCTGTAGCTGGAGTTCAGGAGTGAGAAGTCAGAACTCCTTGCTAAAAAGCTCAAAGATAAATTGTTAACACCTATCAAGGCTTACATGAAAAAAGGCATTCTTATCTGGGAAAACTTCCTGTTGCCTTGTCTTGGTGCAATTAAGTTCTGTGTCATAAATTATGTTATTTATCGATATCGTGTACTGAGTCAGCTGTGGAAGTCTGGGCCACAGCTGAGTTAAAATTTTACACTGGAATAAAATGTAGTGGAATGCATGCCAAAAAAAGAGATCTATTCTTCTGGAGTGTAGGCTGATACTTTAGACTCGAAGCGGAAAACAAATCTAATGCCAAATTAAACACATTTATATATGAAGTGAAACAAGGCAATATACGTATGCTCATTTTTAAAAGCTTCCTGGGTCATTAGTTTTGTGAGATGAGGCAGGAGGTCAGAGAAAATACAACTTGTTTTCTTTGTCTCTTCTGTTTCACATTCTATTATTTTTTTTCCATGCTCTTCTCCTTTTGAATAGTATTGAATGAGGATGGATGTTATTGGTGCCAACTACCAAACAGTTGCAATAGAGGAATGAGGTGTTACAAAGGACATTGGCCTCAAGTATTGTGTTTTGGGTTCAGATTTTGCCCAATTCAGCTGTACATCTCATGTTGGGGGCATCCTAAGGAGGAAGATACTGCAGATTATTTGCCATTTTCTTTTTGTCATACATGGGCTTTTCAAAACCATGGTAATTGTTAGTTTGCTGAGCGTATCCAGGCTAGACTAGCCTACATGAGAAGTAACAGAAAAATAACCCCCCCTGACATGTATACCTAGCTTTAAAGAGGGTTATGTAATTAAAAAGTTGCACCTACACCAAAGTAACATTGAGAGCCAACCTTAATAACATCAAAAAAAGATGGTTGCTCCACTACTTATATATGCCAGAAATATTCGATATTCACTTGCTCACTTAATGTTAATTTTCAGAAGAAAACTTTAGCAGTCCATTTTAAATTTTCTTCAAATATAGAAGACTTCCATTTTTTTATTCCTTAATATTCAAAGTATTTCTCTGTGTTTTTGTAGCCACAACATAAGCTAGGTTACTGTACCAGGACTTGTAAATACCTGCTTGTACTTAAAAGCCTCTTCCTGCTAAGATGAAGATTTATTTCTTCCTGGAAGTTAGAATTCTTAATTCTACCAGACAGCAGTAAGAGTTGAGCCAAGAACTATTATCTTGCTGAAAGATGGTAATGACAGACATAAGCTAATTCTTTCATCTATAGTTACACATTTGATTAAAGATGATGGACTTGAGAGGATAAATTCTGTATTCCCCCATCTACCTTTATAGTATTTACTGAACATTCCCCGACATTTTTCATCAAATATGGTGTTTACAAGGTATTGTAGCTATTGTAGAAACAAGGAAAACCATCTTATCAGAACCACAGCTCATAACAGCATACGGGCATTCCTGTGGTAGCTCCCCTTCCTCCAACATGATGATCTCCACTGTATTCCCAGCCATGAAAGCTGTTGTCTTCTTGTGCAGTACTTTCTGCTAAGAGACCACCTCTTTGCTTTGTACAGAAGCTGCCTTTATTTTTGCATTATATGGAGATAGTGTGGATCAGTCAAGACATCTGAGTCACCAGATTATATCTGCTGCTTCTTTAAAACAGAGCTGGGGATGTCCCATTTGAAGCTCTTCAGTTCTGTTTCACATTTTCTACCTTCGCATTTACACTGTCACAGCTTGAATTTCATGATTTGGGCTGTAGTGAGGAAAAGAATAAAATAGGATTGGTCTTAGCTTCTCTGAGCTGAGGAGATCATAGGATAGATTTTAATTTGTTTTATCATGTGTCCTAAAATGTGAGCATTTATCACAAAGCAATACATTTAATACAAGGCAACTCTGCCATATTCACTCTTATAACAGGGTCCGCAGTCAGCCAAAGTTTGCCTGCACATTTTCTAGCATTGCTAAAGCTAAAACTTTTAGAAGGTAATTTAGAATGACATCACTTTTAAACAGACAAAACTCAGCTAGATTAAGACTGGAGTAAACAGACTTGTAAACACATCTTCCCATCATTTCCCACAGCGTTGTCCTGGAGAAACTGGCTGCTCATGGCTTGGACAGGTTTATGCTTTGCTAGGTGAACAACTGTCCAGAGTTAGAAGTCCCTGTACCTACCTTATGTTATGGCTACAATACAAGAATGAAAGATGGACAAATCCTAAAATGTGCCTTGCCCTTGCAAAGAGGAAGTAATGTTAATGGTATTTCTGGCAGATCATCTGTGATCCCTTCCTCACTTAGTCTGCAGGGAAAAATAGCTTGGGACAAGGCTCCCTCCCCTTGGGTTTCTGTGTTCTGCTGGCTGGTGGGTTTGTCTCCACTTCCCTTGCTAATGCGCTGTTCCATAATCTCCTCAACTGGAGCACTCACCTGTGGTTGTAATGTATAATACAATGATGAACACACTGAAACTACTGACATATATGGCATTTTTTATAGTCCTGGGAAACTCTCAGGGGTCAGGGGTTTTAATTTAAAAATTAAAATTTGTGATTATTTAAAAAAAATATATAAAAAAAAGATCCTTGTTTAGATTATTTCATTAGCTCCCACCATTTCTAGTTACCGTTATTAAATCAATATCTCCCTGATTTGTCTTCTAAGACTGTTCATTCAGTTCTAAGTCCAACCTCCTCTCCAGCAGCCTTCCTATCCAATTAAGGATGCTTACTTGTCTTAAATTCCACTGCAGTGTTGTCCCCATCCTTTGTCTCTGCTGCTGTTGGCCATATTCCTGGTTTTGTCCTTGGTCTCTGTCCGGCTGCACTACCTTTCTTCTTCCTTGCGTCTTGTGTTCAGACTGCATCCAACTCTTGCTGTCTCTTCCCTTGTAAAGCATTCAGAATTCCTCTTGATATTTCTGTCCCAACATTTCCAAATCCTCTTAATGGTTTGGTTCTCTCCTGTACAATGATGGTCCAGGCAAGACAACGAACACTTCCGAGGTTTAGATTAAGGAATCAATGCGAAGTGTGGAGTGGAGGCAGGACCAAGGTACTTAAAAGCAAGAGACAGGGATTCAACAAATCATAGAGCTGCCTCAGCTAGGGCAGAAAGCTGCCAGAGCAGTGCTAAAGAAAGCATGAGAATGGGGGAAATGAATGTAGCCCTAAAACAAAGCATTTAGCAGTTGTCTTCTGTGGTCAGAATTAAGTTTAAGCATCATGCTGTCTGTAGGCCTTGCAATCCTCTTCTGCTGTAGTGTGATGAAGGTCTGCAATGGCATGTTATTAAGGGGCTATAGGTTGCATAGGCTGAATTTAATCCTCATAACAATTCAAAGAAAATGAAAGATCTCCAGCCACCATTATATCATATGTGTCAGATAACTACCAACAGATTAAACATGTTTATTTGTGTTTCTTCCTCTTTTCAGGACAAATTGAAACCAGGTGATGGGGTGACAATGGGAGCAGAAACAACGTTAAATTTCCCTATACAACACACATGCCAGTTGACCAACACGAGGTATGTTCTACATATGCATCGCAGCTGCCATTTGCAGGCTGCCCTGGGGCTCTGACCTCATGCAGAAATGTTCCACTGAAAGTGGGCATCTCCTGTGGCGTTGTCTTTGCAGTCTTTAACATGGTGTTGTGGGACTTCAGAGATCTTGAATCAGTTTCTCTTGCTCCTCTGGGCACAAGTAAACCAGTCATTTAATCTTTTTGTACCTCAGTGTCTCATCTGTAAACCAGAGATAGCAACAGTTCCACCTTTTTTGTCTGTCTTGTCTATTTATATAGAGAATCCCTTTGGGTAAGATTTTGTTACCTGTGAAAGTGCCTATTACAAAAGAATCCCACCTCACATAGGGAGTTCTTAATAATAAATAATAATCCTTATTGGAAAACAGTTTTCTTGTATATAAATGCATTCACTGAATTAGGCAAAGTGGGAACATCCAAATCTTTCAATAAAAATGAACCAGGCATATTTTGCTTGCTGTAACATCTTTGGCTTCCAAATGAGCACGTGAGTGCAAATGCTGAAATAGCATGAGCAGGTGCTTTGGTGATATTTCTGATCTGAATGAAAAACCCACTCTATCAGCTGATGCATCACTGAGCCACACAGAGAAAATTAGCATCTAAGTGTTTGTAATAATGCAGTAGAAGCTTGCTAGGTGAGGAACACCCATTCATGCCTGCTGTTATCTGTCTTAAAACCCCAAAATGTTCTCATCCTAAGACACTGTAACTGAAATTAGTAAATAGTTGTCTTCACACGTTTACTGGTCCATGTTAATCCATGTACTGCAGCTGAGACCTGGAGAACCTAGTGCTTTGAGTAGAGGGGACTTTTGTGATTAGGCGAAATGTGCCAGGTATAGATCCAGTTAGTTGTACTAGAAATGAAGTGGAAATTCAAGTTGGTATTTGCAATACTATTGGAGGCCTTTTGTCTTTTTGTAGGGCCCTGACATGCATCTGCAGCCATCACGAGTTCCTTTAGGAAGTTAGGAGCTTATCTCAAGGCTGGAAAGAGGGTACTTCTTTCTTAGAGTGTTCATATCTGTGACGATTATCCTGTAGTTAGGAAAACCTTCATGCAATCCAAATAGTGGTGGGAAAAAGAAGAGGAGGGGATGAATGGAGAAAACGAATTAATGGCTTGGGGAGTTTTTAGGGAAGGGAAAGAATGGGCTCAGCCTCTGTTCCTGTGAATTTTCAGTTATACAGATATGGAGCAGCTGGAAAATTTCAAAACTTTTTATAGCCTGGAGTTAGGGCATTCTCTTCAGAGATGTGGCCTGAACGATTCTAAGGTAGAGAAGGCAGTTAGCGTTGATTTTCTCCATTCCAGGTAAATTTGTAACCACTGAGGTAATGGTTAAAAATTTGCTGCCACTGTTGCTTCTTCTTTGTGGGTTGTATGTGTGTAAATACTGTTGTGAGATTTGCCTCAGCAAGGGAAGTCTTCATTTGTTAATCTTGCTGGAGCTTTGGTACAGTGCCGAAGCTTGGCTGATCATCAAATATTTAGAAGACTTTAAGAAACAGAAGTGCCTTCAGACTACAGATGGAACCATGATTAGACGACAGAGAAGTGTGATATTTTGAGGATCTACAGCTTGGACTTAAGTATTTAAAGCAGGAGTTAAATGTCTAAGTCCTTTAATGTATCTATGGTGATAAGTCAATTCAAAGACTCCTGACAACTTGAAATGGTTGGTAGGGTCTATTTTCCTTGAAGACAGTGGAAAGTAAATAACCAAGAGTGGTCATGGAAGGAGTTAAAAAGTAGTTAACTCTTTTACAAAGCTGTGACATAGTTCGATATGGACTGAAATATGTTGGCTTGTGGAAGGCACAGCTGCACAGAGTTAAGTTTTGAGCTGAAGTCGCTTTGTGTCTCGGCAAGTGCTGGAAGAGAAAATTTTGAGTGTGTTGCATATTTCATCCTTTGCATACTCAGACCCTTCAAGGAGCTGGCTGATGTCTGTGAGGAGTCAACATGAATGTTTGTGTGTTCTGAGTCACTCAAGAGAACACATCCACACTGCTGAGAGCTATGGAGGACTCAGCCACGTAAGTAGCATCTGGATGAGAAAAAGACTAGCAATGACTTGGTGAAGATTTGCTTTTCTCTTCTGTTGCTTTCACGCTGATGGCACAGCAATCCTAGCTGATTGCTGTTTCACTCACAGGAAGTGAAAGGAGAAATTTTGAATCTCATACACCAGCTGAGGAGATTCTTTGCATCATCATTGACACAAAACTGTTTATTCAGACAATTTGCCATTCTCATCCCCTCGAACCTATTGTCCATCAACTCTGCTTTTCAGTGTACCTTTCCAAATAGAACGCTGATTGCCTGCTGAATCACCACTGGTAGCTGCCCGTTATGCATGAGAGACATGTCAGAAAGCAGAAAGGGAAAGTTGCAGAGAAGAGATGCCTACAAACCATGTAATATATAGCAGCAAAGGAAGCACACCCATCCACTTACCTCCTGAGAAGGGATGAATATCTCACTGGGAAGTCTTCAGTCCAGTAGGATGATACCAGGACACGGAATTGGTTTCAAAGTAGGCATCAAAAGAGGTTTCTTAATCTAAGGGCTACCTAATACAGGAACATATGAAAGTACGGTGATATCCTGGTTGAAAGCACACTAATAATAACAACAACTACTCCAGGATTTACAGAAGATTCTGCCTGAATACCTACCCATCTCCTGACACCTGACTCTTGTTCCACAATTTTTACTCCTGCAGGAAACTGAGTGATCACTGCCATCTATTGGCAACAAATAAGCTCACATTACTGTCCCATTAAGATAATGCACTAGAAATTGCATAATTTACCTGAAATTGAACATGCTACACTGTTAAAGATGATGATAAATTTCCTCAACCTACTGAGTCTCATAATGATTTTTTTTTAAAATGAGAATATTACACCACATGAAATGTGGTCCCTTTACACTAGCTTTTCTTTATATTACTTCGACGTTTTTGTTACAACACAGCTCTCCATTTATATGATTCATATGAAACTGCACTCACATTTTCAACAGAGAACAATTGGCTGGGAGAGCTCCAGGGGATTAAAAAATTGGAATTCCCAAGTATGTGATAACTTGGTTGCCTGAGGGAGAAATCGCTTGCTCATGGCACAAATCTTGTGAGAAATACTACCATGAGACCTTCTGAATGAAAGGCACCAACAATAGCCACATTTTTGTTGATCATTATCACATTGGCCTGGGTAGAAAAAAACAGGGAAACACTTGCTGTGTAACAAATACACTAAGTAATTTTCTTCAACATCTTTATATTGATTATTCAGTATTCAGAAGATTTGCATCCTACAAGTAAATAATTTAAAAATAATTTTGAGCACATCTTCAATGGCTCAATAGCCATTAGAAGTCGTAGCTATTTATGCTGGAAAGATGATAGCATAAGTTTACTGTGAGTGATACCATACTTGCAGCTGTGTTATAACTAACGCAAAAACCTGTTTTTTCCTGTGTGCAGCTTTATACTTTAATTATATTATTTGGACTGTAGATTAGGAAATCGGGCATAATAAATTTGGAAGAAAGACTTTTTTTCCCTCATTATTTAGTTAATGGCTTATAGATCTTCCTAAACACATTGAGAGAAGTTAAGTCCACTTACAAATTAACTGATGTATTTTTTCAGAAGCCTCAAATTTCATCCATTATATTTGCGTTGCCAATTATAGACTAGGATTTTAATTACTTCAACTGACATTTTTTTTCTCTAAATAATCCCTGAATAATCTAGATTCACCAAGCAAGATGAAGACTTATATTCTATGTGAAAGCAGAATAGTGATTCAAATAGGTAGTCTAAGATTTCATTTCTCATTCATTAAAATAAAGGTTTCCTTGGTCCTTGGAGCAGTATACAAAACTTTGGAAACTTGAACTCCCCAAAAAGTTATGACCAAACATAAGACATAAAATGTGCTGATTTACCGTTCAAGAAACTAAATGGATGAAAGAAGTTGTTTCTGGCAGTATTAAGCAGCTATACATCATAGGAACATATGGGGCATTATTAGGGGATATTTGTTTTATTCTTTTTTATATAGGCAAGTCTCTTCCAAAAAACCTAATGTGCTACTTCCCTGTATTTGGGGCATGTGTGGCTGATTTTTTGTGTCCAGGTAGAAGTGTGCTAAGCCCCTACCCTGGCCCTGGGAACCAGTGAGCCCAGGGGTGAGACAGGGGTTGCTTGTTAGAGCTATGGGCTTGAGCATCCACAGTGGTAAAACGAGCCCAGGAGGTGATGTCATGCTCACAGTTTAATGGAGCAAGATATTTTGGCATCATCTCCCAACCAGCCTCAACTGTCCCCAGGAACTGCTACTCGCATCAGGAAACTGCTTGGCACAGACCAAGGATTTCAGGGTTGTGCGCCGTGGAAGCACAAGGTAAGCAAAGCGACCTGACAAGCTTTATGAATGTTTGTTTGAATTTTGTAAGAGAATATTTTCGTAAAGTTGTAATCCTTTTATCTCAAAAGGATTGCTGCTTAAATTACTGTTAACAAAATCACGAGTGGGAGGCAACAGAGGCCTGACAGTATTAAGAAGATCAAAGCATGCTGGCATTCATAGCTGTATTTATGTTGCAGGTTTACTGTATTAAATTATTTATGTACTTTAGAAGACAAGAAACATTTCACTATCAATACAAGAAATACTACATTGCTAACTTTAGTTTAGACTTATTTCGATTTTTTCAGGAGACTGTCTTTAATTTGCCATTATGTAATAAATAAGATTTGAGAAGTTATTTCTTTAAAAGAAAACAAAATGTTGTTTTTCTGTACTTGTTTAAGTCTATGGGGAAGGAGGTTTCCACATCCAAGTCAACCAAGTCCGGAAATGAGGAGGTTTCCTGCTTCTTTTATACTTCACTTCTTTCTTGTTATTATTTATCTTTGTCATACATACAAGGAGAGGAAAACAGTTTAAAAAAGCATTAACTGTAGCTTTGTATTGTTTTTCCTTCTGGTCAGGCACCTGGGTCTTCAAGACACCTGTGTGTCTCTGCCTCGGTCTTCCCCTTTTTCCCTATTCTGTACCTTGGCCAGATGAAACTGAGAAGGTTGGTCCTTCTCAGCCAGCCAGGACTGCATCCCCCAAAATGCTACCTGAGTTTGGACCAGCTGAAAGCAACATCCTCAGCAGATTCACGTGGCTCTGTTGGCCAGCTCTTTCAACAGCTGCCAAGACAGAGAGTTTTCTCCTCTCTTTGAAGCAGTGGTGCCCATACTAGAGACAGACCACAGCGTTTCTCGCCTTTTCTGTTCTTCTCTTTAATCTTTCCCTTAATTTGCCCTTTGGTTTAAAAAAAGGGGGATCAGAAAGTCCTCAGGAAGAGCTCCAGATCCTCTCAGCTCATGTTTTATCTTTTTTCTGAAGTCTGCCAAACTGAGGAATTTTTTTTTGTACAAAGAATGAAAGCAGGAGAAAAGTAAGAACAAATATTGCTGACACAATAGCCCTACTTCACATACATATATATTTGTAAATATAAATATATTACTTATATTTATTTCCTCTTGCCTTCCTATTTTCCTCATACTTAATAAAGCTTAAAAAGCATTTATTGATGATTGCTTAATGCAGGAATAAAAAAGCTACACTCTCTCAGTTTAACCCCATGCCCTGTATCATATTTAATTGCAATAATGTGCAGTGACAATCTCATGACATTTCCTTTAATCAGCTGGGTTGCCTGAAATTAGCTCCCCTAATTTTTGGCCTCTCGTTGCCTACTTAGAAACTTCATGGCAGAGGACATCAACAATTCATTATGGCCAGCTGGAATAAGGATTTTGTTTCTCACAAGAAATATCAGTTTAAAATACGTGTACACACACATAGGCATACATATACACTACCTTTTTTACAGATATAGACACACATACACACACGTGTATATATTTCCTCCTGGATCAAGATGAAATGTCAGAAACTCGACAATTTCATGGGAATGAGATCCCTCTAATGTTTCTCTTGATTTGTCAGCTGCCAAACTCCTTTGCATCCCACCCCTCTGATTGCTTTCCTGGATGCTCAGCTGCCCAGCTGCCACAATGGCTTGTTGGCTGCCCAAGGAACCAGCTGCTCCGACAGGGAATGGAGGGTCCCGGGGAGCCGGCAACCTGCCCACCCCACTGCCAGCCAACTGGCTAGTGCCTTGTCAAGGCAGCCTGCTTGGAAACCTGTATTAATCCTGATGAATTTTTTGATGGACTCCTGCAGGATCCATATGTCCTGTTTAATCAGTGCTCTCTGATGGAGCAGTATTCCTTCAGGGATGAAAGCTAATGAGCCTTGGTGTTTCTGTGGTATGTAGAAGTGATCTTCTCAAATGTGTCCTTTAGCTACAACTGCACTAATGCCTGCTCAACGCACTTTCAAGTTGTGCTGATGTATCAGAACACTATTCAAACAGGGCTCAAGAAAAAGGAAAGAGAACCACAGAAGTACTGGAATCCGATGACAATGAAAGGCACTCAGGTATTACAAAAAAGGAGCAAGCAGGGAATTTCGGAAGGACAGGAATGATCTAAGAGAATGGGGGGAATTTTTTTTTTTAATTCCTCACGAGCCAATGTCTTTAGCTTTTAGACATTAGAAAGCTATGACTATGTCATGCTTCAGAAATGCCCAGAGTCAATTTATAAAAGCTCAGGATTGTTGCATGAGTAGATAATAGCTGAAGAACATCATTTCTGGTTATGGAACAGCAAAGCCAAATTCATCGCCTTTCGCTTACCTCAGTAGCAGGGCAAATGCCAATATAATGCCCTATGCCAGAAAAAAATGTTTTGCTTTGGGATTCTTTCAGCTAGTAAATAGTATAAGATGCAATTAACATACCAAACAAAATCTATTTAAGACAATTCATATTTGAGAAGAGTGTATGAAATGTATCAGACTTATCATGTATCAGGCATGTATTTGATGATATTTTGATGATGGTTTTTCTCCACAAATTATTATATTTAAAGCAGTATTCATCTTGTAAATGCACTTCCCCCAATTTATAAAAGTTTGGATTTTTTTTTTTACTTCCATTTTTTATTGTTCAATTTAACTCTTCCTGTGGAAAGCCCTCTTCATTTTCCAAGAAAATAATGTTAATATAATATTTAGACCAATACCTATATCCTTCCCCTTTTCCCTCTCCATATATCGAAGACATATTCTTTACTTTTCCTAATTTCCTCTCCTATTCCAGCTCACTATCCTTTTCTTCTTCTCTGCCTAGTCTATTTCAGTTCCTTCATTTTTTCTTCATTTGCTTCAGTTTGTTCACATTATAGAAAAGGTGGAGTACAACTTTCTTCAGCTTTCTCAGGATTTTCTCCATTTCTTTCTCCTTGCCCTTCTGATTTCACTGTAACAAAATTCTTTCTGCCTTTTAACATTCAGCTTTTTTATTTCTTCTTAATCACCTCCTCCTACTCTGCATTGACTCAGACTTTCTTTTCCTCCTCTCTTAACCCTTCCGTGCCTTCCATCTTTCCTCCTCCCTGCATTGCTACTTCTGCACTCACTCAACACTCCTTTCAACAATTTTTCTACCTCCTCCACTCAGCTTGTTATCCTTCCTACTTAAATTTTCTCCTTGACTCATTTAGTGTTATTATTGTTAATAATAATAGTAGAAAAGAAGCTTTCCACGGAGAGCAAAAGAGAAGGTCTCTGACAATGAACTCAACAATATAAAAAGAGATTATAGAGAGAAAGGTGAGGTGAGTAGGACTGAAAAAGGCAACGATACCTAATAGGACAATGAAGTCCATGTTGTTTAGTTCTCCACCATTTTGTTGTTTAAGTTATCTTCTACTAGAGGAAAATTGATCTAGGGATTAAAGCACCTGCAAAGCTCATTTTAGATAGGTAGCTGCTTTGGGTAACTGAGTGGGAGTGCTTTGACTGTCATTGGAGCCATTTTTCAGAGACATCTATATTATTCTTTCTTTTCCAGAATTGTCTGCAGTATTTATTCTTCTGCCCTACAGAGCTGACAGTGTCATACAGAAGAAAAAGGGGAGGTTGGTTTTTTTTTTTTTTAATCTGAATTACTCTCCAAATATTTAGTAGGGCTTACATCCAAACAAGTTAAATCTGCTCAAGTCAGATTTAGTAAAGGTCCATATGTTGCAGGCAGGCAGCACGAGAGGCTATCCCTACTCTTAGTCTTCCTCCTCAAAGAGCTAAGGGTCTTTGTCTGGGCCAAGAAGATCTGCTTATCTAGATCCACTAGCTTTAGCAACACATTTTCTCACCGTGTTTTATAAACTCTCTAAAGCTTCACGTATGGCAGCTGAAATCTGTTTTATATTCTTTTATTTAGAAGAGGAGGGAAGAAAGGGCTTGGGACATAGTCTCTGCCTAGCCTTCTGCTGGGTTTTGCGTGTCTCGGTGCTGCCTGACAGGTGAGTGCTAGCACAGCTGCTGCAGGAGCCTTCTGTTTGCTCAGCAACGTATTCAAATTCCTGAAGTGATACCGAAATGAGAATTGTGGAGGAGGGAAAATGGGAGATGAGGCAGGAGAGCTGGAGCAGTAGCGAACGCAGTACTGGGCCCATCTCCTGCTGAGTCAATTCTCTTTTGGCCTCCTGGGAAAGAAGGCAAAAGAGCAGGGCATCCCTCATAAAGATTTTTAGTTCCTTTCACTCTCCATGCACTAATGAATTGTTCCCTTTGGTTTTTATGTTTATATGAGGATATCTTTATCTGCTGTTACACATTTGTCAACATGGTTGAAATGGCCAGTGCAGTCAAATGTTGTCAGGATGGGCAGGGGGCATCACAGTCTCATCTGTAGCCACATTTGTGAACTCTGTAAGTCAGCATTGCTTTTGGAAGATGCAGTCCTGCCTCTCCCTTGCTACCAGCTCTTCGCTGACATCTCCACAGTATCCACTTCTTCATATCTACAAAAGGAGTTGTGAGCCATACAGTGGGCTGCATGGGGAAACTAGCCATTAGGAACTAATTTCTGCTTCAATCAGCATCTTGACCCGGTTCAGCAACCAACCACCTGAACTCCTGTGCCAGCCTAACAGAGGTGGCAGCTCAAGAGCAGAAATTTGGTGCCCAGAGGCACACAGTGTATGGCATTGGTCTTTTTGGCAGCCATTCCAAATTACATTGGTTTAAATTGTGCATGAAGCTACAGACAAATAATATAATTGGCTGAGAATTCACTGCCTCAGGAGAACAGGCCAATCAAAGAAAGATTTTAACAAGGTATAATTAATGTTCACGTTACTTTCCAGTTATGAAGAGTGGAGTAGTGTTGAGAGGCAAAACTGAGCGGTGGGTAAATCATTGCAAGTGGACTTTGGATGCTGTCTTCTCTCTCCTTCAGGTCAAGCACATAACTGACATTGCCATTCTGCTAAAAAGGCATCTCCACATAGGGATTTATCATCCAAAAAGCAGTCACCAACCAATAAATACCCTTCCCCAATGCCTTCCCTTAGACAGGACAAGTCTCCCTATCTCTGTGCCTTTGATGCATCATCTGGGAATCAGATGCCCTGGCCCCTTGCCAGCACCCACATTTTGCTTCCTGTCAGAGCAGGGTCAGCATCTTCCCCGAGTCTGGGAAGGGGCCATATGCATGGTGACAGGCAACGCTGCTTCCAAGCAGCTGAGCGAGCATCTTGAGGGCTGCCTTAACAATATCTAATCCAGCATCACGGTGAGCCTTGTAGTCATCCTGCCAGTGATTGGGAAGGGTTGATACATCTTCATTTTTTATTATTTCTTTTTTTTCCCCTGCTCTGTTTGGTCCTTTATATGCCAGCAGAGCTCCCTTTTTGTTACAGGATCCCCAGTTTTAACAGAGAGATGACACTGATGTCAAGTGGATTACCTGAACTGAGGAGCCTCTTCAGTGGTGGACAGGATGGGATCCAGTGGAAGCTATTAGACAGGCACAGCCCAGCTCCCACAGGGTCACACTGCAAGGATTTGTGGCAAAAGATGCAATAATTCAGAACTAGGAATGCACAACCTCAGCACAACTTCCAGCTTTAATATTGGTTTCAAATAAACTCAAAATAATCTCCAGCAACAATACAGCATCTAATTAACACAGCTTGATTCTCTCAGTCAGTCTTTATTCCCTTAAAAATGTCTCAAGTCAGTTTGAAAAAAGAACTCCACACAAAAACGGAAAACCACCATCAGTAACGATAAAAACCCCACTGTTATTAAAACTGAAACATAAAAAAATATACAAAGTGTTACTTACCTTGTTTATTAAATTGTCATAATTCAGGGACCAAGAAACAAATGTTTTGCAGAAAATTTGGGTACTTAGTATGTTTTTTCTTCTTTTCCTTGGTAACAAAGAACTTAGTATACAGCTTTCTGTTTCTTAAAAATACAAAGGATGTGTAAAAATATGCATGAGTGAATGTTTGATACTTCAGCTATAGTGTCATGTTATTTTAAATGCACCTGCTGTGATAGGACAAGAGGTAACAGTTTTAAGCTAAAAGAGGTTAGATTTAGTCTAGAGATAAGGAAGAACAGGTTGCCCAGAGAGGTGGTGAATGTCCCAACCCTGGAATAAGGTAAATATTTCAGATATAGAAGTACTATGACAGAAAGAGAATAAGAAAGAAGACAAAAAAGAGGCACAATTGAAAAGAGTTCAGAAGATCTAGGGGTTTTATTTTGTTATTATTTTGGTGCTGGGTTCTACAATGATCCAGTCTTGCCATACAGGAGAAGGGAAAGTAAAATGAAATGCTTTTTCTTTTCAAATTGATCAGAAAAAAACACGTTTACATAATGGGTAATTTATTAGTGCCACACATGATTGTCAAAAGCTTCAGTTGCGACCAAGTATATGGCAAGGTCTTTGAACGGATTTCAAAACTGATGTTAAAAAACTAAAGAGTTTATTTCTTTTGTTTATGAGATCCAAAGACATTGATACAATTTTTTATGTGATTTTCTCTGTCATTGGCTATAGACTTCTACAAATTCACTTTTATTGAAAAATGAACACCTTAAACATAGACAAAATCAACTACCAAAAATTCCTCCAATTTTTTATTTAATTTTGGGGAACTAATAAGAAAGCTGGCGCGGGGCAGAGGAAAGATGAAGCTATTGGTACCGCTGCCTCTATTAACAGAGCCATGCTGCACATAGAAGTAGCCTATTAAAAATAACCAGCAGCTGCATCCAAATGAATTTGGAAGTTATAGGGCTGCTGCTCACCTATTCCATTTCCACTGCTTTAATCCCATGTTTTCACTATCCACATGATGAAAATAGGGACCATTCCTTAGGCATCCCTTTGATGCCTCGTTTTCTTCAGGAGGGAGAGAAGAGGAAAGGATTGGTATTTTTCCCTTCCTCTGAGTCACTGGAGACTTTCACAGCTGGAGACAGTATGTCAAAAAGATCCATTAGTAATTCATTAAATTCTCAGCTGCTTGGCTAGTGTATCATAATCACAGGCTCAGATATAAATCAGTCACAAGGGCTGGAGTCATCATGCAATTTTTCCTCTAGGTCAGGTAGGCAGAAGCATTCTGACATTCATAGCAAGGGGATGACCTGCTTCCTCAGGTCAGTTTATTTAAAAAAATTCTCTACTCCTGCAAGGCCTTAAGGCTTTGGCATTGTTCTTGATTTTTTCCCTTATGTTCCTTCAGACATTATAGATTGGTCATTTGGCTTGTTACAGGCATTTTAAGTTTGGTCCAGACTATTTAAAAATATTGTGTCATCCCAAGTCTGTAAGGGCATGTGAAGTGCATGTTTTATACTCTGTTTGAAGTAGGTCTCTATTGAACTTTTACTGGTAATTTCAATTGTATATACAGAATGACCATGACGGACTATTCCAAATTGTTCCTAAATTAAAGAGTTAATTATCATCATATTTCTGTTTTCTGAGTAGACATTTTTCGGCTAAGCTCAAGGTTCTCTGTGATAAGCTTGAGTCTTTTGCTTAACATATGTTTTCCAAACTTAAAAACATTTCTTTATTTGTCTCCAGTTTTCATTATTCTTTTTCAAGTACAAGGTTTGAGTAGCAGTTTCATCAGTGACATTTCTTTATTTGTCTCCAGTTTTCATTATTCTTCCTGAGGTGTGAAGTGGTGATTCAAGTACAAGGTTTGAGCAGCAGTTTCATCAGTAAATTGTATATACAGAATGACCATGACGGACTATTCCAAATTGTTCCTAAATTAAAGAGTTAATTATCATCATATTTCTGTTTTCTGAGTAGACATTTTTCGGCTAAGCTCAAGGTTCTCTGTGATAAGCTTGAGTCTTTTGCTTAACATATGTTTTCCAAACTTAAAAACATTTCTTTATTTGTCTCCAGTTTTCATTATTCTTTTTCAAGTACAAGGTTTGAGTAGCAGTTTCATCAGTGAGAAATAGTATTAGTTGAGATTCTTCTTTCTGGACATCAACAGCATTGCTCTGGCCAATCATGACTTTTTTTTTTTTTTTTTCTGGACATCAACAGCATTGCTCTGGCCAGTTATGACTTTTTTTTATAAAGCAACTGTTTTTCAGGTAGGAATCCACCCTCACTCTCTGCATCTGGCTGCGTCCTGATTGATTGTGCCCTCTTTGTCCCAGCACCCATATTGGCCTGCCACATAGGCCAGTTTTCTTTATCACTTGCCATTCTAAAAACCTGTTCCTGCTGAAAATCTCTTCCCATATCAACACTGATGTGTGTGCTATTCAAGTAAATTAGGTTACCCTGCTAATATTTTTATTATGAATCTTCTCAATGAACCACTTGTTAATCCGTTGAAATCAACCCATGTTAGCTTTCAAAGTTCTTGACTACACTGTCATGTGGCACCAAGTAAAATCCTTCTTAGAAATCTCTTGCGTTGACATCATAACTTTGCAGCAGGTCTGGAAATTTTGCCAGCCTACTGAGAAATCAGAAGTAACCCACAAGAGACACTGTGGAAATTCATCCTTGATGTAATACATCATGAGAAAATGTCTTTGCTGCAGGAAATGACATCAAATGTCTGAACTTCTGTGCTGGAGGTGGCATGAGCCTGAGCTGGCTGACTTTCTCATTTTGGGGTGGTAACTACAGCTCAGCTTTTCTAAAGCTTTTCAAGCCCCCTCTTTCATCACTAACAGGACATTTCCATCAAAATTGTCTTTCTTTTAAAGATGATTACTTCAGCAGAGGGGGTCAGTGAGCTCTAGACTCGGGCTATTCTGATGCAGCACACCTCCAGTGACTCTCCATCTGTGGTGAAGGCTGCCATTGAACCTTTCCCTCCAAAAATAGCTAGGTTCAAGCTCCTGTGATTGAAGGTTCTCATGGTGAGAGGAAATTAAACATTTTTTCTGAATCTGAAAGGGATTTGAATGTAGGGTCTTCTGCTTGATATTGCCCTAGCTGCCAAGCCCTGAAAATTCCACTCAGGTTTTGGCTTTGTTGATGGATCTGTCTGTTTAGAGGATGGTCCAACAGAAATGGCCAGACAGAGCTCTTCAACGAATCCATGTCATGTGGGATTCTGGTCACCAGTCAGCTTTTTGGTGGTGTAAGTTCCTGTCTGCTGTCACAAAGAGTGTGTGGTAAAGATGTCTTCAGTGTCAGGCAAGAGATTTATTTTTTACCTACTTCATCTGTAGTTTAATTCTTTTAACAGCTATAATAACGGGTGCAATAAGTGGTCATTTCCTTAGGAACAGGACTTTGCCTTCTGTGGTATATCCAACACAGCTGAGAATCCAGGATTGTTTTCAAAAGAGAAAGGCTCAAACCAGTGGGATTATTTGGTACCTATTTTTGATTTGATGATGGGATAAGGTAACAGCAAGTGCCAGCTGTAGGACTCTGTGAGGGGTCTGCTTAAACATAATTCTGGTCAAAATCAGAAGCTGACAATAAACCAACCAACTATTGGAGATCTTTTCAGATAAACCATCAGTCTTCAGGGTCATGGTAATACAAATAATGGCCTTCAAATCATCCACGTCACGACGTTTGTGAAGGAACTGCAAGCAGTTCAAAAGAGTCCTTTGTTCAGACTGGTTATTGCTCAGCCCTCAAGACCCTTTCTCAAGGGTACACCACTCCTGGATCCTGCAAAATCTGTCGGAGTTTTAAAGTCCCTCCATTTTTCTTCTTTGGCAAGTTTGCAGAAGAGCTTGCCCAGGGAACAATTCAAAAGGCAAGCAATGTTCATTTCTTGCTATTAAGTTCCCAGTATTAGCTGCCTAAGAAAGGAACTATTTCGATTACATTCTTGTGGAATAACATCAATAGACTCAGACTCTACTTCTGAAATCAGTAGCTTCTCCCGTCTGCCTCCTGCAGCTGAATAAACCCAGTTTACAGGCAGTCAGTGCAATAGCAAAACTTTCACTGCCAAAATTGTTTCAGGAAAAATAAAAGGAGGAAGAAGGACTTATTTCACACTCCACCACACTCTCCTCCTCCTGACTTTCTCCCCCTATCCCCTCTTCGCTTCCTGCTGAACAACCTATAGGTTAGTTTTTGGGTTTTTGCTTGAAATATCTCAGCTTCATGCTTTCAGCTGAGCCTTCCAGAGCACAGCGGAGCCAAAGGTCCTCCAAAAATGACTCCTTATGTCTTAATTGCAGGTGTAAAATACCTCTCAAACCAAAATGGTGGTGACTTCAGAGTAGAATTTCTTAATGACAAAACCAGTGAAGATCATTATAGCTCAGTAGTAAAAAATATTTAGATATGTTTGTAATAATAAAACTAATCTGCTATTTTTAACTGGACAGACAATGAACTTTATTTCATGAAACAAATATTTGAAGCTGCTACCTAAAATTCAGTTAAGAACATCCCGTGTTCTTAAACGTGCTGAAAAATGCTGAAAAAATACCATCAAGTTATGAGATGAACTAAGTTTTAAGTTGTGATATATTTCTGTGGCTCACTGCTTCTCGTATCTCTTTTAGTAATAGTGTTTTACTTCTTTAAGTGTATAGCCTTCCACTGTTTATACCTTACATGCTGCTTGCAAAAAAATTGTAGATTCATAGAAATAAAGGATTGCAAAAGATATTCAAGAGATCATCCGATCAAGTCCTCTGCACTGAGGCAGGATCCAGTATATTTATATCAGCCTCAACAGGCATAAATATATATGGCTGTTTTAAAATTCTGATTTTAAGGAAATGGTCTGATCTGAAAAGCAGCTGGAATCCTCTGTTACTTATCAGAAATTACAGCAGCCATCTATAAATTACTGCCTTGGCGAATACACTCATATTTTTAAGTCATTTTTCACTTTCTCACCTCTCCTTTAGTAACAACCCTGCATTAAAACCCAGCTCAACAAAGTCAACAGGAAAATTCCCATGGACTTTAATGGAACCAGGTTTTCTCTCTGTTTTTCTTCTTGATTTAGCTGAGTGGCCACAGAAATCTTTGGCTGACAGATTTATTTAGAAACAGTGAGACACCTAAATTTTAAATCTTTGTTTTAGCCTGCTTTTATTTAAGTGTGTGCTTTGGGAATACATTTAGATAATTTTTATATTTCAGTGTAAATCCCGAGGTAAAATGTCACTACTAAACCAACATTTACCAATTGTTCATTTATCAGATTCGGCTTGAAGCGTTGAGCTTGACGGGAAAAATTAAAAGTTAAGTTTCTTACTGAGCCCTGATGACATAGGTACGGTTGGCTCTGCCTTGGGCAGTGGAAAGCATTAGATCATCTCTCCAAGTCCCTGTCAGCCCTATGATACTTTGATTTAACTAGTTTGCTTTTAACTTCAATCAGACATAGACTTGTGGCTAAGACAGATCAGAAAATGAAAAGAACATGCCACAGGAAACAAATGTGATGTACTTGTTTAAATCCATTGGCTACAAGAAGCAAATAACCAGACTTATTTAGGCTCACTGTGAACAGGTTTTCAGTTCCTAAATAAGAGTGCAGCCTTAAGATGCTCTCTTTGATGTAAATCTCATGCTGGGGTTCTTTCTCCATATAATGATGGGGAGGCACATTAGAGCTACTAACAAAAGGGACAATGTAATGGTGACCCGAGAATGTTTTTTCAACCTGCCAGAATGGCCTGGGATTAGTAAAGCAGTCATCTTCCTCTGATTGCACTCTGGTTGCCATTCTTTCAAGCGCTCTCTTAAGAATTCAAATATCAAAACAATTTAAAAAGAGACAATGCTTTCAACAATAATAGAAAACAAATCTTTTTTTTGTTTGTTTGGCTTTGTTTTTAAATAAGTCTTTAAGGTTCTTGGGCACAGAAAGAATCTGAAAAAGCTACTTAAAACTTGTGATTTAGAAGGGCTGTGCCTCTAATTGATTCTTTTCATTTTAAGGCTTGCTCCAGCTCCCACAGCAATAAATGGGAACCATTGCAGTAACTTCAGGGCCTGATAGATCTGCCTCTCAAGCTGCTCTGCAGGGACACCCACTCTCTTGTTTCCTTGACTTTTTGGTTATTCTTTTGAAAATACACAAAGGATTGAAAAAAAAAAAAAAAGAAAAGAAAAAGAAAAAACCCCAAAAGTTCTGGTAACAAATGAAGTAACCAACCTGTCAGTTTGGTTTAATTTAAAACAGTAATTAAAAACCAGTTTATTGCCATGTGGATGGGTATAATGTCAATCCAAGGAAAGAAGGATGCTGCTTTTCCAAAGGAGGGAAACAAGTGACAGCAGAGGTAAAGAAGGGAAAACCTTGGTGGCTCATAGTGGTAAAGGCCCTAGTTGGGTTCTGATACAAAGCTTTAAAACCCTAAATCCTCAACATTTACGTTAAAGAACAAAACTTAGTGGCCTTAGTATTTGTAGCAGTATTTGTGTCTTAGAAACCTACTGAATGTGGGTGACATATTTTATAATCTTGGCTCACGGAGTCACAAACTTTCCCAAACTAGCCACTCCAGGATGTTGTCCATCAAGATTGCACAGTTGGCTTCAGCAGTCTGCAGACCTCTTAGATATTTTGGAGGGATGTAGGGGAGAGAAGAGGGGCTATTTATTTGCCTTTTGGAATCTTGCTTTTAATTTTTATGAGGATTCTTCTATAAGCCTCAAACAGTCACCAAGTAAAGACTTTGGTTTCTTTTTGAGCAGAAAAATGTTTCTGTCTTAACAGTGCCACAAAGATTTCTTTCCTGTGTGACCTGCTCCCAGGGCTAGAAGTAGATGTAAACCTAATCCATGACTATTTATGAAGTTGGGCAGAGGAGGTTGAGTCAAGATAATACTTTGGTCGTTTCCAGAGGAGAATTCAGTCCCATTCTGTGGTGGTAATATATGTCTCTGAGGGTAAAATAAAAGCAAACAAACAAAAAGCAAACGGAGAGAAGCTTTGGGATTTGTTTTGGACCTGCTTTATTCCTCTTCACTCAACTTAACTGTCAGCTTCACCAAAGAAAACCCCTTATATGCCCCCAATAAAATGTAAAAGCAGGAGACCATGAAGTGAGAAAGAGATTGACAATTCCCTTCTGTTACCCTGGGAATCCACAGGTCAGACCAGTTTACCTAGTGCTGTACACTGACCTCTAAAAAAAAATTGTGTGATAAACCCCTTTATAAACCTTCTATTAGTTAAATTTAGTTTGATCCCTGATCTTTGCGGCATCACCTCCCCAAAGGTGAGTGAGGATGGCACAAAGGTAGGAGGATGTGGGGAAGAAGCTGGATTCCCTTCACCAGCGATGACACAGCCCCTGTGAAATACAGCCCTGAGCGTGCTCTGCCTGAGATGACCAGAGAAGGGCATGAATGACAGGGTTTTGGGAAAAAGACAGGAGTTTGTAGGGAAACGTCGTATGTCAGACAGATGCGGAATAGTTTAAATCTCTTTCAAATCTAAATTGTCCATTTGCACACATTCAAGAACATCTCAAATCCTTTTTATTTTTCTCCCACTCTTATTAAGTAAATATCTCAGTGGTACCTTCTGACAAAGAGTTATACTTGCAAATTCTGTCCTAATGTGAACTATTGTCTGGTATAAATTTAAAAATTTGTATCACTTTTCAATCTACACCCAGACCACCTGTATGCACTGCTCTCTGAAAGCTGAGATACCGTGCACTAATTATTTGCTTACATATTTATGGCTCTAGGAGGCAAGTTTTTTAACCTGTGGGATTAAAGCTTTCATTAGGTCAGCTTCTTTTTTGCTAGCTTTTCATTAACTCTCATTGCCAAAAATTTAAAAAAAGCTGTTTTGGAGAAGCAAACTTTTATAAGGTCCCTGGACTGTGAATTCACCTGCTAAAGACAGTCTGCCACTTTCCTTGCGATCAAAACAAAATCAAATCTACACACACTTCAGATTTCGCACACAGCTGCTTTGTTTCAATAAGAAAAGGGGGGAAAAAAATCGTTCTCTTGCTGTATTCCCGAGGGAATCCCTCTAAGTTAAAGCACATTTTAATCTCTTGAGCCGGCAGCTTTATTAGTAAGCGTTTCTCAATCTTCAGGGAAATCTAATTTCACAAATAGATCAGAGCCGCTTCAAACGCAGCTTTCAGTTGCCATCCACCGGGGGACAAACGGGGAGGAGGGAGTTTGTCAGAAAAGACCTTCTTTGAGCCCAAGAGTGATTGCCAGAGGTGTCTCCATCGACTGCCACCCACCTAAAGTCGATAGTACTCAAATGAGTACGCCGGTGCGGACTATATAAGAGAAGCGCATGGCCCTGGAGGGCGCATCCCCCCTCACCGGGCGCAGCTCCGACCGCCCCGCTCCGCGCCCGGCGGAGCCTCCGCGGGGACACGGCAGAGGAGGGCTCTCCCCAGCCAGACCTGCCTCCCCTTGAAGGTAAGCGGCTCCGGAGAGGGGGTGGAGGGGTCCCTTTAGCGGGGAGCGATGGGGTGTCGCCCTCCCTGCAGCGAAGCCCGGGGTCGTTCCCCGGTTATTCCGCGGGTTTGCCGTGCGCCCCGGCGGTGAAGGGAGGGAGGGAGAGCCCGGAGCCGTCGGGGAGAGCCGGCTGCTTTGCGGCTCCGGTGAACTCTTTGCCCCAAGAGGGCTTTGCAAAGGAGGCCAAGTACAAAAAACAGTTGGTAAATAACAGAATTTTCCTCCCTCCCCCTTAATCCTAGCGGTTTGCTATAATTAGAATAGCTTACTTAGGGGCATTAAGCGCTGCTCTCCGAGCCTCAGCCCCTTCTAATTGTTTTTGCCCTTTACACCCCGATTTGCAGCGGTTCCCGCTGGAACTTAGCCCCAACCCAACTCCGTCCCGAACCGCTCTGCCCCCCAAAACCCACCGGACGGACAGGCCGCCCCGGGGAGGTTGTTGGGGGGGCTCCCCCTCCGCCCCGCTCCTCCGGCGGGGGCAGGAGGCACCGGCGGGCGCGGGAACGTCGGGGGCAAAGGGAGCCCCCCGGCAAATCCCCCGCAAAACCCTGGACCGCAAACATGTGCGGCGGGGTTAATACCCTTCCCCTAATCCGTGTCTATAAATGCGCCCTCCGCGGAGCGCGGCGGGGCTGCTCGGGGGTTTGGCGGGGAAAGCGCGGCGGGGAGCCCGGCCCGTCGGGTCTCCCCCGCACCGAACCGCGGGGCTGCGCTCGGGTCGGGGGGTTGCGGG
>NW_015090797.1:7044954-7272038 GCF_001431845.1 Calidris pugnax | reverse complement strand
CGGCCGCCGTCGCCGCCGCCCCGCCGCCCCCACGGCTCTTCGCCGCCGCCCGTTACGGAGGTAAGAGCCACCCGCGTAAAAGGGGAGTCCGGGGATGCCGCACAGACCGACGGCGCCTCCGGCGGGGCAGCCCCGCGGGGGACGGGGGGTAGAACGGAGCGGGAGGGGGTGCTCTGCCCCGTCTCCCAGGCGGCAGCCCCCGGGAAAGGTTCTGCCTTTGCTGGGGTCCATCCCCGCATCTCTGCGGGACCCGGCATCGCAGGGGATGTGGAGGGGGGGGGAGAACCGTGATGTCCCGACCCTGGTCCACGGCAGGGAGTTCAACGGAGTGGGGGGGAAGAGGGTCACTGGGGGTTCAGCAGCTTCTGCTGGGAGGTCAGTTGTGGCCACAGTCGATTTACAGCCCCTCCGAGCGAGCCTCCCTACGTCCCTGCGTTATAGCGCAGCCAGATCCGAGGAAGCCCAGTTTCTCCCCAAACTTAGGATCACACCTCTGATATGCACAAAGGGGAGAAATGAGTGATCTGAGAGACAGATGTCTGAACTTCATCCTTTAAACTTCCTCTTCAACTTGACTGGTTCTCATGTGACGTGGTTTTCTAGGTTTGCTGGGGCAGGAACGGGGGGAGATCTGGGCTGTGCTGGGCACGGGGGCTTCCTTCACCTTCTGGAGGATGCTCAGGCTGGGGCAGGGAGCCGTCTTGGTGCTAGCCCAAGTCAGGCTCAGCTGTGACAAGCAGGAACAGTTCAGTGCCAAGCACAGCTACCTAGTGATGTTCACAGGCTGTGCTTGGCCAGGAGACCGGGCAGCAGGTCACCTCTACCAAGCTGGTTTTGATGCAGAGCCACACAAACCAGTTCCTACTGGAGAGGCTTGCCCAAGAGGTTTGCGTGGGTTAGTTAGGATGGTGCAGTTCACTGAGAAGGAGATTATGGTGACTGTCCCACTAACTAAGTGGCTGTAGCCCACTAACAGGTTTCTCTTGTTGCCTGCTAAAGACCCTACTGGAGAGAAACTAAGAGGGAAACTAGGGAAATTTGGTTTCTTAGGGTTTTCTGTCCCTGGAGAGCGCCCTTGTGGCTGATGGCTGGTAATAGGTGAAGTCAAGATGTAGCCCTCCCCAGGTCACAATAGTAGAGTTGCTCTTCTCTGTCCAGGAGTCTATTTTAGAGGAAATTAAACCCTATTTCAAAAAAACTTGAAGTTAGGTGACAAGTTCAGAAGTTAGTAGGTAGGTAACTGATTGGTAGGGCAGGCATTTGCACAGTGAGATTGCTGCACAGTCTGAGGAAACTGGACTGAAAAAAAAAAAGGACAAATCAAGCAAAAAGTAGTTAATATTCTGGCCTTGGAAGCTTCAGCTGAGTGCAATCTGCCCCAAGTACTGAGCGGCCCATCAGTAAAGAGTTGTAGTGTCTCAGTGAACTTCCAGATATTCTTGCTTTTTCAGAACTTGAAGTGTCTGGTAGTTAAGGGAAAGTCAGCCCAAACCAGATTGACACAGAGTTGTTTGCTGATGGGAAGAGATACTGCTGGTTATCAACGTGACGGGTCATGAGTGACTACTTGTTCTGGCTTGAATTCTTTAAGTGCTGTAAGCAAACCCTCAGTCTACACTTGTCCAGGAAAAATTCTAAAAGGGGCTTTTTGAGGCAGAATATATGCCTTATGTATACTTATGCTTTACATGTGTCTTCTTTTCAAGAGAATGAAGGAAGGAAAAGTATAGACTTGGGAGCAATAGTTACTACTGTCAGGTGGCTTGAGGAGAAAGTCTATTGTGGATAACAGTATCCCCCATTTGAGATGTTTACTTCTAACCAAATAATTGTATTGAGCTATAAAATATAAAGCATAAATACTTCATCATACGTATATAACTTTGAAGGAGAATTTTTTTGACTTCATCATTATTAAACACAATGAGACTTGTTTTCTATTCATTGTTAGTTTTAGTAACTGTATTGTATACAGAAGGGCTGGAACTGCTGAACGTCCTTAGCGAAGTTCTCCTGTTTTCCGTGGTGTAGGTGCAGTGTCCTGTGGGCAGCCACAAAGGTGACTTTCTCTCCAGCTTAGAAAGGGCAGATCTACAGTTCAAATTATAGTTAAGTTCTTGTATTCATTCAAGTTTTTAAGAACAAACAGCAAGAATGCAAATTAGTAGCTGCTGTGATGTTGTGTGTTTGCTCTTTGGGGATAGAGAACTGGGACAAAGCTTTTCTTAAAAGTCATCAACCGTATTCTTATAACTCCTGTCGCCAACACATCAGGAGCAGCTTTTTGCTCTGGCTGGTGGTACCTGAGTGTCAGGTGAAGGGAATGGCTCATCTTCCCGTCAGTCAGGGAAGGCGTTGTGTTCAGCTCAGGCATTTAAAACCGGAGTTATGTATTTGGAATGTCTGTCATTGCTGAAAATCAAACTCAAGTATGTGATTTAAGAGAAAACTAACTGAGCAGCCCAATTGCTGCTCTTGTTTGAAACAAAAAGCATCCAGAACAGTGCCGTATCCAGACTGGCAAGAAGCATCACTTCTGTGTGTTTTCTCTTTTCACTTTTCTTTTCTGAGGATGCTGCTCTGTATTACCAACAAGCTGAAGAGCAGGAGGGCTGAAATATGCTTCCCCTCCTGTTCGTCTCTCATTCCCTCGCTCTCAGGGCTGGTTCCAGCTAATTCAACTCACTGACCTCCACATACACTTTTATTTTATTTTCTTTTATTTATTTTATTTTGCCTGGGGGCTTGGTTAACCGTTTGCATAGTAAGGAGAGCTGTCCTGGAGTGCCACCGGGTGAATTTTAGGAGCAGCACAAGGCAAGTGGCTGGACCACACGACCAGGGATGAGGCTTGAGAGGAGATGTAGTGGGAAGCTGTGCATTTAGCTCGGGCCATATCGGAAAAGCACAGCACCACAGAGTGCCTTCAATGAGGCTGGAGAAAAGAAAGGTGAGACACTAGATGTCAGAAATGCTGCATGTACCACTCAGTTATGGATACATAAATAAGATGTAAAAGCAGGAGTGGTGTGTCTGTGGTGCCCCCGTCTGAATGTGACTTGTGGGTGATTCAGGGGCAGGTCCTGGGCTAGAGCTGTGTGATGGGACTAACATCTGTGCTCTGCTTCGTGCTTGGGGGGGCAAAGGGGCACGGCAGCACTGAAATAGGATGGACACTCAAACCTGCCCTGCCCTGTGACACACAGTGAGCTGCTGTGACCTGCCTGGAAATGACTCTATGTCTTTTTTCCCCTTAATAATCAGTGATATATTTCGTCTTGTGTACTTCTTGGCCATATGAGGATTTGTATCGGGTATCTTGTGGGACCCAGAAGGACACTCACATATTCATTAAAGATGCCAGTTTCACCACCACTTTAGCTGTCTTAACTTCTTATCTCTTTTATCCCTACATGTTCAAAAGCCTTATCTCACACAGATCTGTCCCTGTTTTTCTTGGTGACCTGATTAATGAGAGTGAGCGTTTACTCTGAAGAGTGTATTCAGAAGAAATAATGTATTCCATCTAACCAAAAAGCAATCTTCATTTCTTGCTAGGATTTCTGGTAGGGTGTCACTAAAAATACAAGTAGTTCCTTTGAACTATAATATCTAGTGGGATTACATTTTCTGTCACAACATCCTTTACTTGCCTGATTTCCTTGAAATTTCTGTTTGAATGTGGGGTTTTTTCACTAAGTGTCTCAAAGTTTTTAACTTAGTTATGAAAGCTTCTCAATGGGCAATCTTTTTGATAACTATCCTCTGTTTCTGATGTATAACTGTGGTTGTTTTTTTTTTTTTCAATCAAGAGCCCAGATACATTAATTCATAAAGAGAGGATTCAGCATCAGGTTATTTTTGAATGTCACGTTGAGGGAACTAGAATAGTTCATCATTCTTTTCAGATCTTCTTTGTTACCTTTATCCAAACACTTTCTGTAGAACCAAAATAGCTTCCATGTAATTAGATTAAAATAAGTTTTGGGAAATAAAGTCTGCATTAACTATTCTTTCCTTACGTGTTCCCCACAATAGTGGAGAAGTGAGCTATCTAAGCTTACAAGGGGTAGGGGGCTGAAATTTGTCTTTGTGCTGGGAGACCAGCAAGATATTTTAAAACATTATGATTAGTTATTTTTCAAGCATGAAGGAATGAAGATAAATATTGCTCTCAATTGACCAGTATGTTCAAATTAGCCTCCTGAGCATATCTACTTCAGATTCAGAATAACATATCACAGAAGAGTGATTTAAAGTTTGAGGTTAAACTTAAGAGTTCTGGTTTATGCCAAAATTTCTTACACATCAGCAGAAGAAAACTGTAAGTTGTCCCAAGACATGGTGCTAATTTAACCATTATTCATAATGATCTAGATTTGAAAGATATGTGTGAGGTTTATTTTAGTTTACGGTTGAATAAAAAACATGTAACCTTTTGTAAGGCATAAGAAAAGTTTTGTTCTTTTTACTCACTTAAAAAAATCTCCTGTAAATGTAGTGATAGTTACAGCTGTAAGTCCCTAATTCTGCAGGATGCACTGCGCCTAATACTACACTAATTCAGTGAACAGTAATTACAGATCTGGAATGAAAAAAAAAAAACACTGAAGAATGTAAACCTTGTCTCTAGGAAATGAAAATGTATGGTATGGCATAACACAGAGTTCTTTGTAATACTTATGTCTTGTCCAATTATTATTCATATTAATAAAATAACTTTTTTTTTTTTTAGTGTATAGTGTTTATAGGAATTGCTGGGCATTCAGGAGGCTTAAAAGAAGCTGAGACTTAATAAAAATTACATTCTCCAAAGTCACGTTTACCAAAACAGACCTTACCTCAGAAGTTGAAATTGGTTTAAAAGAAGAATAACTGCTACATTAAAAAAATCAAACTAAATTTTGTTAGCTTATAGTAATTATTCCTGATGCCACATCCAAAGTTTTTAATAAATTTTTTTTGCAGTGAGGTTGGTGCGTAGGCTTTTCTGGATGCAAACCAGGCAAATATATCCTGCTTTCAGACGCTTAATATTAGCCGTATTCCAAAATGGTTAAGAGGCTTAGTTTTCTTTATTTTCATCAAGACAGACATGACAGGCAAATAAGCTATAACTCTGTGTATTCAAGACCTAGTAGTCAAAATAAAATACATTTTCACAAATTAACAAACTAATGAATTATCAGATACTATTCCTCTCAGCAGAACATCTATATGGCAGTCTCCATGGGAGAGTGCAAGAGACCAACCAGCTTGGCTACTGGAAACAGTATAGATGCCATAGGCCAATATAATGCCCAGGGCAATGGTTACCGAGTCAGAATCAGAGGGACTGCAAGGATGCCACCACACCATGATGCAAGAATATGGACAGTCCCAATGAGTTCAGTGAAAATAACCATTATCTCTTCTCCCCCCAAGAAATGTCAATCATGTGTCAATTCTACTGGACAGTCCCAATGAGTTCAGTGAAAATAACTGTTATCTCTTCTCCTACCAAGAAGTGTCAATCATGTGTCAATTCTACCCAAAAAATACAAGTTGGCAGGGGAGATTTTTGTTACAGAGTGTTTCATTTGGGCGAGGAGAAAGAAATACTTTTCATTAAATCTGCTGATAGCATTTTGATCTCAAAACCATCCTCAAATTTTCCTTGCAGTTGATGTTGGCCACTTTTTAATGATCCATTACTTACTGATTCCTCTAATAAATATATAGTTCCACACACACATAGGTTTAATTCTGACAAGTGCCTATTTGTAACTGTATTTGTATTTGTAAGCATTTTGTTTTTTCCACCATATTTGCTATTTTTAATGGAATGAGCCTTGACTTTACTGTCTTCCATTCAGGTTGGCTGTTATTTATCGTCAGCATTTCCTTCCAGAAAGTGTTACCTTTAGTTCCCCAAACTGTAAGATGTCCATGATCTCAGTGTCCCCAGTTTGCGTGCTGAGTTTCTTAGTTTCTAGTTTAGTTAAGTCCCAAATGCTGCAGAGAGAGTATGTCCCTTCAGCCTTCAGTTCCTCAGAGGTCCTTGGCTCTATATCCTTGTGTCCAGCTCCTTCATGGTTATGACGCCTTTATGATCTCTGCTGCTATGTTTCTTTCCTTGACTGCTTGGGTTTTTAGGTGTGTTGTGCAATATGCCTCCTAATAGCAATATGGTGTGTTTGGCAAACACGAGTTCTAGGCAGTAGAGCTAGGCCACTGAACAGAAGGCATCTGAAATCTGGGAGATGCCAGAAATCTTCCTTATTGCGGTGGAGAACGTCAAGCCCATGCAGAAACCCATGACAGCTGATGAGTGCGTGAGCAATGACAAAACACAGTTGTGATGGGCAATATGCCTCCTAATAGCAATATGGTGTGTTTGGCAAACACGAGTTCTAGGCAGTAGAGCTAGGCCACTGAACAGAAGGCATCTGAAATCTGGGAGATGCCAGAAATCTTCCTTATTGCGGTGGAGAACCTCAAGCCCATGGAGAAACCCATGACAGCTGATGAGTGAGTGAGCAACGACAAAACACAGTTGTGACGTATATGGAGGTTTAAAATATAATGAAGTCCGTCAGAGTAGTCCTTTAAAGGAAATGATGACACAGGCTCTCCAATGGTCTCCGCTCTTACTTCATTAATCCTAGGGCAACCCGAGGGTGCTTGATACCTTATAGGATCGACTTGATATTGTGTGCTGTCTGGGCAGGTGAAGGGAGAAGCCTTGTGGACCTGCAGTAGGCTGGGCACCAAACGTTCTGGGCAGCAGTATGCCCTGCCAGGAGCAAGGTGTGAGGTCAGCATATGGAAACGCTTCCTTTTTGTTGACCGGTTGCGTATAAAAAGTCAGCAACGCCAGAAATCTTCCTTATTGCGGTGGAGAACGTCAAGCCCATGCAGAAACCCATGACAGCTGATGAGTGCGTGAGCAATGACAAAACACAGTTGTGATGGATATGGAGGTTTAAAATATAATGAAGTCCGTCAGAGTAGTCCTTTAAAGGAAATGATGACACAGGCTCTCCAAGGGTCTCCGCTCTTACTTCATTAATCCCAGGGCAACCCGAGGGTGCTTGATACCTTACAGGATCGACTTGATATTGTCTGCTGTCTGGGCAGGTGAAGGGAGAAGCCTTGTGGACCTGCAGTAGGCTGGGCACCAAACGTTCTGGGCAGCAGTATGCCCTGCCAGGAGCAAGGTGTGAGGTCAGCATATGGAAAAGCTCTTTTTTTGTTGACCTGTTGCGTATAAAAAGTCAGCAATGTCTTCTTCATTCAACACGAGGAGACGTTCGGGTTTTTGTTTTAGTTCTATTTCATATTTTGAAAAAAAATCTATTTAGCGTGACAAGAGACACAATTGCTCGTGTGCAGTTCTAACCCCAGAAAAGTGAATGTCAAAGTTTTCACTGAATTATGCCAGAATTGGGCCTGGAGAACACCAAGACTCTGCCAATATGCAGGGAAGCAAGTAACAAGCAAAACAGAAATTTCACTTCAAAGTAGATCCAAGTGCGTAACTTCAAATCAGGAACTATAGCGTGCATTTTGAATTAGTCTAGCTTAGCCCTGAGCCTGTGAGCAACCTGAGGAGTTGATATCTTTATTTTTTTTTTTACATGAAGTTTTGATTTTCAAGCAAGAAAGGATGGCAGTTCTCCGTCTTTCACTGGTTTGTTATTTCAGGTATTAATCAGCTGAGGAAAGCCTCTGAGAGATGGGAGAATGGTGGTACACAGGTGTAAGGCCTTGTGATACGTTTATTGTTGGCAAAGTAGGCTTTAGCCTTGAAAATACACTGCTTCATGTCTGGAGATTGTTTTGGTTTTTAAATATGTATGTATACTGGGAGAAAGATTTAAAAAAATGAGAAATGTGTGTGTAGGCACACAGACACATCTTTCAATTAATGTGTTTTGAGGGCAATTTGAAGGAGAATGATGTGGTGTTTTGGACTTACACATGATTTGAAAGTCACAAAGTTGGTGTCTAAATGCAGACTGTATTTTCCAAAGTGCTTAAACCAGGGTAAAAATAATTGCACATTAGCAGCCCCTGTGGAAAGCTGTAGGCAGAACCTCATAACCAGTGAAGGACCCAAAGACGATGCACCATCTGGGAAAATAGCCACAGGAAGGCTGCGGAGAGAGGGGGAGGCTGGTTCCACGTCTAAGGTCTATGTAGTGCCACTGTCAGCTTTGGGATTGTTTTATTCTTAAAGAAGATCTCTCCAAGTGACCTGAAAGTAGTTTGTAGGAGGAGGAAAATAACCCCTTTATTAACACTTACCTGTTTTCTAGAGAACTAAAATTTGCAGTGGTGTTTATCTAATACTTTTAACTAAAGTAAAAAAATAATATTAAAGGTGGTGAGGAAATGTTATGCTAGAGAACTAAAATTTGCAGTGGTGTTTATTTAATACTTTTCACTAAAGTAAAAAAAAAATCTTAAAGGTGGTGAGGAAATCGGCTGCGGAGAGAGGGGGAGGCTGGTTCCACGTCTAAGGTCTATGTAGTGCCACTGTCAGCTTTGGGATTGTTTTATTCTTAAAGAAGATCTCTCCAAGTGACCTGAAAGTAGTTTGTAGGAGGAGGAAAATAACCCCTTTATTAACACTTACCTGTTTTCTAGAGAACTAAAATTTGCAGTGGTGTTTATTTAATACTTTTCACTAAAGTAAAAAAAAAATCTTAAAGGTGGTGAGGAAATCTTATGTAAGACTTGTTTTAAAACATACCAAATAAGTTCACTTTAATAGCCATAGTAAATATATTCTTTTTCAGCAAAAGCATTCAGCTTTAGTCATTTGTTGCTTACATTTGGTTTTGATGATTACGGAGAATATTAGGCTGTTAGAAAATAACATAATGGTTTGTGAATGTATGCACACATGAGCAATGTTACACAGAGAGAGATATATTTTTTTTAGTTGAAAAAAAATGGGTTCTCTCGGACTTCTTTTCGTTTGTTTTGACGTTTAAGCGTAAGGGTATGCACATACTCCCTGCCCGTGACACCACAATTGAAACTTAACTCTAGTGAAGAAAATATGTCAAAATGAAACTTGCAAAATGACCAGAAATCAGGAGATGGAAAGCATTTTGCTAGAAAAAGTGCAGCTGCTCTCTTGTGTTAGCCACAGTTGATGGTTAGGCTTTTCTATTCAATTTAAGGATGACTGCATCATTTTGTCACTAGTGAATTAGAGGTTACTACTTTAGTGGAAGTCCTACAGGCTATTCATTCGTGTTTGGGGCATTTTTAATGTCGGTCAATTGGAAAACAGTTGCTCCAGTGAGAGAATTGATTGATTATTGATTATGTACTGAGGGTGCAACTCTTTATCTCTAGGGAATAAACAAAATTTAACACATGAAGGATCCAATTATTTTATTGGTTAGTGGCCGTTTTTATATTCTCCTGTTTTATTATGTCTGCTGGGCAAAAAATCATCGATGTGCAGTGCTCCACTGATTTTACTAAAACAGCGCGTAACAATGTGTTTGTTTAATACAGACTTTAGCACCAATGGAAAATACTGTTTGGAGTTACTTTTTAATCCTAGTGTTTTGTTTTTGAAAACACAATTACAATGGTTATGTCATCAAACCAAAACTACTTACAGTAAAGGCATAAGTTTCTATACTAAGAATATTTAAAAATTTTGTAAGTTTTTTTTTTTTGTCTATTAGATCTTTCTTTGTGAGTTCAAGTAAATTGCTTAGATTGCATTTTAGTACAGGTTCTCTTACTACATGATTTGAAATCTGTGTCTTTGGCTTGAGGAAAAATATTTAAAGTTGCATCAGTAAAGCAACTATTGTTGCTCCTTGCAAATTTTGGACAATTTCAGGAGGAACGTGGCACAAATATAGTTAAGGCTTTGCTACTTAAATTATTTTCTCCTTTTTACTTGAGTCTGTAAAAAAAAGGTGAAAAGCAAAATGTTAGCAATTGCCTCCTCATCAGTGTACGTGGAGGTTCTGGATATATGCACTAAATTAGTAAAACCCACAAATCCCACCAGATTAAAATAGATGAGGAGATAGCTGTGATGTTATTACTGCAATCGTGATAGAGTAATTACTTCTTCCTTGTCTGTTAATGGCATAGCATACCTAACATATGAGAGACTTCGGTTTTGTCACTGAAATTTTAATTTAGGAAATTTAGGAGAAAGTATTTTCAGGACTCATCTTTTACACCATGGACAAAAACTTACAGCCAGAACATACCAATGTGAGGATTTCTTGTGGTCTCTGGAGAAATCTTCTGTGTCAGAAGATTTCTAGAGCAGGCTGATCGCTTCCATTTTATGCCGTGGGTCTAACGTTTGAATGGACCTGTTGGTCAGTAGTCATTTGGCAAGATACCCTATAGAATTTGTGCTTCCCAGTATTATATGATCAAATCCCAAGGCAATTTTTAGACTTTATCCCTTTCACAAAAGGGATTACTACAAAATAAATAATTTGTGTGGATAAGACCTGCACAGGTACAGCAAATTTAACACCCAGGCGTACTGCTTGCGAACACGGTAGCTCTACATCACCAGCATGGTGGAGTCACTCCATGTGTAGGTGTGTGATTCAGCTGCATGGGACTAGAGGGGATCCGTTATCTAAACTGCAGTCAGGGCTTTCAAAATCCTTACGGCAGAGCCAAACCGCACATTCGTACTGAAGTCCTCTGGCCCAGAACTGAGCAGCACCTCCAGAAAAGCCTTGCTTCTCCTTCTTTACTTGTGTCTGGGATAGCTGTTCCTTTCTTGTCAGAGAAAGGAGGGAAACAAGAAGTAAATCTGGAGATTAAATAATGCTAACGAGGTAAGTGTTATCTTAGAATAGATTGAGGGTAACGGTTCATTTTCTCTGCAGTTACACTCTCAATCTCATAGTACCAGGCTATTGTAACAGTGAGCGCAGTATTAAAAGACAGAGAATCATTAAACTTGCTCAGTCCCAGGATCTGGAAAGTGGGTTTGGTTTTTAAGGCCAGCACTTCCTGTTGAGCACATTTTGGCCCACTGAGATGTATGGTGTGTGTATTTTACACCTCCAATATCAGTATGTCTAAATAACTCACTGCATTTGATGCTCACACACTCAAATAAAATATTTTAATCCTAGTCAGCATTTGTAAGATATCTCCTTGTGTATCTGTGATAAGGTAAAATGACCTTAACCTGAGTATAAAGATGGTTTATGTTCACTGGGAACACCTTTAAGATAGCAGCTTAGAATGAAGTATTTATAAGGGAAAAACCGTGGATTACTAATCTGATAGTTCTGAATCTGTTCTAATTCAGAAAGAAATGGAAACATTTCTAAAATAAGCACAGGAAATGTAAAGTGCAGTTAAACATTACCATTTGCACAGCAATCAACCTGGAGCCTATTCATATTTCAAAAAGATGAGGGTCTAATTAAGCTCTGGCAGACTCAATTCTGGTTCCTTTCACTCCGATAGAGTTTGCCTGTTTGTCGGTGCTGAGTTTGGCTTGTATGCAGTTAAGCACATGTCATCAGCTTTCATTCAGATGATTCAACTAGTTCATATATTGCTTTTTGATGTATTGCAGCTGCTCTTGTGTTTAATTTATGCAAATATTCTAGAATCTACATTTATTAGCAGCCGTGATAGCTAAAACAGAATACTTGCACAGAGTGCTGCAGAATTGCAAGACGTGAATTTCCTCTTCATATTTATCAATGTGTAGTCTTTATATCTCACTCCGAGAGTGGTTCTGCCTCCAGTTAAGAGCTCTCCAATAACTTTCCAGGCATAATTTGGAGTCTCGGGATTCAGCTTAAATATCTGCCTGTGATTTCAAATAGCTGACAGATGAATGAATGGAAATTGTTATCTGTTATAGGAAAAAAATTATGAACAGGAAAAGATAGCTTCAGTAAATTAATGCCTTGCATAGTTTGACCATTCTTACCATTGTCGTTTTATAGCTTGATGAACAATTAGTATTGTAATATGTCTTTCTTCTTGGGAAGAGCGAAGTACATATTCACAGCTTCGTATTCAAAATAGCAAGGGTTTCATAATGCCATATGTTTTCCCATTGAATTGTTGGAGGGATATCCTAACCTCTTTATTTGAATATCTTCAGAAAAAAATGGAGCTCTTTAACATAAAGTCATACATTGGATATGTAATTGTTTTGAGATTTTTTCTTTTCAAAACAGATACATATTTCAGTGTTTTCCATGTTCACATCTCTGACAGACGAGAAACGAAGAGAAAGGATGCATTTGATTTACACACATAGGGCTTATCTGTATGTGTGTGATGCTTGTCAAGAGGCTTGCAATGCAAAGTATATTTGCTAAATTCTTTTTAACATTTATTTTTCAAATGTAAAACTTGTCAGAATATGTTAATCTGTCAGAATATGTTAATCTACATCTATATCCATTCCAGTCATGTTTTCTAGAATGATCACTAATAGTAATAGCAGCAAAGTAATCATATACACTACATTTGGCTTATTTTTTGATCCCACAGCATTTTCTGATGAAAACAGGGATTTAGAGAGAGGAAAATAAAAAAATCCATGCTTCTTAATGTTCATTTGCCAGACAAATATAAAGGTCTCCACAGGCAAGGATTAACTAATACAAATATGCTTTCTGAGCTGCTATTGAAGAATTACTAATAAACATCATTATAGCTGAGTTCAAGATATTCAACCTTGTAAATATATCCTGTTACAATTTTATTATGGTTGGCTGATGCCCTAGGAGAAGCCAATGTTTCAGCCTCTTTGTTCAAGTCTTAATGAATTATTGGAAAGTGGCTGATTAGAACGCAATGAATCAGAAGGGGCCGATGCATTCTGAATGTTACTCTCTTTGATGTTGTTTACCTCCCAAGTTGACTCATTTCCTTGGCCAAGAATCTTGGTGCATGAAGCTGTGAGCCTGCTTTGCTCAGCCATTGTATTCCAGTGCATTTCTGGAAGTCAAATGTGGTAGGTAGCTATTTAGTGAACGTTGTAAGTGTTCATTGGAGCTGACACCTTTGAATAGGTTTCTCTGCAGAAGTGGGGATCAACTGCATCGTAACTAAAGGGAATACAATGAGAGGGATGACCAAGTAGAAGTTTAGCTTCTCCTTAGACTAGACACACATTCCATACCTACTGCCCTGCTTTTTTCCTGGCTAGTGGATCTGCTTGCTTCTTGCTTCCAGTTGCTTCTGAACTCAATGCCTCTTCAGCAGTCCAAGGACAAGTCTACACTGTAATGTGAATATATCTGTTGGTGACAGTCAGGCCATTGCACACTCCTGGGTAAGAGCTTGGGTCTATGCTGTATATCATCGTATACTTGAACTTTATCTTCCAGAGAGCTCCAGATTTGAGGTAATGAAACACATGCACAGGCATAAGGGATTAGGATGTGGGTGCATCTCACCTTGGAGAGTCAGATCCTTGAATAATCCCTTGACAATGTAAACATATTCAAAGAGGTGGAAGAAGTTTGAGTAATTGATATTGTCTTCGCAGTGGCTTAACGTTGTTCCGCCGCTTCCCACAGCATATTTATGAGGCACTCCATCTGTGAGGATTCACATTTCCCAGCAGATCAGTTCCACAACGGGACGTTGCCTAAACTCAAATAAGAGCAGCGATAAACTACATCCTGGTTTTTTTCATTCCATTAAACTAGTCTCATTTAAAAATCTTTTCATTGGGTACATCACCTAAAATAATGTTAAAGGAGCAGCCATTAACCACAAGGTTCCCCACTCAGGCAATGGTCAACAAACACTCTAATCAAACTGTGTGGTTTTTTCAACTGAACCTGTCTTCAGGCTACCTCTTAACACAGCCTCTGCTCTCCTGGGGTGGAGAGAGAGGATTAAAAACTTGACTTGCTTGGACTGAGGGTCTTCTCTTTAAGGATGATCTTGAATATGATTAAATTCTTAAGCACGGCCTGCGCAGATAGGAGAGACCTATAGTTTAAGGGTTCAGAGCTTTTGAGATGTCTCATTGGTGCGTGCCTTGGACATTTCCTTAATTGTATATCTTCAGAAATACCCCAGAAGGAGCATCATAACAGACTATGTTTTCTCTTTAGTTACAATAGCCTCTGGATTTTTTAAAATTAACTTGATAGCTTTAATTTGAAGAGGCAAGTATGCAGGCTAAGAATGCACTGGATTTTTTAAAATTAACTTGATAGCTTTAATTTGAAGAGGCAAGTATGCAGGCTAAGAATATTTGAAACATGGTAATGAGGGCTGTAGCCTGGCCTCTTTACTCTTTCACATAAGAACATGGCGATGGTTCAGAGGGTGCAAAGGAGGAGGAAATAACATGAAAGTTGGATTTACCAGCCAGGTAAGGACTTATTCATGCTGGGACAGTCTCCAGCTGGGAAAATCCACGGTTGTTACAGCCTTTGTGCCACCAGAATATAAAAAAGTGTTGGCTCAGAGAAGAGAATCTGGCTCAAAGAACTTAAAATAAATATCAGATGTCAGAGCTGTGACTTAATTGTTTAGCTAAGTAGATCATGTGAATTACACACAGATTGAGGACCTGGTTTTGCTTCTGTTGAAATCAAGGAGAACAGAATCAGGCCATACTCTCCTTCCAGTGTCTTTCAGCCCTCGAAACTGTGTTATTTGAGAGTACAACAGCTCCTAGAATCATTTCTTGAACCAGTTGGGAATCTGGAGAGCTGCAAGTACACAACTGCTTTGTGGTTTATTACTGTAGACATAAGCTAAGACTCTGAGCAGAATGTATTTCCTTAGTTGCTGTTGGTTTTTATTTCAAAATTTGATGTTCAAACAATGGCTTCTGTGACTCTAACCATGGAAATTGGAACTCCAGGTTTAGCCTTTGATTTCTGACAGTAGCCAATTTCAATGAGATACATCGAGATGTACATGTATTTTCCTCCTTTTAATACAGTCTCAGATTACAGCTTTGACAGTATCAGAATTAGACTTATGCCCCAACTCAAAGACATTAGTTTATAAATTTCCCTTTGAGAAACTGTAGTTCTGAAAGCCTTATAATTTTATAGCAATTTTTTTTCCTAAATGAACATAGAAGAGATGTTTGTTATCCTTTTGAATAAAAGGAAATAAAACTATTTCATGTTTCCTTTAGCATTTTGAAATTCTCTATTAAATTAAAAAAAACCAAACATGTTTAATCATGAAGACTTTGCAAGAGTGAGGAAACTATCAGAAAAAAGGCAGTGACAGCTGAAAACTTGAAAGGATTGTTTAGTTAAAACCAAAATCATATGGAGCTGACTGGCAATCTTACATTCAGAAAGAAGGGAAAGATTTTGGGAGAAGGCTTCACATGTGCGATTAAAAGTACATTTCCCTTTACATGGCTAAGAGACTTCACATATTTCTACTGACAGTGAAATGTTGGTAGAAAAGTGACAGAAATAAAAATGTTCAGAAAGCTCTGCAGCCAGTTTGCAGACTGACATGTATTTCTACAAATTTTGCCTGCATGATGAATGACGGTTGCTACAGTGTGTAACTGATGACATTATAAATGAACGGAGCATAGAGAAATTATATAGTATCCTATTTCTGGACGTGGAAGATAGTGTGAGAATTATCCTGATTTAAATAGGGCAGTTTTTAGGTGCTGGTTTCTGCATTCACAACACAGAGTGCATCAGATGGTGGCAAGCATCTCTGTCCCCTGGCCAGCCAGGGTTCAGCCTCTCCAAGCTCATGATGATGATAATACCATTATCGCAGTCTTTTAAGCAGCAACAAGGTGTGATTTCTCTTTCTGAGAAATGGAAGTACAGTGTCTGAGCACGTAGGAAGCAATTACTTTCCCTTCACAAATGATAAGAAAAATCAAAGTTTGAGGGGGAGAGAAGGAACGTAATATTACCAGTGTTGAAAAACCTGAATAGTTTGCAGCAGGCAAAGCTGTCCTCCCCATCCCCTGCCCGCCTGTCCTGACACTTCAGACCTGTTTAAATGCTTCTTCTGTAGCTCCCTCCAGCCTCAGGGTATGTCCTTCCCACAGCTCAGTGCCCAGGCTCAGAGGAGCCAACTCTAGGGATAATCTGTTGCCCTTAAGAGGGTGTTGAACTGCAGGCTGGCAGCCCCTTCCAGACTGTAAATAGTCATTGCTGTGATGAGGTAGGAAGGCCTCCCTGGAATTGCTGTTGGTGCAGTTAGTTGTCTTCATAGCAACAATCACTGCTAACTATTCCTGTCACTCCCTGTTCCCACTCACAGCTCGGCGGAGACCAGCTGAGGCAAGGAGGCCGAGCAGAGCACAAGGGAGGGGAGAAGGCAAAGTGCAATGGCTGGGCAAGAGTAGGGTATGAGCAGGGAAGAGTGGGGACAGTGGTTGACTGGGTCCTTCCTGTGGATGTGAACAGGTTTTTGTCACCCTTCCATGACTGCAAGTCAACTGTTTCTGCTGCTAAGACTACTGGAGGCACTTAGTTAAAAATCGTTTTCCTCCACAGCTTTTGAAAATTGACCTAGGTATGGGTGAAGATAAGAATGGTAAGTAGGTGTCCTTCTCCTGTGCCTTGTATCCTGTGTAGGTGCTCCAAGGGCAAGGTGAACACCAAATGCTTCTGTGCCTGTTTCTCCTGTTTTTGTTCTCTTCTGGATGTGTTTTCCAGCCTCCTCCCTTGTACTGTCAGAGGTGCTTTCACTTTTTTATGATACAGTAATGTGGATCACAGGGAGTGGGAGCAGTTGTCAGCTGTTGTGTTGTCTCAAAGATGGTCCTGTAAGTCAGAAAGTTGGGTTACAAAAGAAAGAAATTCCCTATCCTTCCCAAGTAGCAGCATAATAACATGAAAAAGAGCAAACTCAAGTAAAATTAGTATGTATCTGCTTTGTTGGCTCTTACTGGTTTGATTTTGTGAAAGTTTATGTTGAAGGACTGATTTAATCTGAAGCATAAAAACCAGAAGTTTATCTCAGAGGACTTTGTGTCACTTCACTTTCCTTCACTTGCATGAAAGAAGGCAGGTCTCCCACAGACTGTGCTTGGAAGGGACTCTGTTGGCAAGAGTGCCATGACACTGGCTGTCGTAGCACAGGAGCTTTGACCTGGGCACTCTGCTTTTATTATGTCCTGTGAGATCCAGTAGAAAGGTAAAAGGATGGTGGGACTGAAGGTCTCACTTTCCTAAAAAAGAGAACAAGCATCACTTTCATTCACTTTCTACCACAGATGAATAGAGAGAAAACTGCAGCAGTAAAGAAAATTTAGAATACAAATTTAGAATACAAATGAGCATATAACATCTTATGAGGTAACATCACGATAGTGGTTCTGGCATTTCGAAAAGAGAAACTTGAAAAAACAGACTCTTTTAAAAGTTACCTGTCTCACAGTGTACACCACAGTTTAAATACCCTCATGAGAAGAGGAGTGTTTTATGATCTGAAGCATCCAAAAAGGAGCTAGATAATGGACATTCTTTTCATAAAACCTAGTTGAATTAGTGGGATGTTACTTAACGGATTTACCCTGTGCTAGAAACGTGTCAAGGATCATGAGACACTTAACTTGTAATCCCATGTACTCCTTTGTAATGTAGTAATAAATACGTTGAATTAATTCAGAAACTAACTCCATTTAATGTTTTTGCAGTAAACAAAGAATGAGGGAGTTAGTAATAAAACTATAGCAAACAAATGTATTTCTTCTCAGGGTAAAAGAGCACGTTCTGCACAGCTTATTGTCTTAAATTTACAAGCTTGCATAGTCTTTAGGTAAGACAGCATTTAATCAAAAGGACTCCATGGGGGCAGGAGTAGTAGGAATTCCAGGAGAAATCACTCCCTCTTAATTGCTCATAGGCCATGACTCAATGGGGATAATAGCACATAGAACATAACTGAGATAGTTATTTGTTGAATTAAAGCTTGTATTTCATGCTTAGAATGATATGGCTGGAAGCTGTTGAATATATTAAATCCAGCCATCTGCTATTTCAGGCAACACGTCCTAGAATCTTGTTCATAACCTTGTCAAAGAACTGGAATGTGCTTATCTAATGTAAGACTTGTCTTGCCCATTTATCAGTTAGCAGAGATAAATAAATATCCCTTTTTTCTTGAAGAAAGGTCCAAGTCACATTAGCCTTGCTTTCTTTGTGTTACTATTTATGTTATGTTATAGTATGTACAGAATCTTCCTTACTAGTTATAACAGTGTTGCTAAAGCTGACTGCCCCATTGGTCAAATGAAGGCTATACATCCAAGTGAAATCAAGTGTCTAAAGTTAGTCAGCTTTTTTCCTGGTACCCACCTGAAGGTTTCTGTAATAACAACACAGCTGAAAAGTATTTGGGTCCAAAACCCCTTCCATAATCCCCTTGCAGTTCCATTCATGAGGTATTGGTGAGTGAGGGGGACTATGCAGCCGTGAGTGAGACTGGAATTTGACCTTGGTCACTATAAAAAGGCAGCACTTCAAACTATTTAAAGAGTGTTTTTAGAAATCTTTAAAAAGCACGAAAAAAAATTCCATTCCAAAGGGCGAAGCACTAGAAATTTGAAATACTGTAGTGCACGGATGTCAATCCATTGAACAAATATTATGACGACGTATAAACATATAGTTCTACAGACAAAAACAAGGCCTCCTGAATGAGGAAAGCAGTATGCCTTTGCTCTTTATATGGTTTTAATGTGTTGATTTTATCACTTTACTACAGTTTATAGAAGTTGTTCTTATCTCTTTTGATTGTCAGTTTTAGGAATCCCTTTGTACAATACTCTGTTCATTTCTTAAAATGTTCAGTATTTGCAATACTGCAATTTTGGTAGAACCAAGTAGATTGTGGTTACTCTGTGAATGCCCTGTGGATGATAATACCCCTGGGTTTAAGGGAGCAACTGATATAAAGGTTACAAGGATGAGTGAGGGAGATACGAGTAGAGCAGGTGAACAGAGATTCTGATAAGAATGAATGGTTGGCTCTACGTGTGAAGAGATGGCAGAGGGAAGAGAGGAAAAAGGAAGAACTTGTAACTAAATGCCAGACTGAGACTTTAGAAGGTTCCAGCCATCTGCTATTTCAGGCAACACGTCCTAGAATCTTGTTCATAACCTTGTCAAAGAACTGGAATGTGCTTATCTAATGTAAGACTTGTCTTGCCCATTTATCAGTTAGCAGAGATAAATAAATATCCCTTTTTTCTTGAAGAAAGGTCCAAGTCACATTAGCCTTGCTTTCTTTGTGTTACTATTTATGTTATGTTATAGTATGTACAGAATCTTCCTTACTAGTTATAACAGTGTTGCTAAAGCTGACTGCCCCATTGGTCAAATGAAGGCTATACATCCAAGTGAAATCAAGTGTCTAAAGTTAGTCAGCTTTTTTCCTGGTACCCACCTGAAGGTTTCTGTAATAACAACACAGCTGAAAAGTATTTGGGTCCAAAACCCCTTCCATAATCCCCTTGCAGTTCCATTCATGAGGTATTGGTGAGTGAGGGGGACTATGCAGCCGTGAGTGAGACTGGAATTTGACCTTGGTCACTATAAAAAGGCAGCACTTCAAACTATTTAAAGAGTGTTTTTAGAAATCTTTAAAAAGCACGAAAAAAAATTCCATTCCAAAGGGCGAAGCACTAGAAATTTGAAATACTGTAGTGCACGGATGTCAATCCATTGAACAAATATTATGACGACGTATAAACATATAGTTCTACAGACAAAAACAAGGCCTCCTGAATGAGGAAAGCAGTATGCCTTTGCTCTTTATATGGTTTTAATGTGTTGATTTTATCACTTTACTACAGTTTATAGAAGTTGTTCTTATCTCTTTTGATTGTCAGTTTTAGGAATCCCTTTGTACAATACTCTGTTCATTTCTTAAAATGTTCAGTATTTGCAATACTGCAATTTTGGTAGAACCAAGTAGATTGTGGTTACTCTGTGAATGCCCTGTGGATGATAATACCCCTGGGTTTAAGGGAGCAACTGATATAAAGGTTACAAGGATGAGTGAGGGAGATACGAGTAGAGCAGGTGAACAGAGATTCTGATAAGAATGAATGGTTGGCTCTACGTGTGAAGAGATGGCAGAGGGAAGAGAGGAAAAAGGAAGAACTTGTAACTAAATGCCAGACTGAGACTTTAGAAGGTGCTGGTGCTTCCTTTTATGCCCATCTGTAGCACACTTAAGAATTACACTGATTTTTTTAATGTAGTGCTCTTGCCAATGGTGACTGACGTGTAAACTTTACCGGCTGTAATGAAAGCAGACCCTGTCAGGCTGTCTCTTTGGGGCCATACCATTGCACTTCTAAACTAACTGGTGTCACAGCCCACTGTATTGCTCAAGCTCCCAATGACTGTTACAGAATAAAGACTTTTAATTTGAAATATATAACACCAGATATTATAACTAAAGGTGGGGGGATTTGAGGGTATATCAATTACTCAGCATTTAAAAGGAGTATTATTTGGCATGCTCACATCAGGAAAATATTACTGGAATGAATATCAGGGAAGGTAAGTGCTCAGTCACTAGTTTTAAGTGTCCTTAGAAGCACTGTTTCAAACCTGGACAAGTAAATAAGCATTTATTTGACCTGGGAGCAGATCTAGCATTTTAGGACTTGTCAAATGAGGTAAAATCATATATCACAATGTGCGTTCCAAATATTCTCTATAAATAAAGTTGAAATACCAAACAAAGATCTTATGGACAGCAAGTAAATCCAAAGAGATTAGAATACTGTTTATGTCTGCTCTTGGAGAAGCAGAAGATAAATTGACCAAGTCATTCATTATGAATTCTTAATTGCACTCTATTTGTAACCCTTAAGCTCTAGAGTACACTTTGTATTGCGAGAACTGAAGAGCTCCTGTTAGATGGAGTAAATGGGAAGCCTAGTAAACTCTGTTCACAGCAGAATGGTATGCATGAGTATATTCAGCATAGTCTACATTCAGTAGATGGCAGTGGTATGCAGTTGTAGATTAATTCAGGATTTCTCTTGAGAAGACACTCTCATCACTGTGAATCCAAACAGTGTTGACCTGAGGGTTTATTTGAGGATTTTTTTGGGCAGAAAATACTAAGATACCAGCTAATTTTTCAGCTGCTAGAGCTGACAATGGTAGAAAAAGCAAAAAATTTTGCTAATTTGTTGTAATCTTCATTATGCAGCACTTGGAAGGATCTTGGAAGTTTTGAATTTCAAGCAGTGATATTACATACAGAAAGGAATGTGTCTGTCTGGAGCATTGACTCATTTTCCATCTATGCCCCGTGGAACTTAGTATGTACACATCAAAGTCTCAAAATAAAAATATTTAGTAAGTGGGAACTGTGTGTGTTACTTAACAGAAGTAGTAACACAGTGACGTCTCGGAATACTGTGCACAGAAATAGATATTGTCCCTTGTCTAAAGGAATGAATTGCAGATCTATTGGGGAAAAGCAGGGTGAGTGTGTCTATAAGCAAACAAATTACTAAGACAATTAAAAATTATTTTAAGGCTTTTGACTTTGGAAAAGTGGAAGAAAAAGAGCAAAACAAAAGCCGAAATAGAGTTTATGTGGTAGAAACCACAGATGAGGAGAGAAAGAGAATTAAATTACATCATTTAAGTAGATATTTTCTCATATGGCAGTTATTTCTAACACAAATAATAGAAAATGTTTAATGATTTATGATTGTTAATGATGGAAGGAGTTGCTCTCTGTTGCACAAAGCAATGTTTTTTCTTGCCTCCCTATGGGAAACTGCAATAGAAAATGCATTAAAAATATCAGTCTGTGAACTGAGTTGTAACAAATCCACAAATTTGTCCTAAGGATTTTGAGCATTCTTGGACAGACCCCAGAATCAACTGGTGGTCCCTGACTAGGGAATACAAATGTCACACATTTTCAACAAAGAACTGCATGCTCTGATTCTCTGCTGTATCAGACACCACGAGGATACAGAGAAATATTTTAATCTGTATTAATATGGCTATTGTTTGCAGAACAAAAATTAATATTGATCTGGTAGCAATGGAATAGCAGCATAAAAAAAATAGCGTTTCCAGTGTAGCCAAAGCTACTAGAAATCTTCAGTTTTGCAGGCAAGAACTTTCTCCAGCCATAGGCCCAAGAAGTAAGAGTTTTGTGCAATCTGGTCACAGCCAAAGTATAATAATGAAAATAGGAAAGAAAGACCTTTTGATTGGTTAGGGTACTGACAAAAGAAGTATATGTTGACTGATTCAACTCTGTGTAACGTCATTTGCTGTTAACAGCCGTTCTCCTGAGCACCATGAAACTGTGGTGTGGCTGTATGTCTCTTCCTAACATTTCTAAATTAAGACGTACAGGAGAAGGATGGTTTAGATCATTAAGGTTTCTGAATATCTTTTGTGGTTTTGGTGGGTTTTTTTAAGTACTGTTTTTGGAATGATTTCATGTATTTTTAAGACAATTATGCTGAGGATACTTTCATCCTGGCATTGCAATGTCATTCCATTCACTCATATTTCTAGTATATTGCTTGTCTTGGCTATTTTTCTCTTGTTCCTCTCTAGTTTCATCTCTGTTACTTAGGTTCTTCTGAAACCTTATCAATTTCTTTATGAATTTACATTTGAAAGGTTTTACTATCACTTTTATCACTATGCATTTTATTTTTCCATAAACTAAATCCATCCTGACATGCGGAGTGTATGCAAACCTGCTACTATGGGTGTTTCAACTTGTAGTATTGTCACAGTAGACGAGGGTTGCTATCTTTAGGCACTGAGGGGAGTTTCTAGTAAAGAAAAACTCCATCTAAATAAATGGGGCTTGTCTATTTTAACAAGTACTCGAGACAGTTTTGCTGACAGTGTTCCAATATTTGTAGAAGCATGATATTTCAACCACTGCAAGATTAATTCCTCTACTATGAAGGAATACAGCCTTTGTTTAAGTGGAAGCTTTGGAGAGTCTCATCTTTCTAAATGTCACTTTCAATTAAAACTTTATTAACACATACTGTCTTGTAAGCAGGTTCATAAAATGAAATTATATTTAAAAAAAATAAAATAATCACATGCTATTTTCATGCCAACACAACATTTTTAGAAGCCTGCATCTGGGTTTATAATAGAAGAGTCAGCTGCATCTCACTACTGATAGTTTTCTTTTGCCACTTTACAGACAGAAAGAAAAAAATGCACAATAAAAAATTTGTTTTCTAAGTGCCACAGTTACAAAAGAAAACTTTAAACAAAATATGTGGGAATTAAGTTTTTCATAAGATTATATGCATGACAGTTTTGCAAAATCTATATTAATCTATATTAATCTATATTATACTAGGAAAAATTGTTTATAAGGTTGGTAATGCAAGACCTCCTGAAGTGCATTGCTTTGTATTAAAACAAATTTGACTTGAAAGGCTTATAAAGTAAAAAAACCAAACATGACTAGGAATAAGAATAAAAAGCAAAGAAAGAAGGAAAATTCTAAACCACTGTCCTTCCTGAAGAAAAGATAATTACATTAACTCCCAATGGCTTTACCAGAATGAATAAAAGAACAGATCAGGGTCATATAACCATTATATGATATAGCAGTATGTATTACCATTGCTATTGACTGTATCTTGGACTATATATTATATTGTAAAACAAATTCTGTGAGGTTATAATCATTTGAACCGCCTAACTCTGTTAAGTAACTTCCTGAAGTGCAGAACAACATAAAACCAAGAAACTCCTCTTATTTCATCATGTGACATGTCATTTCACGGAATGTTGTAGAAAATAACTGGATATTCTGAATTAACAATGGATATTCTGGAAAACAGGTAATTATTAAACCTGGGTAAAGATGCCAAGCTTTGAATACTGTAATTGAAGTGCGTTGTGGAGAGCACTTCAGCACCTGCACGTAAATCTGGCAAATATCATTTAAGTGGCAGACAAAGTTATAGTGACAACCATCATTATTTCTGGTTTTATGTTCTGTTGAGTATGCTTACATTTTCCTGAAATGTTTACCTGCTGTGGAGAAGTTTTTCATGAATGGTTTAAGAGCTGATGTGGTTTTTTTCCTTTTTGTCCTTTTTAGTAATTGAGGAAAAATTGCTTTCGATTTTATTGGGGTTTTTTTCCTGATGCATGCATATTCTTACAAAAAGAGAAAATTATGATTTTTGATGAAGACTTTTTGTGTTACATAGAAAAATTAAGTGACTTGGCCAACGAAGCAAAGCCCGAGCTCTGCTCTTCACATTTTCTGCGCTTGCCTACAGCAGTGAGACGATGTAGGTCCCCCTGGTGTAGACCCAGGTTAAGCCAAGATATGGAGTAATTTTTGCTGTCTCCGAATAAGCTAAAAATAAGCAAAGGCTGCCTATTAGGAGCATAAATAAATTGAGATCTTGATTTTTTTCTGCCAAGGTGGTATCACCTGAGGACGTGGAGTTTTCATGCCCCAAGCCACCATACTGCTGTGTGGATTTGGCTTTTTTCACTGCTGTGAGCACAACTCTTCTTATTATTTATACTACAGCGGGACATGAATTTTCTGGGCACAATTATGGTGACATGGTACTGTAGACAGTACAAACACAGGGTAAAAATCAGCACCTGCTGTCATGGCTTTGCAGTCTGAACAGACAAAACACGGAGAGATACCGAAGGCACGGAGAAGTGAAAAGTCTGGTCCAAGGTGAGGAAACTGTGTCTTATATTGCAGGTTAAGCCTGAGCCCAGGGCTCTGACTTATTTAGTCTTCCACCTATCTGTAATCACGTCCAAATTAGTGAAAAAATTAAACATTCATGTCAGCTGCCAGGTGCTGAATAACAACTGAAAAGAGCACAGAATAATTTTCTAGGGAATTAGTTTAACAACAGTGATTTAAATCAACTTTGGAAAGTTTACAGCAAACCGAAAGTGAGCTGGAGCAGCTGTTGGTCACTGCTGCTTAGCTCAGACCTCTCGCCACCATCCCGTTTATCCCAGCACGGTATCAATCCAGTCACCCTTTACCTGGAGCCCCGAGACCTTTGGGGAGGTGCCACAACTCAGATTAGAAAAATTAACAGTTTGGGTGGTTTAGAAACAAACTTTCAGAATCATTCTCTCTGTGAAACAGAGCTGGAAAACCCTCTAAATTTGTCTCGTTCCTGTATTTTTGCAGTAAATATTCTTAGTATTTCAGATAGCAGATCCAGTAGCAGATCTGTCCTAACATCATTTAATAGTTGTCCATGGCCATTGCTCTCTGGGGAAAGGGTGTAGAATGTGCAGCATTTTGCCCTGGATGAGTAATTATCTAAGGACACACATAGAGGTATATTGTAAATAAGAGGTATAATACATAGAAGTATATACATAGAGGTATAATGTAAATAAGAAAGAAATCCTTGAATTAAGATTATTTATTATTATAAACTGAGATTATACCTGGGATGAAGCCAGGGTAAATAGCACAAGTGAGAGCACTCAGATGTGCTCTCTCTGGTGAGCGGTGCAGCTTTTGTAAGCCTGGGCACAGGAATGCCAATTCGGACAGGAAAGTCCAAATATTCTCCCAGCTGATTAAAACAATCAGTTACTATATCCGGTGGGATATATATACTGGCTGTATTTTACCAGATTATGTAACATGGTCTTGAGGCAAGAATGGATTGAATAAACTCTCCCCACTCAATCTTTCCTATTCATGAGAGTTTCACACTGAAATAATTTCATTCTTTCATTTTTCTGTTTCTTTTGTATTTTTGCCCAGTGTGACTTTCAAGCGTTTTGATTTTAGTAATGCTTTGCCGGTCTATCTTACTATATTCAAGTTTCTGCTTTTTCTTTGCGAAATTAATATGTCAAAGGAATTTAACTTGCATTGTGAGGATGTGAATGTACGTCGTGAGAATGGATATTAAGCTACCTGTCTTAATAGGTGATAGGTACCATGTGAGATGTGACTGGAGTAACTAAGAGCTTGTTAGAAGCCAGGAAGAGCTAGTGTAGAGGTTTTGTTGTGATGGGTTTTCACTGCTTTATAAAAGCATCCTGTATGGACTTGAGATCCTGTTTCTTTCTGGCTGCAGTATGGTCTGATCAGGAGTCAGAGGTACATAGTTTATTCAGAAAAAGATGTTCATTAATTCGACTGCAATACTAAGTCCTGTGAGACCTCAGCCTCGCAGCTGTGTACAGGTAGGAGGGCTTGGCTATGCTTCTGGAAGATGGAGGAAAATTCCTGTGCTTGTGTTGGGCAATTCACAGTTCAGGCAGAGTAGCCCCCGCCGTTAGAGCCAGCGGAGAGGAGTGTAACCTGTGCTGCCCGTGATTTTCATACCAATGAGCTGAGGTTGCCTTTGTGGAGGGCCAGGGGCTCGCCGAGTGTGATTTTACCGAGCGAATGCCCCGTATGGTTGAGAAAACGAACACTTGAAGAAAAGCTGAGACGTGGGCACATGTTGAAAAGCCCATTGCTGCCCGGAGGGATGGCAGCCGCAGCGGGGGGGAGGCGGGGGGAGCAGCCAATATCGTTCAGCCACATCCCAAAACACACCAAACTGACCCAGTTTTTCCTGTTGGGACAGGCGTAGCCAGGGCTGGTGTGAACCTTGGGCTGATGTAGGTTACTCCTGGGAAGCAGAGCCTGCAGTATTCCTTCTCAGGCTTTACCAGCAGGGCTACAGCTGCAATTTTATGCTTGCACTGCCTTGCTCCTTGCCCGAGCATCAAATCCATGAGCCTGTTTTACCTTCCTTGCATTTTAGGGGTGAGGGTTTGGCTGTGTGCCGTGTTAAGGACTTTTCCTAAAGAATTTTATGGGGCAAAAGGCAGCTACTGCTCCCATAGCAAATTCTACTCTGAAAGGGCCGGGGTCTAAATGTTCTTTGTCAGAGCAAAAAACGGCCTGTTCCTAGCCCAGCTTTCATCAGGTTTTGGTTATTCGTCAGCACCGGTCCACTTGAGGCATCTCGTTCAAAACTCACACAGATTGTTTTACTATTTTGACTTTTCATATACTTCATTCTGTGCAATTTTAAGCTACCTGACATTTCATGACAAAATTCTAAGTTTAACGGGGAAGGGGTGCTATTTGATTTGCAATAAGGAAACAAGTTAAAACTGAGATTTTTGAGGAATCCTAAGTAAATCAGGTCCCCTAACCTTGCTGAGTTGCAGTAAGACTTCGGCATTTTAGCTTAAAATCCCAGCCTAAAAATACACTCATATGACCTGTGAGGAACTGCCTAACGCCAGTGGTAAGAATTAATTTGGGCAGATAACCAACATCTTCCTATAGTATGAAAGGAAACTCACTCTCTTCTGAGCTAAATATTAATTCAGAAGGGGAACTGGAAAAAAAAAAAAAAGTAGGAGAAGACAAAGATTTATAATCACATTAGCAGTAAGGAAACATTTTTAGTGAATAAATATGTTTAGCTGCAGGTCCTAATGCTGTGAGTTAATCATTTTCCTTGTATTAGTGCTAAGAAAAGCATTTATTCTGAATTTAACATAACATGCAAGTGTTATATACAGTCACTGTCTGCAATAATAACTGCAGTTACCCACGAATTTTTAATACAGCTTTTTAGTGGAAAATTTATGAGTTTGAGGAGAAGTGTACTAGTTCTGAGAATATTTACTTGCATCAAAAGTTTATGCTATAAGCAGAGGCAGCTTCCCGCTGCAAAAAAACAGAAGTGAGTTTTTGCATTAGATCTGATTTCTATTCCGCCTGATTCCTTTGACTGTTCTGAGACTTGTATGTTCTCTCATACTTTTTGGAAAAAATACCGTATATGGAAATGGAATATTTGAAAATCCACAGCAATTTTCACAGGAGAGGAGCACTACTTTTTGACTAACATTGCAATGAAAATATGCATGGCCCGTATCTATCTTAGATGATCTGTCAGATCTTTTCTCTTCAGGTAGCTGTCATTTCAAAAACCAAAATATGGTATTTATTTGGCATTTATCTATGTATTTTACATAATTTTTTCAGGTATTCAAATACTTGTAATAAAATGATAACTTATTTGTATTATTTAGATAAATATTTATAAAATTATAGCTCAAGTCAGACTTGAGAAGTGTGAAAATGATTGTCAGAAAATCTGACAGAGTGTGTTGGAGGTTGGCCACTTGTTATTCATCTGTGAATTAATGGAAATATTTTACAATGTTGTTTATGCACAAACACAAAACTATGAAATTTAATTTCATAGTTAATTGGGGAAGCTATTCAGTCTCCTTGCAGCAAACATCTTGCCATATTATGCTTTCAGAGCTTTTATTGTAATTCCTATATTACATACATTTGTTTTTCTTCTCTCCTCAGAAATTTTTCCAAGAGATTCCAGTCTAAAAGACAAATTCATAAAACATTTTACAGGTAAGACAGCTGCTTGTTCTTAATTTGCCTACATATGCATATTCTCAGTAGCCACAAGAGTTAACGCCATTAGCTTTTTTGAGGTTCTACACCAATTTTAACATTTTTGAAGTTAAATTTGCATTGTTTAGGACTGAAGTTTTTATGGAACTCTAATTACATTTAGGTTTGAGTCTCTCTTTGAATAATCTCACCTAAAATAAATTTCAAAACATAGTATATTAAAACATTCATTATTTAGAAACTACTGTTTTGTGTTTATCATCTTATTGTTGCTTGGTGATTCACAACTACACTGCAAGTTTCAAAGTTGTAGGTACTGTTTGTATATGTGTCTGTGTGCTATAGATAATGCATTTTACATCTGCACACAAACAATTTGCAGTATGATGTTAAAAATGTGGTATGTGTGAGATCACCTATGTGATATCTCTGGCAAGTAATATTTTAATAAGAGAACTCAGCACATTTTTAAATTTAAATATATGTACTTTTTCCATAATTTTTTCAGTCCTACCATGTTTATTTTCAAGTACACTAATTTTAAAACTTTTCACTGGACTGCATATATCTTTCAGAAACAGACCCATGTGGCCATGTAAGTTGCACTATATCAGAGAAACACATTTTATCTTCTGTCTCGTGAGGTATACATCTGGATGCTTATTTTAAGAAGGCAAATAGACCTTATTTTAAGAAGATAAATAGAACAAGGAAGGATTAAACAGAATGAAATTAATCAGAAAAATCATTTGCTATTTCAAATATGGAAGTTCAGTATGATTGAAGTCAAGTACTTGTACTTGAAAACTGAGATGGAGTTGTATGATGTATAATCCTTTGGGACTCTTGTAACAACTGGCAAAATATTGTACCCTCAATATAAGCAAAGGCAGTTGCCAACAGCAAGATGCTTGCACTGACTCTTTACTCTGCAGTTCCAAATGTTCTGTAATTCAGAAAAGTGAAGGTCTCAGGGTGTGATACTGCATAACTATTGGTGATTCTCAACAGTATTGGGATTAGTGAAACTAAAAATTAGAGAAATAGTTGGCAGTTTGAGATTGAAAAAGAGAATTGGAAATAATTACACATTTCCTCTTTGCTGGAAATTTCAGACAGTCCTTGGCAAGAAAGGAAAGAAGTTGTTGTCTCTTTTGCATGGGGGAGGTGTCCTCAAACCTTTAGGATAAACACACATTTAAGGGTCTTTCTGCCAACTGCTATCTGAAGCATAAGAGCATCTACGGGACAGGTGCCACACTCTGACACTAAAAAAGAGTAATTATGAACCTTACCGTTTTCGGTCCATATGAGAAAGAAATGAAAAGAACATATAGATTCCAACTATGTTATCCTATGTAGCACGGGAATACTGAAAATTCCTCTCCTGGGCAGGACAGACAAGAAAGATTTGCTTATATTACTACTTGATCCATTTCCTTTTCATTTTTAACTTTGGAAACTCAGTTACCATAAAAAGCTCAACATAAGAATCCGGGGAAGCTAAATAATGAACACAGAACAAGTTTCATTACTCAAAAACAACTGCGAAAAACAACCATGAGTTTTACAGAAGGTATTTTTAGAATACGAAAACATAGAAAAGAAAAAAAGCAAAAAATACTTGAAGGCCTGTTTCTGGAGCCATTCATTAAATTAATAGTATTTTTCTGCATGAGTAGTCGCCATCAAAATTGCTGAAATTATTTGACTAACATTAGCTGGAATGAATAAGAAAAGTAAACTCATACCAAAATTCTTGAGTTGGCCCAGAATTTCTGCCTACATCTATTTTCTTTTTTCTTTTTAAATTATGTTCCTAAGGTCTTCAGTGATCAGGTTTTTCTGCACATTTTTTTTCTTTTCCACAGCTTTATTTGGTCTGTATTCCACAGGCATTTTCTTAAAATGCAGCCTAACTTTGTTTTTCTTGATTCTTTTTAAGCCATAATCCTTTTTCTATCAACCTTAGTTAAGTAAACTGTTCAGATACAGTCCTTACCAGTTCAAGAGTTAGAACATCCTAAACTAGTGAAGCTGTGAAAAAGTGAAGGGGAAAACAACATTATCTTTGCAGTCCATTATCTTTACAGTTTCAGGGTTAAGAAAATTATTGTACACTTCTAGTACGCCAAGAATAGTAGACACAGTTTAAAGCCAAATAAGAACCCTCTGTGACAGTCCTCGACTATAGGAAAAATCGTAAATAATCTTGTGAGTCATAAAGCTATCTATCAATTCAGCTTGAAAAGCCAGCTGACACAGAGGGCTCTGTAAGGCACAAATTAAATTAACAGCCTATTTTTGATGGCAGGGAAGAAAACCATATGTTATCTGAAGGGACGTGGAATTTATTTAGTGACAAAAGTTGATGTTATTTCCATATTATCTTGGATAATTTCAAATTACATACTTTCTCTTGAGCCTCATTACTCACTCAGATGAAAAATGACAACAATCTTCCAGCTCAAAGTTTCAAAAGCTGATTTGTCAGTTTGTTGAAAAGCTTATTTGTAGCTGAAAAAGCTCACGTAACCCACGTATTACTTTAAAATATATCTAATGCTCAAGTGTGTTCACTGTCAGAGAGAGGAGTCTTCCTTCTCTCAAGCTTGTGGTAGTTTGGCTCCACTATCCAGGGAGAATTGGTTTGGTGTATTGTAGCAGGCTGATAAAACACTTTTCAAGTGGTGAGATAAATAGTATTTGCCCTGAAATGCTTGCTGTCTTCCTCTGACAGGGAAGTTAGTCAACGCAGTGTGCTTCATACAGATCCTTTTGTAGCATTTCTTGAAAGAAGGTATTCTTATTCAGGGTTCCGATTCATCGTGAATTTAGAAGATGCAAGTTAAATTTAGTCATGCGCAGTTAGTGTCAATGTGTGTCAGTGTTTCCTGTCCAAATCACAGGAAACTCATCCCCAGCTTTCAGCAGTAGTATTGCTAAGCAGGTTACATGATGCAAATTTTACATCTTTGCTCTGCTTTTCAACTCAGATGCCATCAGTAATACCTTCCCTGGGCCATCAGCAGTTATGGCTGGGCTTTTTGAGAACTTATTGCCTTTGAGCCATGGTCTGGAGACTGGTAGCTATATATTCTTATTAAAACTTAATGCAGGCAGGTGCATTACCTCTCCTATGAAGACAGGCTAAGAGAGTTGGGCTTGTTCAGCCTGGAGAAGAGAAGGCTCTGAGGAGACCTCATAGCAGCCTTTCCAATACTTCAAGGGAGCCTCCAGGAGAGAGGCGGGGGGACTCTTTATCAGGGAGTGGAGCAATAGGAAGAGGGGTAATGGTTTTAAACTGAAAGAGGGGAGATTTAGATTAGATACCAGGAAGAAATTCTTTACTGTGAGGGTGGTGAGACACTGGAACAGGTTGCCCAGAGAAGTAGTAGATGCTCATTCACTGGAAGTGTTCAAGGCCAGACTGGATGGGGCTTTGAGCAACCTGGTCTGGTGGGAGGTGTCCCTGCCCATGGTAGGGGGGTTGGAACTAGATGATCTTTGAGGTCCCTTCCAACTTTAACCATTCTATGATTCTCTGATTTTATGGCATTGATACCCAGAGCACAGGCTGGGAGAACAGAGACACAGCATGCTCCACCCTGGGCACACAGGGATTTGCCTCACTTAAACGTTGAAACACATGCTGCCCTCTGCACATCTGCACCCTTTCTTGCTAAAACTACTTTAACAGGAGATCAGGTTCCTTGATGCTGTTCAGCTGTCAATTTCTTTCCCCTCAACACCCACATTGTATATTAAGAAGTTCATAAACCATCTATGTGCAAATCAGAAGCATTAGTACGTGAATCTACTTCATCTTTCCAGGGCTTAGAAACTCATATTTGCTTAAAATGTTGATTTTATTTATCTTTAGAAATAATATCTGCATTCCATCTACATTATTCCTTCTGCATTAAAATACTGACTAGTAAGCAAATGAAATTCTGTTGTAGTTGCACCATTCTATTTTTCACCATATAAGAAATTTGACTGTTAATTTGGAAATTCAAGGCTAAGAGAATCCATCATTTCCAAGGGCCATTTTTCTGTTATTCAGATGACGAGCATAATAGCATAGCAATAGTATTTCTTTCTGTTATTTCAGTAGCATTGTTAAACTTCCGTTGCATCATACTTGTGTAAGGTGTAGTAAAAGACTAAACATGTTTGTGGAAACACACGGAAATTAATTCTGTGTGTTGACACCATTGATTGACACTGCAAAGCAGTGACATTGAAAGCTTGTGATTAACTCCTGCTTACTCTCAAACAGGGCCAGTCACATTTTCATCAGAGTGTAGCAAGCACTTTCATCGACTGTATCACAACACAAGGGACTGCTCAACGCCAGCTTGTAAGTAGTAATTAACGTACCTTAAAATGCTACCTGAGATACTTGTTTAAAAGAAACCTGCTTTTCCTACTGTTTGATGTGCTGGTCCTTTTGTAACTGTTGCTCTTTACTTAAGCACTGTAGTACAAAATATACACAAGATCTTCTAATATACAAAGATTTTCTATCAATACACTTGCAATCAGATGCATATAATGGAGTTCCTTCAAAGTGAGACTGATATAAATGAAATGAAAACAAGTCAGGCATGCCTGTGCAGAGGGCAGATATGAAGCCATATTCTTCTTCCTGCTCCCTTTAGCTCTACTCAGTAACTTGTGCAATAAGATAAAATCTGAACAATTCCCTACCTTCTCTTAACCCACAATAGTGTGGTTTTATATATTGTTTTTGAGTATATTTCAGTTTGTGATGATGATTTTCTAATATATGCTCATTGTTAAAAAACAAAAAAATAAACTATTTCATAATTTCTGTTACTGATACATGCAGTTCTTATCAAACGGTATTCCAGTATGAGATCCACAGTTTTGCTTTAACACAGCCTGAATGTAATTTTGTCAGAGACACTGAAGAATAAAACCATCCCAAGATATTATTAAATGGATAAAATGAAAAGAAACAAACAACCAACTCATATTTGCTTAAAATGTTGATTTTAATGTTGTTTAATGTAAACAAAATGGAATTCCCTTAAAAAGAAGTTACTTCAACATTCTCTAGTACAATGGAAAATTCCAATAGAGTGGAAAATGAGCAATACCATTTAATTACAAAAAGCGAATCTCATAATTAATGTTTAAAAGCACACTATGGCCCAGGGTGCTTTGGAAATTTTTTAGGATTTAACATGAAAAAATAATGACACTTTTTGTCTGCATCACTTAGAAAGATGATAAGCACTTTTTGTGAGAAGCTGAGATGCTCTTTCACTGAAGCTCAGCACCTCAGAGGATCTGATTGAAAGATGGAGCAGCTCTTGTCTCCATCCACCCTCACACTGGCCAGAAGTTGGAATGTCTTAGTAATCCATGGCTGACCCTCAAAAGATATACATTTAGCTTTGCAAGTAGACGTAAAGAGTAGGCTAGGTATTACATGACGTGTAACAAAAATACCACGCATGTTGCATATTGCACACCTTGAATACATGGATCCACAGTATATGGATATTATTTGGACTCCCCTGTATTGCCTAAGTGATTTATATGTTTATGTAAAAACACAATCATAATATTTCTTTTCTAATTAAATAGCTTTTCTCTAAAGCTTAAAATAAGATTAAGTTTAGGACTGTGTGACGAACTGATTTTTAAGTTAAATTTTCAAGAAAAAAAATAAAATAAAAAATGTGATTAAAACCAAAGCAGGGTTTTTGGTTTTTCTCCCTTTTGTCAGCCAAACCCAAAGCAGACAATGACTTTCATTCAACCCGAAATGTTCTTTTGATCTGAAAAGGAGAGTTAAATCCTCACAACTGTCTTCACCTTGTCCAGCACTCAAGGTTTAGGCTGTCTATGAAGGCTGATCATAGCTAGGACCTTTTCCTGCTTCTTTAGAGGGGTTTGATATTTTGTTTCAGGGACATCTTAGCCACCATAAGATGTCTTAGGATGAGTGACTTCTTCTCCTACAGACACAGTTTTACTCTGTTCAAACATTCTTTAAAGCATTGAACCCAGATCAGCATTCAGTCTCTTGCTGTTTGACATAATTACTATTAAGTTTTGTTAAATTACTTATCAAGCAAGAGAATGAAATTGCGCTAAGTATTCCTTGTTACCAAATAGTTAGATCTTTCCATCAGAAAGGGCAGCAGTGGCTCGGGGGCCACTTGAACTGAGTGGTCATTTGAACCAAGGAGACCAGAGAGAGCAAGTAGGACACCAGTATCTCTAGTCTGATGATTAGATTTACTTGAACATGGAAAATATGGATTTGTATCAATGTTAATACTAAGTATAACAATAAAAAAGCTTGAAGGACTTCAATCTACTTCATAATCTGCTGGTTAGAATAGCCTCCCAGTTAATGAGTTAAATTCCTTCAGGTAAAGTTGGGAGTTGATCCTGGTCTTCTACACCTTAGGAAGAAACTATCTGGTAGAAAATTAATTGCTACTATCACTTACATTTCCAATAGAGCCCTGTCTAGCATAAAGTACAATCTAATTTTACATCTTGCACACATAATTTCATGAATTTCCATCAGAGACTGGTTTCACTGTGTAGAGTGTCTGAAATTCTAGTACAAATTCTTTATTTAATTTTATGCAGTTTTTGAGGGTATCTGGCAACTGAGATTCATGATTGCTGTGGGTAATTTTGTTTTATAGATTATAAAAGGTGTGCAAGGTTGCTAACAAGATTAGCAATGAGCCCTTTGTGTACACAGTCCTAGGATGTTTGCTATGTAAGTATCATTTTTCCCACTCATTTTCTTATTTGTTGAATGGTCTAGTGATTTACTTCACACTTGTACCTTATTATCAGGCATGCATACAGAAATGTGGTATCAACAGAGTGCATCAACATGCGGCTCTGGCATTGCTGTAAGAACCAAGTGGTTCCTCATGGAAATACATAGAAACACAGATGCCTCTGATAAAGGACCCACTGTAATTTCCAGTCAGTCACTTGTGGTACCATAGTCCATAATTGTTCTCTGGGTCACCTCTTACTGTTCAAAATTTTGAAGAGGAGTCTGGTTGGTGAAAGAGAAAAATGCATGAAGACTTCATCAACACATTTATTTCAGGCTTTTCAGTAAGAGAGCTTTGTTGTTAATCCAGAGAAGCAGCAGAATGTCTCAGTCTTAGGTCTGCCAATGCAGTCTTCATAGATAACCTGTCACTTTATTCATCTTTGGGACCACTTTTCATTCCAAAATGTCTCCTGAGAATTTCTCCAAAGTTAATATTGGTTTAAGGATGATGCAAGTAGAACAGAAGGATGTGACAAAGCTAAAGGCTTCAAGTAACAAGCTCTGGAAAGAACCAGTCCATTCTTGTTTCTGAATAGCACATTAAATGTGCAAATTAAACAACATTGTCACTGATAAAAGGAACATCTTCAAGTGAGCTGTTTTCTCCAGTTGATTCGATATCAATAAGATGGTTACATTCCCAATAGTAATTTGAAAAACTGAACTGGTTATTATTGACCATATATGTACATAGTATTGACCAAAATACGTAAAATCAGTGAACTTAATTTATTTAAATTTCTTCAAAGATGGTTTCCTTTCACCACCTCCTCCTGACAAATACTGCAAGCTTGGAGTTTGGGGGAGTTGTGTATGTCACTTCTTCCTGCATCAAGACTTCAATTCATACTAATCAAGAATAAGAAAGGAAGAGTAGGATATGAGTCAGTGTTAGCTGATTTGATTTCCAAGTGGAGGTGGGATTCATTTTGGTGGCTGTGAGAAAATATGGCAATATTTCAGTGCTGAGAAGAAATTACATCATTTCTTTCTCCTTTTCTTAACTATTTTCAGTCTGTTTAGCCCCTTGCCATCCAGGTCTTGCAGATGGTTTTGAATATATCAGGAGCACTGAACCAGAGAGTGACTAGGGATCTCATTGCTTTACCTGGATCTCCTTTTCATGACTAAGGACAGGAATCCCTTTTTGAATGCCCCTTTTCTAATATATGTATATATTTTTTAGGTATTCTTGTTTATGTTCTCTTTCAAATCTCAGCTTTCTAAAACATACCAGCACTCTATCATTTTCTGCACTTTCACCAATTTAGTCTGTTTCCCCTCATCTGTAGCCCTTTACACCTCTGGGTCCATGGCTCAGGGCTTCCAGAGAGATTTTTGGATGTTCCAATACTTTTTTCCCTTTTCTTTCAAGAGGATGAGTCAAAGATCTGCCTCAATACCCACAGTACAGAAGCATCTATCTCATCCTATTTTCATCTTTAAAATACAAAAGGATTAAAAGTTTCTATGATTTTCAAATCCAGGTGCTCTAATTTGCCTGCCAAAAATACACTCAAAGAGATGACACATGAGGAAGGGAGTGTTTAAATGGTAAGCAATATTAGCAGCTTGCGTGCACTGTGTTCACTTAAAGTTGTATCTAAGCTTTCTCTATATTTTAGTAAAAAGAGAAAACATTATAGGAAAAAGCAGAGCAGAGCTATGATCTAAGTGTTTCCCAGCTGCCTCTGTGCTGCCTCACCCTGTTCCTCCACCAAGTAGATAGAGTGGCTGGTTTCTACTAGGGGTAAGCTCAGGTGTTCATGTTTATTCGTATACAATATCTACGTGGAATAGAAACATTTTCCTGAGAAGAATGAAGGGTGGCAGGAGTGTCTCTCTCTTCCCTCCAAATAGACAGGGCAGTGCAAGAGTATTATATGTTCATCCCTCAATAATTCTGCATTTCTAGCATGATTTTGCCATTGCTTCTACTCCATCTTTAGGCACAGAGGATCTGTTTTCTTCACCACCCTCACGCTAGCTTAGAGAGGACGGAGCCATAGTTCTTGTTTACTGTAAGGGAACTTGCTTTTGCTTTAATGTCTGAGAGAGTCTTGGGAGATTCTCAGTTGCCTTGAAGAAGGAGGCTCTCCCACTCGAAGAACTGACAACTATTTTTAAGCGTTTCTCCTGCATGGACTAAAATAGGCTGCATTTTCCTCATTAAAAAAAGAAAAAAAAGAGCTGCAGTGCTATTATGCAGACATTTTCCTCCCTCTCCTGTAAGTGCCCGGATGCGAAGAGGGGATGCCAGGTCTTTTCCTGTTGGAGATGAAGCTTTTGCCTGGGAAAAGCCAAGTCCTGCCGGGGGGCGGGGGCGGCCCGTTTCAGCACCATGGAGAGGGGCGCGGCGGGGGCTGGGGACCAGCCCATTCGCAGCCGTCGTGCGCTGTCACCAGTTTCGGCATTTTGGGGTGGGGTTTTTTTTGGGTTTTTTTTTGGTTTTTCTGGTTCAGATCCTTGCAAATGGAAGTAGAATATTGGATGAAAAGCAGGATGTCGAAAGGCACGTGACTCCGTGAATGGGGAGCTTCCTTGTAAGCACGGACAGCACGGGATGCTAAACTTCTTAGCATCAGCGCGGAGGGTTTGCCACGGCAAAACCTATCAGTGCTCACAGGAGGGCAAGACCCACTGGCATTCTGGAGTCATTCTTAAGATTTATGCCATCCACAGGAAACTGTGATTTATAGACATAATTATACACTGCTTCTGTGTTTTGAAACTGGTTATAAAACCTCGTGTCCTTTTCTCTTGCAGACTTTCTACTATGGAGAGAACTCTGATTTGCCAAGAAAGTGCCTTGAAATCTTCCAAGACAGAGAAGACATCTTTTAACTTTTTTGATTTACAACGTTTTGTTACTAGATGCATTTTATTTTCATATATTTGTTGGACATTCCATATTTGTGTGAAACATTATTTTATTTTAATTTGTAAATTTGTTGCCTATAGTTCAGACAAGCCAATTATTTAAATACATTGTATATAAAGAATACTAATGATATACTGATTAAATGTTATAGCCGTATGCAGGGAGTTGGTAAAGTTTTGCTGTTTCTCTTGTTCCATTGTATTTACATCATTCTGCTCAGGCTCTTACTTTCATTATTTGCACTAACTTGAAATGCAGAAGTCTATGTAACTGAAATCTGAATAAGCTGTAAGTGGGAAAGTTTTACTTGCCATGGAAGATATTTTATATTATGAAGCTTTGTTAATATATACATATATATTATTGCGCATCAGAAAAAAAATTGCTCAAAAATGCACCTTGCTTTCAGGAACATTTGTATGACTATTCTGGATTTTCATCAGTTACATTTGTACTGGCACTTATGGAAAGAGTTGCAAATAATGTAAATATAAAGACTGGAAAACTGCAATGCAGTTTTGGTGGAATAAAGAACATAAAAATAAACTATTTTCCAAGAGGGGTTATTTAAATTTATTTAGAGGTTATTTATTTAATAAATAAATTTAGTTTAACTGGTGAACTTGAAATAATTTTCTACTGAGAACTTCAAACTTCAAAGGTTTATTTTTTTACAACATTTCATTTTCAAGTGGTAAATTTTATTCAAATATTTATGCTTCAGCTGAATGAGGTGCAAACAAAAATGCATCATGCACCCACTGTGAACAACAGAAACCTTTTGTGAGGATGAAGTGAGGGTAATGAAATACCCCAGTAGAAGAGAAAATACTTTAAAGTATCACAAAACCAAGGGTGTGATGAATGAATTTGGCTGGTGACACATCAAGCTTAGCTATTTGGGAAGAATCCAAAGCACAGTTGCTGCATCTTTCTTCTTTAAAATCAAATTGTGATGATAACATCTGCTACCCATTTTTCTCAGCTCTTTCATTGCAAGCTTATATGACCGTTCACGGAGAATCTAGTATGAAGTGAGGCTTTTATCATCAGGCCTGGAATAACCGACAACACATACAGAATACTGTGCCCAGATCACAATTCTTGTGATTAACTGACCATTCAAACTAACCCCTCTGATTAGATGTCTCTGTCATTTCCCTCGGTGTGGGATTCATGAGCCCCTTAACTTCAACGGCCAATGCTTCTCCTTCCACAGAATAGCTGGGATTCCTGGGATTCCTTGTCAAAGAGCAAACATCTACCTAATTATCCAAAGGGGTTTTGTTTCTTCTTTCTACATAGTTCACTGTGTTTCAGTACCAAAGTTGTGCAGTGTCCTGTGATACACCAGTCAGCCCAGCTCACAGCTCCTGCAGGTACTGCCATGTTGTTTCTGGGCAACAATATACAACACCAGCTGTTGCCAAGCAGCTCCTTAGTCACAGCTGTTGAAGTAGTTACTCCCTCTGTAGTCCTGGCTACAAGGTCATCCTGTGCCATTTGTATTTATGCTCAACATGGTAGTTTCTCAAATCTTTTGCTGCCATAAGAAGAAGTTTTCAAGCCTCATTTTAATCCTTGTTGGAGACAGCATTCATACTGAAGGTACGGTAGCATATGGGGAAGTCCTAGCAGCCAAAAGGTGAGATGGATAACCTTGTTTCTCTGTGAGCAACATATGTCATAGGAGGATTATTGGCCAAAATGGAAGCTGCAGCTGCCACTGCAGCTGGAGGAGAAAGGATGAGGCCCAGAACAGAGATCAGAGACTCTGAGAAAAGCTTCTGTCTTTAATCCTGCTCTTGTATTTCCACTCTAATTTGTTTTCTTCTGCCCTTTTTTTAAAAAGTCCCTCCTTTCTCTCCTCAAAGGATTGAAAACAATGAAAGGTGAAGCAAAAAAAAAAAAAGGTTTTTCTGACAATTGATTTTTTGTGATATGTTAATTCCAATGAAAAAAAGTAATTTGAGTTATTTAATGTTATTTTGGGGATTAAATATAATGCACTAAATCAAGAGCTTCACCTTACTTTTTAAGAATAAAGGCATCCTCTTCCTACTGAGTAGATGAGTGCTCAATTCCCTATCTTCAGGAAGATGCAAAGATGATATGAAGATACTAAGTATAGATTAGTACGGCAAGATAAAATGTTGGTGAGGGAAAAAAAAAGTGTTAATTGAGTAAGAGACTAAAAAACCCTAGTTGTTCTAGTTTCCTAGAAGTCACATTGCTTAGTTGTATTTTCTGGAGGCAAGTTACTCTTCGATTACTCTTTGAGCTGAGGCTTGGATTCCTTCTTTCTGTTTTATCATAGAGACTTTTTGAAGTTCAGTATGCTCTGAATGGCTGGAATTAAAATCAGGTTTTCTGTACCCTTCCTCTGTATGTTCTTCTGTCACCGTTCCTCATCAGAGGTTTGGATGCAAAGCTCTGAAGTTAGTAGTATAAAACTCACAAAGTATAGCATAGCATAGTCACTTTATTATTTAACCTGAAACATGCCATGTATTCTTTCTGTTTTAAAATCTGTTAGTGGGCTTACATTTTAGGAATCAAGTCTAGAGGGTAGTTATTTGGAAACACAGTAAAGAACCAAGTGCCATAGAAGCTTACCCTGGTAAGTAAGCTATGCTTTTTTTCCAAGTTAAAATGATTTCACACACAATTGTTTTCTCTTCCAACTTTCCTTTAATTTTTTCCATATGATTAAATATTTTGGCTACAGAAATAAGGTCTGCATATGGCTTTTCCCATAACCATGTTGTCCTTGCATATTCAAAAGGTTCTGTCAGATTTTTACCCTGAGACAATATCAGTTTGAGACAGGACCAGCAGCTACAGTAGTGCCTTATTGTGATCTTTCACTCCAGTTAAATGATCACCTTTCTCAAACAACTTAATTACTCCAGGCTTCTGATTTTCTAAAGAAAACCACTGTAGGCAAATTATATTGTTCCTCTGCCATATTACAGGTGGATTCACAAGGCCACCAGCAATTTAACCTGATCAGGGTGAATGGCTACTATAAAACAAAGTTCAATTTTCTCTCTTCATGGCTTTATTGGTTATATTATTTTTTATCACAAGACTGTAGAAGGGGTCCTAGTTGTGTTTTGGGTGCTATGCAAATGTAGGACAAAGACCCTGTTCTCATCTCAAATTGCTTAAAGCCGTAGAGTGATGACCAGTGAGGTGGATAATGGCTCCTTTGTGAGCTGTTCAAAGGTATCACTGAAAGAGAGATGTGACAACAGAGAGCAAGACCACTGATCAGAATTTTTTAAGGAATTCTTCTCAAATGAGGGCTCGCATGGGACAGTGGATTCTTGGAAGCTTTTCTAAAAAACAGGAAAAACCAACTCTAAACCCACATAGGCAATAAGTGATGGTATAAAAACTTTTTAAGGCTCAGAAACTGAACTTTCAACATGGATTTAGATACTAGTTTTAAAAAATAAAATAGCCATTATGCTTTACTGGGTTCCTACCATGATTCTTTTGTAATGACTCATCTTTCTTCATTTAAACTATCAACTGTTTTTTGCACAATTAAGATTTTGTGTTCCTATGGGTTTAAATATGTAAAGCTGCAAGTTCTAAAGAGCTGGCCCTGGAGACTCATAAACAAGCTCATTCGTTGCAAACCTAAAGCTGCAAAATTTTTCTGGAAGTTGACTGTCTCTCAGAGCCTCTGTCTGAGACACAGACATCTCTCTATCTGGATCCACTTGTAGTACTTCACAGTCGAGAATGTTTCCAGTCATAGTAAAACAAAAGCTATCCCCGTTCCTATATTTTATCATTTCCATATAAATTGTGCTTTAGACACAAAATTAGCAATATCTGTTTTATAACACCGTAATTAAAAAATGGGACAGCTTATTTCAGGGTTTTTTTATTTTATTTTTAATCTGCTAGGTGTTTGCTTTTCTTTGCTAAGTACAGCTGAATACCTTGTTTCCAAATACTGAGAGGATATTCAGAAGTGCATAGGATAGTTTTCACAGGGAGGTAATTCCTCTTCACTTCAAAGTAAATCCCCACTGAGCAAATAAGGTTATATAAATTGACACAGTCTTGAGGGTAGTGTATACTTAGGAATATTTTCAAATCAAAGCATCTTCATCATTCCTCCCATCTGCTACATATATAAACATTTACCAAAAAACCTACCAGTTTACGCCTTATACTTACTCTGTTGATCTCTACAATCTATAACTTCTACCTTTATCTATTTAATCAATGCACTGATGTGGTTGTAAGTTCATTCTAAGGTTTTATTAGATATTGTTTTCCAACCAGGAGCCACTATTGCTTTGTCTTTAATGATCTTATCTTCCATTGGACACTTATGTTATAGTGCTGTCTTGAGAGCACTTTGAGCAGACTTTTTTTGTCTCTCCTTATGTAGTGGATGATGCAAGTCAATGTGCTATATGAAAATGCTGCTTAAAGTTTTTGTATCTATAAACTTCTGTGAACATGAACTATTTAGCACCTTCTATAGTAATTATAATTTGTCCTACTTGCCAACAAATCAATTCATAGTGAATGGCAGGGAGAACACGTATTTCTTATACTCAAATATTAAAGGCAAAAAAGCATTTGGAATTAAATGTACACACTTGTACAGTGACGTCTGAGTTTACAGGTTTTCAAATTTGGCCAGAGATATTTGAACATGAATTATGCAGGTGTTTAAGAGTGACAGAGTCAGTCACTGCTTTGCTCAAAGAAGACTTTGAATTGAAAGATTTTTCTAGTCATTTTTCATTAAAACCTGAAGGCATCACTAATAGTAACAATCTGAGAGAATTTTCTTTTCCATTTTAATTATCATCATTCATGTTTGAATAATAACAAGAAGCACTGCTTGAGTCACACTCTTTATCTTTTCATCACAATACTGATTTTCAGAGAAGCAAGGGACTTAGTCTTATTAGCAGGAGACAAAGCAGTGTATTTCAGGCATAGGTTCTGGTTTATTAGACTAGAACTGAGCTAGAATCTCCCTGGACTCAAGAGATCCTGAAGACCTCACAGTATGATGAAGACTGATATGCTTTGAAAGAGAAGTAAGCTTTGTTTTCATGTGTGTAAATTATTATTGGCAAGAATAGAAATGAATTCCAGACTGGTTTATGTTTGAAAGGAGGGAATGATACTTAGAACTCCCAAAATTAAATTATATCCTTTAAAATTTGTAAACAGAAATGAAATGCAGATGCCAATGGAAAAGTATCTCAGAATAACTCAGGAATGAAAAAAACCCCTATATTCTTGACAGAACAAGTGATCATGGAAATGACAAAAGCTCCTGGAGATGACTAAAATGTAAAATCTAAATAGAAGGCATCCTAGAACTCTGGAGGGAGAAACACAGGGCAAATTATATTAAACAAAAAAGGGGACAAGATAGCATGAATGAGTGACAAAATGTATCATGAAGTATGCAGATAAAAAATTTAGAGCATACTTACTCTTTCCCAATTAAAAAAGGAAATAAACAGGGTATGAAAACTTTTCCAGATATTCAAGGCAAGCTGTGTAAGGTGTAAGCTTGGCAAAATGCATCCTATTTTGGTGAATAAAACACAGTCCTTTTGGTTTGTTTTAATCGTAACTTTTCCAGCATAAAATAGCGAACTGCATTATTATTTAACATTGGTTATACATGCAGTGTGGTGACAGAGAAGAGAAGAGGACAAGGTATGTGATGTTTTCAGGAGACTTTCTAGTGGACTAGAGAGTGCATATTCCAAGGCACCCTTCCAGTTGGTGCTCTGCCCAGACCAGAAAACACTAAACCAGAACAACAATATGTGAAGTTGCTTCAATAAATCTGGCTTACACAAGTGTTTAAGTTTATTAAGACTTCACTGTCTGAAAGCTACTTAGAATTATTGCTACAGCTGGATTATAACATTCTCTCACTGGTCCAGTATTCTTTCCTCCATGGAAATCTCATAACTTATGTCTGCTCCATCGTGATGATTGCTAACTTTGATCCAGAGGAGGCACATGTACGATAATATTTTCACAATGTGGGAATTTTATTTTTAAATCAACATAAGGCCTAATAATAGCTTGCAGCATGATATTTGCAAAATATCTCAAGGAAGATGAGATCTAGTCAAAACTTCCTCTAGAGGAAGCTGTTTGTTTGATAAATCTGTCATTCCTAAATAGAATTCCTGTCACTTGTTAACTAAAGAAACTGTCCATTTGGAAGTGACCTCGAGACTTGACTTGCTCTCTACAAGATTTAGGACCCTCCCTCACTGACATCTAATCATAGGAAAGAAGGGATCTGGTAAATGGGGAGAAAATTATGAGACTTCCCTAGGGACAACAAAATCAGTAACATCACACTTTTTAGCCAAGATATTCCAATCCCACCACATGTCTTGGAAAAGTGCATTCTGCAACCAGGCTGCACTGTGTTTCTGTGGCTGTAGTCTTTGCTAAAAAATATATGCTCTTTACTTTTTTACCATCTCCTGGTGCAAACTCGGGTACGTGAATAGGGAGAGATGGGCAGTTTGTTTTAGTAGGCTGCCAGGCTGGAAAACCAGAAGATAAGTGGGAGGAGAGCATGTCTGTTCACTTCATTGTCTCAAAGTCTATGAGATCCTAACTGACAATGACTATTTTAGGGCCAGAATGTGAAGTAAGAACTCATGCTGCTTTTTTTTCCCCAAAAAATTCTAGACATGTTTATCCATATGAGTTTTATGTGCTAGACCAGGTGAATTCAAGCAGCTATTCTTGAAGAAGGCAGTATGTGCTCTTTTCTCATTTTAATAAGCTTTATAATTTCCAAAACCTCACTTAGATTTTGTCTTCTGTGTTCTATATATTCTACGTTTTGTCTGTGTAGAACTCAAAGACACATTTAGACTGATTACAAATCATTAACAGACTGATCTTAAAGGAATTCTCAATTACAACTTGTTATTAATTGGGGGAGTTGTTGAAAAGGGACTACACAGAAATTAATGGCTTTAAAGCCTATCAAATGTTCTGATCTATGATTTGGAAGTATGAAGTTATTGCTGGTAACAGTCATGTCAAGTAATCACAAATGAGATAATCATATGTATTATTTGATGACCAGACTGATTTATAAGACAGGCCTGTTTTAATATCGCTTTAATATTGGCAAAACTAAGGCTACACATCTAGTAATATGGAACACAGACCATATGTACAGAATAAAGGATTACATCCTGAAAACTCTAGAAAGAGTTCTGCCTTCATATTAGGTGTGCTAAGAAGCTTTTTACTGAGAGACAAAAGTGGCAATGCCTTTGTAATATTTTGCATCACAGTGCTTATCTTATCTTTATAACTCCGTATCTGTTTCTTATCTGTACAGCTCCAAGGCATGTAGATTTGTTGCATAGGTGGAGAGAGAAAGCAGGGAAGGAATATAAATTTCTGGGAGTTGGAAAGTATATGTTAGAATTGAAGGGCTCAGTCTGCCTAGCTGATTTTTAAAGGCTACCAAGTAATGAATAGATTTCCATGTTTAATTACTTCCCCAAGGGAAAGGCACAAAGGGACTTCATAAGTTTGTATGGAGAAGTACTATAAAGATGAAAAGCTGGAAGCTGGTGTTATGCAGATTCAAATTTAAGGTATGTTGGATTCTCTGGAAAAAAATCAGGAAAGAATTAAAAATGGAGGTTTTTCTAAAAAAATGCACTAGGTTAACTGACAAGTTGCTAGGCTTAGGAAGTAGCTAAACATATTAAGATGCCTTGCCCTGCAAAACATAAGAAGCTGGATAATCTGATGTTCCTTTCTGGCCTTAAACCCTATGCTTTTCACTCTGCCTGTTTCTTTCTAAATAGGACTTTAGGAGGAGACTGGAAACAGCTATGTTCTATAATTAGGTAGTCCTGCAAAACATGATAGGCCTGCCTTTTTCCATGAGAAAATGCAAGTTTTTTTACTGTACTTATACCATGCAAATAAGCTTGATGTATCTGAAATTTCAGATGTAAATGCACTTCTGTCAGAAAGATAAACTGTTTTGACTAACACTTCCCCTCCACTTTTCTCTAAACTGTTAAAATTAAAGTTCTTGAAAACTTTGTTCTACATAAAGAACGGAGACGAACAGAGATAAACAAGCCAAATAATGGTGTTATATGACTGAGTTAAGAGGTAATGACACATCATATAGTTTTGGTTTTCCCTTTTAGTGGCTGTGTATGTGCCGTGAGATCAGATAAAGGAAACAACTGTTCTGTGTAACTTAACTTTTTCTGGAGTTGACAGAACACAGTGAATGTTTCTTTTTTATTTAAAAATATTTAAAACACTTCCATGCTTTCCCAACGTTATTCTCATGCTATACTTGATGTACCACTTTTTGTGGCTGACTTTGAGCAGCTATGTGAGCACTGTACAATTGCTATGGAGAGAGAAATGGACACACCAGTGTCTTTCTGGAGCGATCCAACCTAGGAAACACTCCGGAATTCTTGATGCACTGTGATTAAATTGTCTGAGGATGAAAACCAGGCTATGATTAAAAATGCCAACCCAATAATTTTATAAAATACAAAGTCTTCTGGCATTTGAAAAGAGTTTTCTGAGTTTCTCTGCATGCCTTCCCCTAATATAGTATACCTAAAAGAAGAAATATGTAACTGTCTTTTGCCTAACTAGTCACTACAGGAGAGGATCACCGGCAGCATGAAAGAATTGCCAATGAATAGCAAGGTGATATTTTATGCAATGAGTTTATATATGTCACCATCAAATAGGGAAAGGTTTCTGATGTCTAGTATAAAAATAGAGAAATAAGGGAGTCCTGCTAGCACTGTTTACTTTGGCTGTCATGGAATAGGCTATGCGTCTTCTTCCATGCTGAACTTCTACATATAGGTCAGCTAATGTCTAGAACAGTTCCCACAGTCTTGGCTTGTGATAAAAGTGACCTTCTCTCTGTGTCCTGCATGGCCTGCTTCCCATTTGGCCAAATCTGAGTCCCTGCATGCCAGAGATCTGCACCATATATCCTTTGTGTATCTGAATCATGACAAGGATCAGCTGATATAAAACATGAGGAGAGACATGAAGGCCATGTTTGCAAGAGCCTTGTGACTGCAGGGGGCAGATTTGCACTAATTCACCTCAGTGGTGTGTGTCTTCAAAGAATGTGAAGCTGCTGTTGAGTGCAGAAGACGATCACATTAGTGCTATGATGATGCCATCTGGGTCTCAGCAGTGTTTGTCCACAATGTTCACTGTGCCAGACCCATTCTGCAATAGCAACACATATATCTTGACCCTTTGATCTTCAGGATAATTATACAGATCACCAATTAGGAAAATGCTTTATTCTGTAGCACAGATGTGGTTCAAAAACCAATTACTCTAGTTACACAGATTACTGCAGTGCTCAGGATCATCAGGGTTGACTGCATTGCCTTATGAAGGATATTCTGACATGTCAGAAAACTGCAGACTGACAGTCTGAAAACAATAGCATAGTGTGGATTTTAGCATGCCATTAAAAAACGTTGTGTAATGTATGAGTAGTTCTGTACACGACTTTTGGAAAGTCGTGTTTTTCAGTTTCACTTGTGTCTTGTTGTGTGCTACTGTCAACCAGAAGTGTCTGAGCACACAGCACAGTGGTGATCTCACATAAGGATCACCACTGGCCTTTTGCTACCAACAGTTCATAAGATGTAAATTGTTTGCTTCCTCAGAATAGGTAAACGAAATATGAGTGAGCTACTAGAGAAAATGTATTGCACATAATTTGAAGTCCCATGTTTGCCTAGCTATTACCCTTGTTTTTATAGGAAAGATTTTCCTCTTTTGGTGTGATCAAACAATGCTAAATTTTCTAGCTGCTATTTCCAAATAAAATTCTGTTGTCAGGCACCACTTGTCTTTAAAAGTAGTCTGGATTTATCTGATCAGCTCAGAGTACTTTCCTGCTATATCTTAGCAGGAAAGATTAGCATCTACTTTGAAAATGGCAAGGAAGTTTAGGAAATTAAAATTAACTTGTAGAGTAGACAGAAATTAACACCCTGAGACTTTGTCTCCAGATATCTTTAATAAAGTATAGGAGAGCTGAGTCCTATATTTGTGTAGGAGATTTACTGTTCAGTATCAAACATTTCTTTAATCTGCCAGTGCACCTAGAAATTATTGTCAGTGTAGTCCATGCTGTGAGTGCTCAAATGGAAGCCAATTCTATTGTAATTGTTTTTCTGGAAAATCCCTTGTATGCTTTTGAAAAATAAGTGGTAGTATTTGTTTCTTTTATTTATACTACTCTGCATCCTTTATTTTGTCTGATTGATAGTTTTCTTTCTACAGACAGTCTTTGAAATCACAACTTTTTATTTCTGTGTTATCGGCTACAGAACTAAAAACTTTATGCTATCTGAGTGCTTTTTCTTATTCTCTTACATGTTACTTGTTGAATAATTCATGATGATTTCTAAGGTAGTAAAACTACTATTTCCAAAGTCCCTAGATGGTTTAGGTTAAACTTTCAGTAGTGTTACCTAACTTGTTGCCCATCTTGAGAAAGCTGTTAATTTTTGACAGCACTTAATTACTTTTGTCACTGGCTGCTTTGCCCAAAATCAGTTAGCAAGGATGGAAAAATGATTTAAGCGGTGCTTCTTTTGTTCATATTTCTATCCTCAAAAGCAATATTTCAAATTCTATACACTGAGATACTCATAAGCATTCTCTAAGTAGGAGCATTGCTGGAGTTGTTGACTCCTGGGGTTTGGTCATTTGTTTAGGGCTGAGTGCATCCTACCTAAATTAAGAGTAAATTTGTCTGATTTCCCTACATAGCAAAAGAAGGGAGGGAGAGTCATTCCATGAGTCCATATAAGATCAAAATCTACAATCTAACTCTAGCTGGAGGAGTTTTTTCTTTCCATCAATATTGGTAATGAAACACTATTCTCTCAAACTGATGAAGTCAGATAGATAAATCCTGGTGTCGATATATAAAAAGAGATGAGAAATTACTGATTTCATGAAGAAGATAAAAAAGGAGGAAGAAGGTGGATAGAGGATTTTGTGGGTTGATGTGAAAGCGGTCCCTCCTAAGTGAAGGAAGTAGGGGACAATATCAAATGTGGAGCAAATTTTTTCCATTTGTAAGGAGAAGGTTATGTTAATACTCCCATTTGAAACAGTAGATGTACATGCAAGGCGTGTTCCATTTCCATTCTACTTCAGCATTCATGGGTTTTCTTTGTTGTTGTTTTGATTTTGGGGGGTAGTGGGGGTTTTCAGGGTTTTTTTTTTTTTGTGTTTTTATTTGTTTGTTTGTTTGGCTTTTGTTTTTTGGTTTTCTTTTGGTTTGTTTTTTCCCCTGCATAGAACAGCAGCTTCCAGGCAGGTGAGGAAGGGACGAATGTGTGGAAAGAGTGTATTGCCAGTGGGGTCGGAGATGGGGCAAGCAGAAACTGTTTAGGACAGGAAGTACACTATGGCATAGAGCAAGGATTGAGAAAATAGGCGCACAGGACCATGGTCATGGAACTTGATGAATGCACCTGCAGGGTCAGCCTGTAAGATAGAAGATAGTTTCATGATTTATGGTAAAGAGGAACTCTCGATGCTTACTTTTGGGTGAACAACTCAGAAAAGGGATCACTAGCTTTGCCCAGGCAAACTTTTAACTGCTAAGTGAAAAATTCATGGCACATTGAAGACCTTCTGGTCTTCAGTCGGCAAGGCCACCAGCAGCCATGTCCTGTCCCACTGCCCCAGCCCATCTCAGCTTATGAGGAAGCTGCAGAAATGTCCCCCTGCAACAATGAGGGATGTCCCCCCTTGCTGGGTCAGCACATTGTCTGCATGGGAGCTGCATGGGAAGTAGCCAAAAAACCATTCACGCCATTTGACTGCAGCAATCCAGATTATAGAATCATAGAATTGTCTAGGTTGGAAGGGACCTTTAACATCATCTAGTCCAAGCATCAACCTAAATTGATTAAAAAGAAAAGATAAAAAAAATCCCAAAAAGAAAACCATAAAAAACAACGCCCCACCTTACTAAACTTAGTCTCTAAGCACTACGTCAACCCGTCTTTTGAACACCTCCAGGGATGGTGCCTCAACCACTTCCCTGGGCAGCCCATTCCAATGCTTAATAACCCTTTCAGTGTAAAAATTTTTCCTAATATTCAATCTGAACCTCCCCTGGCACAACTTGAGGCCATCTCCTCTTGTCCTGTCACATGTGACTTGGGAGAAGAGACCAACCCCTGCCTCTCTACAACGTCCTTACAGGTAGTTGTAGAGTGCAATAAGGTCTCCCCTCAGGGAATTGCCTGGGCCTACAGGTTTGCTTTGTATCCTTATCATTCCCCATGTTCTACTCCTTACTCCTCTACTTGTTTTCTGCATATTTATCCATCAGTAATCTTGCAGATATATGTACAAATGTATATACATACATATACCTATCTCCACAGTCTCCATCTGACCTCTTTATTTACAGACCTGATTTAATGATGGCAATAGCCCAGCTCTAAGAGATTTTATTAGACCTACAGAAGTTCCTTCCACCTAATATTTCTGTGATTTTTACATTGTTGTGTGTACATCACTATAATAAGTTTTCACCTTGCAGGTATCACTTTGTATAGTATTTCCTGGCAGAAAGTCCATCTGCTCACACAGAAATGTAATTAATGCAACAATCCAGCTTTCTTACTCAAGGTCCTTATTCATTACAAATCAAGTTAGATGGATAAGAAAAAACTTAATCTATTTGCAATACATTGAAACATTTGTTTTTTACTGTGGCATCTGAGTGCTTCTCAGTTTTTAATTTATTCATCCTTACAATTAAATTTTGGAGGTAGAAAATCTGTGTTAACTGTATTATACCTCTAAGAAATGGAAATGCAGAGATAATGAGGACTTAGGGGCTTATATTTGATCCTTAAATCCTCAGATCCTCAAAGTCACTTTTTAGCTGCTGCCAGACCTGAAAACTAGTATATTTCTGAGGTACATAAAAAATATCACCTCAATATTTCCATAGTCACCAAGACCCTACAGCATCTGTCCCATGAACTAAACCACACAGTGTTTATAATGAATCTGCTAAGCCTGGAAAAGGCCCAAATCCTAATGTAATACCTGTAGCAAGCAATAATACAACTGCTCCATTCATGCTTTATGCCCACAGTTCAGATGGAGCTGATCTTGAAGACAGACCTGAAGCAATCTCTCCCATCTCCCTGGCCCATGGTTTTGTCTCTAGGCTTTTCTGTACCTTATATATGGAATTATCATTTATGGGAAGACTAACCTCTGCTGTCTACCCAATGTAGTCTACCTGGACTATTGGTTATTCTCATAGTTTCCTATTTCAGTTTATTATGTAGTGAAATAACTTCAAATAGAGAGAGAAAGCTACCCGCACTGAAGGATCCCTGTGAGTAATAGGTATAGATTCAAATCTAGTAAGAAAAATTAAAACATTAATTTATGTTTTTTGGGGGGAAGGATGGGGTGTGTGTAAGATAAAGTATATCTATCCACTGGACCTTGATAAAATTGCATCCTTTTCTTACCACCTTGTGCTTTGTAATGGAAAGGAATAGGCTGTTGGCAAAATCTGACTCCAGGAAAGGGCTTGAGTTTTTGAGTTGGAATTGCGTGGTAGTGCCTAAGTCACCTTCCTCTGTGCGTGTGTGGGGAATGCAGTCACTGTTTGTTTGTTTGTTTGCTTTTGCTTGTTTTTTAATGAAATCCAGTTCTTCAGTCCTTAGCTTTACTGCTGCTTTGTAGGAAGTCTGTGGAGTGTTTTTCTACTTCCTACCCTTTGACACCTGTCCTAGGCTTTCTTGGTGGTAAAGTGAGAAAGGTTAAGTTCCACTGAATATTTTTTTAGAGCACAGTTTCTCTTCATTTGTTGTAAAGAAAGACTGAGAAGACAGGCTTATTACATTCTCTGCCTAAAGTTACGAAGCAAATCATTTGTGCATCTCAATGATTTTAGTTGAGAGGCATCAGAAAATTTGCTACAGAGCAACAATGACTCATACTACCTGAATATTTACTCAGCTAACATTTTGAAAAATTATATTTGGGAAAAATTTAGACATTCCTATTGTAAAAATGTGTTTTTAAAAATATGAAAATTGAATAGTTCAGAGATAAAAACAACACATTTATTTAAACTTTACACATACCACTTTCTATGATGAATTTCAGTGGGTCAATGAGGAGGAAAAACATGATGCTTCATTGGAAATAGAGATTGAACCCTGCTCAGATAGAGGTATGAAACATTTGAGCTCCAGTTCCCAGGATGGAGACTGTCTGAAGCTCCTATTTTCTGCAGAACTGGGTGCCACTCTGTGGGGGGGTGACCATGGAGCCATGCCATTGCTCCTGTCACACAACTGAGCCATCCCCCATGTCACACTGCACAAGGGAAGAGAGGAAAGAAGGAGGGAGAACACAGCTGTCATTGGTAAACACTGCCCTCAACAGCGTATCTCTACTGAACTCGAAATTTCTATTCCTATCTAAAATGGTTGGTTTACTGCTCCAGGTGCTTGAGCTTTATGTGAGCCCCTGGTATCTGAGCTTTGTTTCAATTACTAGGCAGAAGAAGAAATCACATAACTAACCTTTCTGTTTACATTGTATTTTAGAACTGACCCAGAATTTCTTTTCAATATTGTTAACGATATGGTAAATCTCAAGAGAAATCTGTAGAGACCAACAATTCAATATGCGCTACGCAGAAGGAAACAAACTTCTGTGCTGTTGTCTTAACTATTTCATGTGATAGAGATTTGCAGAGCTGGTAATGCCACCTTTGCTTGTAAAGCCCACTTGGATTCTCTGAAGTTTTTAAAGATCATTATTTGGTGGAAGGACCACTTTCCCTGAGAAATTTCAAAAGTATAGACCTGAATTTCAAATACCAAGTTTGGAGTAGTCCCTGGCGAGGGAAAAAGTGTTCTGTTGGGTCAGCACTTTCCCAGGACATATGTAGGACTTTGTCAAATCAGACCTTTCCTGAAAGCCATGTGGAAGTCTGTTCTGGTGACATGAAGGAGGCCCAATTCAGCCAGGCTCTAATTAGCTGTTGAAAATAGGAAAAACTGAAACTGAAAAGCAGCTAAAGTCTGTGAAACATCAGTTACAATTTCAATACTGAAAGAATGTTTGAAAGTTGGGATTTTTTAACTTTGAGGATAAATAATTTTGAATCTGATTCCATAGCATTCAGACTTACAAAGCATAAGAAAATAATGTATCAATATATAATTTTAAATTTTGTACAGAGGAAAACAATATAGACTTAGATGCAAAATATAGTGTGTATATTTCAAGACTGATTTAAACCACAAGTCATTGGTTGCATTCTCTTTTAATTCAGGCATGCAAACCAGGTTTTGAATAAATATTGTTATAATTATTTTGGCAAGGACATAAATCTGAAATCTACCTAAGTGCTGTAGGTTTTACTTATTTCTCAGGGGATTAATTATACCACTATAAACATTTGAGCATGGAATAAGTTAATAAGATGAAAATAGGATAACAGTAATATTTTCAAATATAATAAACACAAGGTTTATAATTGTCTTTCAAGGAAAAAATTACTCTTTTAAAAAAATTCAAAAGGCATAAAATATCATTCAAAACAAATACAGTAAATCTGAGCAAACCATCACATGTATGAGACAATGATCTATTATTCATTTTCCATCTTTTCTATGGATGTTTACCCATCGTTTTTTTCTTCATTTGTTGTCTTTAATATTGATTGTGTGATGACAATATAACAGGATATATGTTATAACAGAATATGTTACAACAATATAACAGTTCGTATAACAGGATTTTCTAAATAGGCTGTTGCAGGACTTCACTTATGAAAATTTCTAAAAAAATTTGAAAATACTAACTGTGAAGAACAGTAGAATACATGCCAGTGGCTTTGGCAGTGCTCTTTGCAGAATAAGCTACGTTTGCCACCAAAATCAGTCTTGGGGGCTGGGGAAGACAGCTGAAACTGCAACCTTACTAGGTGAAAGGAGTATTGCTTGGAAAGCAGGGAGAGAATTGCAGCGAGTGTAGTCTTCCTTTTCTGTTTTTATGTAGCTATCTTTTTGCTTACACTATCATGGAGATGATAAGTGGGCACATATGCTGAAAAAAACACGCTTGCTGCACTGTGAGTAAGGAGCATGCAACATGTGTGCTTTTCCATAAGGAGTAAATATAAATATTTGGGTACGTTCTGCTAAAGCAAAACCTTTTTTCTGGCCTTTTATTTCAAGGTGGTTTTTTTTTTAAAACCCTCCAGCTTCTCTGATTGTTCTGTATCCTTTCTACTTCATGAAGTCTACATTGTTTCTCCTCTCTTATGCAGATGTGTATATCCCCACACATGTATCTGCACAGGAAATATTACCATGTCAGAAGCAGACTTCTAGGAACAGTCACATGCTAAATCTGACTCTAGAACTATTGACAGGAAAGTATAAAGAGACCAAGAGGATTTTCTTTGGCATTCTTCAGCCTTTCATTTTTCCTGCTTTGCTTCCCTCTTCACAAGTTGGCTTGGAGCTACAGTAGATGCTGAAGTGTTTTAAAAAGAAAATAGTGTAAGAAAACATTGAGTGATACAGCTGCCACCTAAATTTTTTAGCATTGGTATGAGCGTCTTTTGTTTCAAACAGGGGAATGAGGAAAAAACAAATAAAGGAAAATTATGAACTGAGTTCATTCAAGTTTTCATTTAGTAGAGATTTCTGTAGAATAGTTTCCCAGGAAATACAGTGAGAGGCTTACTGCTTGAATATTTGAATGTTAATTGAATGAATACTTAGAGAAATATGTTGTCGGGAACAGTTTTGATATAAAAAATGGATACCGAAAAGCCTTTGCTTCTGAATTAGATTCTGCTCTCAGAAGTTCTCATCACCAACAAAATCTTGCAGAGCTTGTGTCTGCTGCACCTTGTCTGTGCTGTGACTTGAGCTGGGTATGAGTCTACGATCTGAGGGCTATTGAAAATAGTGGGGTATCAATACAGTGTGTTATACACAAAAATACCTGTATGTGAGTTTATAAGGGATGCAATGAAATGCGCATGAATTTCATTTAAATGTCTTTATTTTCTCTGTGATAGTTCAACAATAGCACCTGATGGGTGGGTGACATGCAATATCAAAAAATAATCAAAGATAACACAGAGATCAGCAAGCCTAGGTGATTAGAACTTGAAAGGATAAATGTTATAAGTATATTTATGATTTAAAGACAGATGGTGCAGAGTTGAGCCGAGGGAGACTGGAAAAACACGGTTGGCAAGCAACACTTTTCTTTATTTTGGTTAATAAGACATTCAAGATTGCACACGCTATTGCAGAGCTCAGTTTGATTACATAAGAAATGTAGAAGATGGATCAGGTTAAGCTTTTGCACACACTGGACTCATTCCTCAGCTGTTTCCACAGAGGCCTGGGCATAGATGCCCTGCTCTCTTCCCTGGCCCAAATCCCCTCTTCCCAATCCCTCCCTCAGTCCCTTCCAGTCCTTCTTCCCAATCCGCAGCAGAAATTGGAGCTACAGAGTGATTGCATTTTCTTTTTCCTGCCTGAGTGCAGGCTGATGAGATCACAGGACTTTCCTGAGATTTTCCGGCCATGCTTTCCTCCCTGACCAAAATGCAAGCCCATAGAGACAGTTCTGGGAGTAATGGCAGAAAGGAGAAACTGCTGTTGGCTGCTCCAGAATCTTTTTTACTCCTTGGAGCACTTCATTTGGTTTCTGTTCTGCAATATGGTCTGTGCTTTGCCCAGAGTTGTGGTCACTGCTCTTGTTCTAGGCTCACAACCATCATCTCTACAGTGTTCAACAGTACAACAAAAACTTAAAATATCTCTAAATTTGTATCTTTTAAAATGTATCCTTTTAAGCTCATAATAGGATAGGGAAATAAGAAACCGCAGGAGAGCAATGCTTTCTGTGGTTCAGAAAGAATCCATTCTTTAAGATATTCATTATTCAATAATCTGTTTCGTTCCCTAAACCACCTTACATAGGATCATAGAATGGTTAGAGTTGGAAGGGACCTTAAAGATCATTGAGTTCCAACCCTTCTGCCTTGGGCAGGGACACCTTCTGCTTGAGCAGGTTGCTCAAAGCCCCATCCAGTCTGGTCTTGAACATTTTGAGGGATGGGCTAGGGTTATGTTACTGAGTTTGAGTAGCAGTTTATTTTCAGTTGTATCCCACTACTACTGATCTCCTGCAAAGTCATTGTCATATTTACCTTCTTAAACTGTTGATTAACTCAATCATTTCAGTGTTTCAAAGTCCAGTGGTCAAATCCCTGGGAATAGTTATGTGAGTAGCTTTTGGCCAGCTTGACAAAAAGGCTGGAACTGTATTTGTATCCACAAATGTTTATATTTTATTAAGCTTATTTGGCTAGAATAAAACAATCTGTACTCCAGGAGCCTGACTACTAGTATAAGAGAACTATGACAGTAAAGTAGCAGTGCTAAAATAGAAGTGGAAATTAAGGTATATTATTATGTTTGGGTATATGTTGGTGGAAGGACACGAGTTGGTTAGAACGCTGGCAGCAGATAAAGTCACAGAATAATGTGTTTGTACTACTTGCAGCACACCTATCATTAAGGATTATTAAAATCAACCAAGAATTAATACCTGAGTTGAGATTGTGACAGAGACTCAAACACATCTTCCAGACCATGAAGGAGGTAACTCAGAGATTGGAAGCTGACATCATTCTAGATGCCCTTGGTTAACCTGCCTGGTCCCAAATCCAGAAACCTGGGGTTTGTTACAGGTCCTCTTTTGTATTTGTTAGTCCAATGCATATTAGATACCCGTGGGACTCTACTATTTGGCTAATATAATGTAGCAAGTGAGAGTGTTTGATCCCATTCATAATATATATTAGTGCTGCAACATTTTCATAGAGGTAAAAAACATTCCTATAACAATCTAAGGCCCATATGAAATGCTTGTTATCTACTGAGTAATTGCTATAATTCAAGTATTCGTAGACATTGTTCTTTGTTTTCATTCATCTACCTAAATTGTGAACAAATGAATTACTGCTTAATGTGATCACTGACAGATTTGAACCTGAAACTTGCAATTAAAATCCCAGAATACTCAGTAGAACTGCCCCAGCCAGAAATATAAACATTTAACTCTTGTCAGTCATGTGACTAGGATAGTGTGTTGGCCTCAAGCAATTTTTTTAAAATCAAAAGCAAATAAATCTCCCCCCCCAGCTGATTCTGTATTCAGAATTATTCAGACAGTGAATTGGAAATGTCAGTTTGTCTTGTCTGGGAAGACTCTGAAAACCAAATTTCTACCATACGTATCCTCTGAAGTGTATGCAGTAGTTGTGCACAAACTGGGTGGAAACAAAACAGTTTCTGTTTTGTTTAACAATTTGACATTTTCTGTAAATTTGCATCATTAATATCCTAATTAGGTTGAGCAGAATACACCAGTTTATACACTGTATAAACAGAATATTTAGCCTAAATGCTATACAAGGCTATAATGCATTAATGTGTCTTCAATCTAAGGTTATTTAACTGTTTCATGAGACTATGGACTAGAAGCACAAAGGAGGCAAAAATGCTCTTGTCCTAACCACTCATTTGGTGCCCAAAACCTTTCCTATGCCTGGGAGAGACTACGTTTCTCTAAGTGTTAGAGTTTTCCGCAGACAATGCCCAGGGGTGCCTGCCCATCTGTTGCTTGGCACGTTCAGCACTGTTGAAATCTTGACAGAACTGGTGAACTCCATTATCCAAAATAGCCAAGGGTCTTGCAGAGAGAGATACGTGTCAAGGAAATGTCTGTCACGCAGGCAAGTGATCTTGTGCTGCCCTTACTTCAACTGGCCGTGTTTACCAGCTGCAGTCCAGAAGCCACCTAGGCATGAACACAGCTCTGCTGAGGCAAGATGTTTTAGTTTGGGCACAGGGCCATGCTCAAATGGATCTATAGCTTCCAGGCCACAGCTGGCTTATGTCTGTGAGCTCGGAGAGCTGGCAGAGGAACTCTCAGATGTCTCAGGCAAACGTATGGGGTAGATTTATATATGTTTCTCCAGACCCTGCAGAGAAGAGAGGCATTCTGTTATATAAGCATATAATGCTTATCCCCAAATAAAACACCACAGGGGAGAAAAATATAACCTCTTAGGTCAGTTCTGATCACTCTAAGGCCCACTCTGAAATCCCTCAACTTTTTGAGGTGATTCATGCTCCTCATTGCCAAGTTAGAGGGCAAAGTTGTATGTGGACAGGGTTGCAGCTCTTTTGCTTGAAACTGTTCCATTTATGGGCGGGCTAATTGCACAGGGGAAAACCGAACTCATTCAGTGATGTAACACCTAGAGTTGCTGGTGTAGTGCGTTAGGTGTTTCATACAAACTGGAGCAGCTTCACTTAGAGATAAGTGAATAAGCCCCAACCTGGAATGAGTTGCAGCTTTTAATAATCTGCACATTCTTTCACATGACATAGAAGTGTTGCAAACTGGAATTTAAAAGAAAAAAGATGCTAGAAACCCATCTGTAATTTTATGTGTTAATATGTAGGATACCCAGCTTTCTTTTCATTTTAATGAAACAAAATACTGCATATAATTTTAAGAAAAAAATTAAGAAGAGAAGTTCAACAGTTATTTCACTGCAACAGGTTTATATAGCTGAGTGGTAAATCTGTTTCTTTCCATTATGCTAACTCTAGTTAATTACCCAGGCTTAAATCCTGCAACAGATATTTTAACTTATATCAGCTCAGCATTTTGCCCAAAGGCTTTCATGCAAATTTTCAGTATTTTGAGAACATTAGGGGGCTTGACTAAAAGCTCAATGTGCTCTTTATTAGACAACTTAATAGCAAATACCTACCAGAACATTTTCCTTGAAACCCTTCAGTACAAAAAGCTCTCTAGCAGCCAACACGACAGGCCCAGTTCTACAAAGTCTTTAAGCTGGTAACCATGTCATTGCTATTGCCTTTCATAACACAAGGGCAGCACGATCAGCTCCTTTGTGAAATTGTCCATGAATACAAAGTACCTGACACTTCTGACATGTTCAAACTCTGCTATGGAGCTTAATACCCTGCAGCACCACTTAAATCTTGAGAGCTGTCATTCTTTTACTCTCTTTCCCACCGTCAGGAAGCTGTCCTTCACGTGGCAGCATGGCTAATTCACAAATTTCAAATGCAGCTTTGAAACACACAACAGACTGGACCTAAATAGAACAGGGAACGTTGAATGTACTTGGAGGAAAAGAAACATTTCCTTCTGTTTTAGTGTTGAAAAAGACAAAAAAGGACCATAGTTTCACATGAAAAATGCTTTCAGGTGCCAATTGATCACAAACCTAAGGTAGTGTTGCAAAGTGACGTAGAACTGTCTCGGACAAAAGGATTTATCTGCCCTTAGTTGCACACATACACCTGAAGGAAGGGGAAGTGTTATTAAAACAAAAATGGTATAGCTTCACATTGCACAGCTCGACTAACAATTCTTTTTCCACTGGCATGAATCCATAGAGTCCTTTTCTCCTATGACATGCATTTATATCTTTTTAGACATGAGACAGTCATATATTTATGCTAAGCAGACATGACTCTGCAAGGCCACCATACAGTGTTTATAAAATATATTGTTAATTAAGTGTCTGTTAAAGCAACAAAACTGCAAGAAGAACTTGAAGAGTCCTGGTTAAAAGACAGTGCATTTTTCTTCTCTTTCATAGTGTGTGGTGGCTGACTGCTCTTGAAGGATCAAGGAAATCCAGCCAGCACTCTCCAATAAAACATATATTAGAAAAATATATTGATTCATTAAACCCCCGCAAAGCTACATTCTAAACTTCTTATTGTGACACAAGAGCTGGAATGATGCCTTCCTGTCAAGTATAATTCATGGCAGAGGAAAACCAGAAACTCTCTGGCTCAGGCTTTGTCAGCAGCCCTCAGTAACACAATTGGCATTAGGGGCAATACAGCCACCCATAAAAACAGAGACTCCGTTTCTTTACATGGACTTGAACTATGTCTTCTTTATGTGGGGGGTACAAATAAATACCATGTTTTAGTGCTGCAGCCTATAACTGGCTTTCAGAAAAGGCTGAGGATGTAGTTCAGGGGAAATGGATGCACATAGGGGTGAAATTGGCTGAGTAGTGCCTGATAGTACCATCAAACTGTGAATCTATAAAGCAAAACTTTAGCTGGATTTTGAGATGTAGAGAGAAAACAGTTAATACATGGATTTTTAATGGTGGAAAAAATCCAGAATATGTACTATACTGTAGAAAAAAATATTCTTTTACTATTAGCTCAAACTGTGAACCTGCATGTATTTTTGGACAACTTTTTTATGAGCATACAATTTGGCTGCCCAATTTTTATACAGGAAAGATAGGATTACTTAACTCTAGAAGGACAAGAGTACCATGCTTCATACTGAGAAAAAATTTTGTCAAAGGGTCAAGTATAGTTTGGCTGCAAAATCCATATATAGAGGAAATGTGTAATTACACTTTCCTAGGGATAGAAGAATAAGCTGGTTTGATTCAGTCACAATCCTCCTTTGATTTTCTGTTTCCTCAGTCAAACAAACTGGACAGGAGATGTAGGTGTCCATAGGGAAAAGTGAAATTTGGGATGATATGTATATTCATAAATGAAATAAGTTGGTGAGTCCAGTAACACTTCAAACAAGATGCTCAGCAGACTTTTTTTTTTTTTAGATTTTTAGCTTCAGCTACTTCTATGTTACAAAAGTAACACTGGGACTTAACTATGCCATTTTTCCATATTTTAGATTTTAATACGATGATTGCAAGAATTTGTTTTTCAAGGTGTGAAATTTACTGATGTTTTCAGGATAGCTGAAGTTGGGAGGGACCTTTAGGGTCCCACAGCCCATCTCATGGTTCTTCACTAATTGGCTATGGAGACAGAAGGCAAGGAGGAAGTAATGGTCTAAGTTAAGCAAGTGCAATTGGAATGTTAGTTAAGTTTGGGAGTAGAAAATAAACTGACCTATTGAAACATCAATTTGTAAGCATCACAGTATTTCTTATAAGGGATAAGTAAGTGGGAAGCAGAGTTTGAAGCACAGGAAAATACAGATGTCTGCCCCTTATACAGGCTGCACACTAAAGAGAGGAAAATGTGCCACTCTCAGAGGTTTTTGTGTCGTGAGAGAAGAGAGGAAGGGTTAAATGGACAGCCTCACTTTTGGCCAAGATGATGAGACTTTTCAAATAGCTGTGAATTGATAAACATAGTCCAGAATTGTGTTTTCTTGTCTTATGTTTTTCTTTTGTGATTATTTCTGCTCCAGGAAACACATTACAGTCCAAATTTCAGCAGAGCTAAACTCTTTTATCCTATGTATTGATGAATATTAAAATCATTTCAGTAACCTGACAACATGCAGTGCTTTTTGAACAACAGCCAACTCAGACATAGGAGACCAAATAACCAATGGACCCCTTGCTCACTAAAGTGTTAAAACCTGCCTTTAAGCTCTTAAATCGACTGTACCAGTGTCGTGGAGGAAAAACTCTCCCTTTGTCAAATGGACTGTTAAGTCAGAGGAAAGCAAAGTGATTTTTTGAGTGTAAGGGCAGCAGGAGTTTGCATTATTTAGAGTTTTTCTGTAGTTTAAGCATATTACCCATATACCTGCCTTTTGTTGACTGTTAGTGCATGCATTTTCCTATGTTTATTTCTATAACTTTGGTTTAGATAATTAAGATCATCAGATCTACTTGGCAAGTATTTTGGTTTCTCAGTCATATCTAACTCTGTCCCTAATACTGTTAATTCCATTGAAATTGCATTTTAAATTCGGTAATTTTTTTATCTGTTAAACGTTTTAAAAGCTTTTGAATTCCATGTCTTGATGTATTTCATAAGTACATACAAACTTTTATTATTAAATATATGTGTAGTTCACAAATGTGAGACATTTCTCTTTAACCTATTTTTTCATCGAAGTCACATCACTCTTTTATATAGGCTATATATTTAATCTGATTTTTAGAGTCACTGATTGTTTAAAAGTAGAGCTACCTTCTATCTACCTTTTTGAACTCCATTGAGATGCATTCAGCATTTTCCAGAGTTCAAATTTTACTCAGTTATTCATTACTTTCTCAGTAATTGCTCAGTTATTCCTTCCTTCCTCTTGGGAGTACAACGTCAAGTAATGTCCCAAGGTGAGCTGCTTAACATACATGTCTGAAACGTATTGTGGTCAACTGCCCACATGTGACCTCTTCTGAGTGTTTAAAACTTCTCTTCTCAACAGGTCATTTTCTTCACCCACACACACAAAGCCAGGTAGAGTAAATTGTGGAAGCTTTTTCTTCTTTGCATAGATGGTGGTGGGTATGTGCCAGAAGGGAGGGAAGAGCTGAAATAGATCTCTCAAATGAATACATGAAAAATTGCTGCAGGAGTTCTCCTTTTATTTCTTTTACATTTATGAAACTGTTATCAAAACAACTTGATTTTTCAAGGCAAAGGATGCAAAAATTTCGTTGAAAAAAGGTGCTTAACATGAAAGAAGATGACATATTGAGACTAAAAATGACACCAAAGGAAACTTAGTCATAAGGTTTTGTATTTTTAGGAATTTTTGGTGTGAATATCCCTCCTAAACCCTATTTGCCAACTATTGAGAACAATTTATAGAAAATGGAAATGTAGCTGCTAGAAGAATAAAAGGTTTTCATCTTAGATTCATTTTGATAAAAAATTATCTTTTTTTAAAATACAATCATTGGACAAAAATTGTTGTCTTAAAGGTGTTCATTTTTCTAACCTGTGTGGTAGGTGGAGTAGATTGTAGTAGTAGATTCTTTGAAAAAGTTTTAAGGAGTGATGTTGATAAAATCACCAAAGTCAGCTCAGTTTGATGAGGAAAAAAAAAATAACCTGGAGGATTTTGTCTGAAGAGATTACAAAGAGCCCACAGAATGCCTTCCAGAATGCATGTATGTAACAGAGGAGAGTTGGGAGATGGAGGAAGAGGAGAGAAGTGACAAGCATCTGGGGAATGTGCTTTATCCAAGCAACACAACTGGACCTTGGAGAGGGCATGAGTCCAGAGCATGCTGGTTGGATCCGTGTGTGGCACATCCAGCAACTGCTGCTAAAGGTGCAGCTACTGCCAGATAATACCGTGGTCAAAGGAAATCAAATGTATGGGGTAGGGGAATTACTGCAGGAGGGAAGCAAAACTGAGCAGCAGGAGAGTAGCTGTCTCTATACCCTGTTCCAGGAATAAATATTGTTGTTAATGAGCTCATTCCTATGTCACTGTTCCAGGGAATTAAGTGCTAATTCACCAACAATTGACCCTTCAACTGCACAATATTTTTGTAGAATTTTATTTTGAGAATTGTGATACATTCTTGGAGGGAGACAGAACCAAGCTATGGCTGAGTGCCACTTGCTGCATCTCCACGCTGCCTGCTTCTGCTTACTGACCAGAGATATTTTTGTTACCTTGATTGTATAATGCGTAGAACCTGGGAGATAAGGATGGCCTGAATGGATCACCTCAAACCCTGAAGGCCAGCAGCTGATTTACTTGGAAGCATGTAGGTGAGTAGTTGGTTTACCTCCATGGTTTTGCAGATATTATAAGGGCTGCAGTTAGGTTCTGAAGAACAGTCCATGACTTTTCTCTTTTATTTTAATAAAACGATGTTGTTCCTAATATAGGTCATGAGGCAAGGACTGTACTTTGAATCATTCAAGCAGCAAAATCCACTGACTGATGGAACACCATGTATTTATCCCTGAGAGCTTGTCACATGCAGTTTATGGTCTGACTGAAAAAGAAGCCCTATGTCACAAGGGGTACCTTGATGTTCACTTGACAGGCCTGTGTTCATCACATTCCCTTCATAATTTAGCTGAATTAAGTCCAATTTCCAATTGCAATTGGTCTCTTCAAAAGAGAACTAGAACCTAACCACTACTGCAAGGTGGGAGAAATCAAAAGCCTGGCTCTTCACACCCACCACTAAAGACCAATAAGTACTGATTCTCCAAACAAAGTAATCACTGAAATAAGAAATCATTAATAAACAGCTATGGAGGTTACTGGCTTATTTATTTATACCAATTCTGATTTTTATTCATTTATATGAATAAGGCATAAACCCCATATTAATTTGTGCATGTATTCGTTTTATTGGGAATTTTTTGGTAAATGCTGGGGATGTTTTAATACTTTCCAGTAAACTCTGATGGGAAAGCAGTATTTGGTAGTTGCTGGCTTACAATATAGAAACATCTGTAAGTAACTGAAAAGCAGAATCAGTAAAGATCATAAAGATGGAAGTAGCAGGGATAAATGGATTTGCTTTTGTGTTAAAATTTTCAACAAGCAAAACTTCTGACACCTGTAGGCCATGGAAGAGAGTTTATTTTTTGGGGAATTTTTTGGTAAATGCTGGAGATGTTTTAACACTTCGCAGTAAACTGTGATGGGAAAGCAGTATTTGGTAGTTGCTAGCTTACAATATAGAACTATCTGTAAGTAACTGAAAAGTAGAATCAGTAAAGATCAGAAAGATGGAAGTAGCAGGGATAAATGGATTTGCTTTTGTGTTAAAATTTTCAACAAGCAAAACTTTTGACCTGCTGGAGTGAACAGCAAGAACGAGGGTAACAAGAGTGTGACTAAAGGGGAATAGGTTAGAATTAAGAATAAGTAGATCTTTATTCTGGGTTCTCAGGCTGCAAATGTGCTTGCCAAGAACACAGCAAATTCAGCAGAACATACATCTGAAGAAACACTTTCTTCAACAGAAATTACTGTCACCTTGTGCCTTCAGTTGTTCTCCGTTTTCTAAATGCCATGTTTTAATTTATTCCAATAACATTATGGGTCTAAATGCCATGTTTTAATTTATTCCAATAACACTATGGTTTTTTTTTTTACAGGGTAGTTTTCTATTTACTGTTTGACATTTAAGCCTTGTCACCAAAAGCGAAAGATGTTGTAATACCTTTAATCAATTTTCTGGATTTATAATATTACAAACATGGATGATGGTAAGTCATGGGCTAGGAACAGGAGAGCAAGATACTGTGCTTGTATTCAAACAGCAGCTTTAGAAGTCCTGTGGGTAGAAGATGACTGAAAAAAATACTAAGATAGAGAGAGCATCTCTGAGTGGTGGGGACACAGCACCGTTGATAGAATGCAAGTTACAGTTGCCTTTGGAAATTATTACCTTTGAGCATCTTAGAGTAGGAACCACAGTAGCCACATAACGTAGTCAGATGTTGCTTACCCTAATTTTGTATTCTCAGTTTTAACTTGCTTATGCAGTATGTTTGATAGACTGGGTAGAATTTGGCTTTTTGGAGCTAGTGATCTCTCAGGATAGTTAAATCTTTGTATGTAGATTAATAGAAAAATTGGACAGCGAGCAGTTCCTTTGTTGTTTCTCTCAGTCTCTCAAGGTTAATGTTTTGATTTTTTTTTGTCCCTGTGTCTTGCAAACAGAAATGCTAAGCAAACAGTAGCAGAGACATACAAAAATGCCCTGCTGTAATTTTAAGGCTTGATGAACCAATGAAAAGTGTTTAAGTTTCTTAAGTCAGTTGGTATCTTGCTAATGAAGATCCCTGATGCTATAACGATAAGAGAAATATAAATTCCTAAATAGAATAGGAATCCCAATTCATCTGGCTTGATTATATCAAGACACTAAACCTTGTCCAGTTGAGGAGGGGGAGTGATAAAGTGGCTTTGGTGGGCACCTGACATCCAGCCTAGTTCAACCCACCACATAAGTATACTTACAAGCTGTACCCAAATGGTGGTGTGTTCAAACTGCAGTCCTTTGCTCCTTGATTTACACCAGTAAGTAGTGGAGACATATGTACTTTTTAGTGTCACTAATTCTTACTGCAGTGCTTTATCCTCCTGTCTGGTTCACTAGTCTTTAGCACACATTCACAAAATAACTTCCTCCCTCTCTTTTATCACTTTTTTCAAACACCTCTATGTGGTCATCTTCAGCACTTTGAAACAGAAGTTCATAAGTCACTTTATCTTAAGGCATGTTTTGCTTGTGCTCCTACAGACCATTGAAACATGGTAAATTCCAAAGCAAACCCAAGGCACACCTCAGTGTGCAAATCAATTACACAAGTCCAATCCTTCCTCCACACCAGTCTCATTACAAAAGTGGGGTACACCAACACAGCTTTTGTCAAACTTCTGAGTCCAACTGTGGTAGAGTTGCCCTCAGTATAGAGTGGCCGTTCTTCCTGGATTTCCACATGTCCAGCACATCCTCCAAAGCAGAAAATTAGTGGTTTTAGCAAACGGTTATTGAAATTGGTGGAAATGCTTCCAAGCTAAGAATGCAATGTGATATGGACTATATTTAACAGTCTGACTTAGCACCTCTAGAAAATTTGAGGATTACCCCATCTCTCTCTGTCAGATGAGCCATCCTAACTAACCCAGTGTGTATGCTTCACCGAAAGGAGTAGGTAAAATTTATCAACTTCAGTGCAAGATGACTCAATAAAACTTCCAAGCTAATGACTTTATCTGTTCTTCTCCTCCAGGACATATGTGTATGTATCATTTACTGTGGCTTGTATAATGCACTGAAACATGATTCTGCATCTTGGTCTTGAAGCTGCTCTTGTCAATCTAGTGAGAATGCAAAATCTGAAACTTTTGGGGCATTTTTTTCATTTGCAAAACAAGTTTTCTAGCACTGCTTAATGACAAAATTCAGGTCCCTAAAGTATTCATTGCTATACTGTGTTTACCCGATCTCATATTTTTTAGCCTGAGAAAGTTCATACATACTAGTATCCAGAAGAATATCTCATCATACTTTTCTTCCCTCAGGTATAACTATTTCAAACAAAAAGACGAGTCTTTTTGAGCATATTTTTAAAATATGATCATTCCCTCCCGGGAATGCTTTGAAGTCAAGTGTTTACGCTTAGTTAGATTTACAAATGTCTAACACAAATACATCAGTTCCCAAGATGTATGTTATGCTTCGACAAAATGATTAGTTCTGAAATTGTGCATTAATAAAAACAGTTGGTTCTCTTTGTAGCTCAACTCCCTTTGCCCTTGCTCTATATACAATAATGTCAAATAGCTCTCTGCAGTACTTCTGAATGACTATAACTATACTATAATCATAATATGTGAATTTACATTATGCAAAAAGGTCATGGCCTATGAGGAAGTCAGTTTCTTTTCATGCATGTACTCCTTAAGAGTTAGCACTTACGGAAGTGAGGCAAAAGGAAAAAAAAACAGGCACTGCAAGGAGTGTGATCTAAATCCCCAATCCTGTAAAAAAAGCACATATATAACAGTACATTCTGTGAATAATGGAAAACATACATAAAAGATTCCTATAGATCAGGGAAAATGTGAATTCCAGTACCAAATAAAGGCCTGGATCTTGTAACCCAAATGAAAAAAAGAACAATATCATACTTCTATGACACTGCGTGTGTCAGAGAGTAGAATTTGCCTCCTTCATTACTAATGTAAGATTTACATCTTTTGTTCAAGATACATTAACATCAGAACACCACGGAACTTGAAAAGAAATAGCAGAGCCAGACAGGACAGAAATTTAAAGATTCTGGCAGATTGTAAATGGTGTGATTTTAAGAGAAGTATTACTCCTCTTGATTTGAGATGTTAGCTAAAAAAATTGTACCATGGATATTTCCAGTTTGGAAAAGGGAGTGATCATTGAGTGAATGCACTCAGTTTTGACAGTGCTGATTATTTACTAGCAATTATCTTACATCTTACATCTATTTTGACTTCCCCAAGCACTAATTGAATAAAAAAATAATAAAAAAAAATACCTATTCACAGCCACAGGAATTCAGTCCAGGGAGTTTATCAGGGTCAGGTCTCTAAGGGTTGTTCTTATCGCTTGCTGCTTCCTAACAATGTGCTTTACTTTTTGTCATTCACAAGCCTTTGCAAAATAGCCATGGGAAACCCTGGATCAAAATGGCCCTTTCGTTTACCTATATTTCAGCAGTAACATGAGTCTGTGTTTGGAACAGGGTCTAGTACTATTTTAAAAAATATTTGAAGTCTTGTTTATAATAATTTTTAATTACAGGGCAGCAGTTATACTGTAATGTATAACTACCAGGACCCTTTATCCTACTTAAAATAACTTCCTTCCCAGGTACAGTTTAAAGAGCTACAAATTTTACAGATCTTATTGAATTAAATGCATGCTTTCGTGTCATCCACTGTGATTTCGTAGCAGCCTAGCTACTACATCTACTGTTGTAGATGTCCCATCCCTGGAAATATTCGAGGTCAAGTTGGATGGGGCTCTGAGCAACCTGATCTAATTGAAGATTTCCTTGGTCATTACAGGAGGGTTGAAATAGATGGCCTTTAAAGGTCCCTTCCAACCCAAACCATTCTATGATTCTGTGATTCCTCACAGGCCAGGGGGAAACCTTGCCAGAGGACATCCAGAGATGAGACTCTTCCAAACAATAGCCTGAGACCTAGAGAATGGCTGCGATGGCAAAAGATATCCACGTCAAAGCACTTATAAAGCCTGAAGTGACATGTAAGTTGCAACTCTTTGAAATATTATGCCAGTCTCCATTGAACAATATAAGCGATCAAGCCCAAATATTCCTGTGTATTTGCAGGAGAACCACATACATATCCTGTAAGAAGTAGCTCATGTGGAGGTCCTGAGGCCGATGTAGGGCTTGAAACCTTGTCTACCACATCTTGGAGAAGAAGGGTACAGAACACTTATTAGCTTTACCTAATAGTGATTTTGTGTTCAAGAGTGAAAAGCAGATTGTTTCCTTTGGGCAGCTCTGCAGAATAGGATCTGTGGCCTGTGCACCTGATGGAAACAAACTAGGGTGCAGGAGACAGCCATGGAGGTACTGAAAATCTTACTTCTGGCATCCACATGTGGAGAAGCTCAGGAGTAAACACTGGTATTTTGTGAAAGAAGGAAATACACTGACTCAGTTATCTTGACTTGTCCATCTCTAGTTTCTCCGGGAGACATCAACATGTGGCTTGGAGTCATTCTTATGGGCTCAGCCTTTTTGCCCAAGTATTGTTTCCCTAGAAAACCAAGTTTTCTTTCAAAATTTTATCTCATGCCTAAAAATTTTATTTAAGGGAGATATGTCTATCTTCCTTATCTACAGTAGCAGAGATTTGAACTGCAAAACCTTCTCCTCACACCTCATCTTCTGGAGACGTTTGGTGTTCATTTCACTCATGTGGATCGCTCTTCCTATCACATCAGCTGGTTTTTAATTTCTCTCTCATTTTTCAGGTCTGGAAGTCACCCAGTCCTCCTACTGATCTCTTCCTCAACTGAGTGGTATAAGATGGCTCTCATTATTCAGCCTGCTTCCAGCCTTACTACACATCCATTTTAACTTTTCGTGTTCGCTCCCCTACTCTTGTTCGCCACATCGTCTTTTCCAACAGTTTGTGAAGCTTATAAACCTCATCAAACTTCTCCTGCCAGGCAGAGTGCAGGCCTGGGAGGTTGTTTACTTCATACTATTGACACATTTGTGCTTTTCTAAATTCCTTGCAAATGTCAAGTATAATAGGAAATGTTTGTAAAAGCTGAAATGTGCACAAAACAAAAAGGGAAATGGAGTACTGAGAAGAAATAGTCACCCATAAATCTCAAACAAACCACCAAAACTCCCAACTTTTGCACAGTTGAGTCACTTTTCCCTCTTGAGCCCATGTCTCAGCCTAACACTTATTCTGCGACTGTCAATTAATCAGAAGAAGAATGTGCAGCACCATGTCCCAAGATTCATCAGAGGCTGGGAGACAGAGGAGGTGGAGTCATCACTTTTGTGGAGACCAAAGGAGCTCTTATTTTTTTAATCACTAACAGCATAGCTCCTGAGTATTAAGGAAACACCTGTATTTCATGCTTGCTTCAGTGCCCCTTAGGGAAATCCCACCTTACTCTTGTACTGAAAAGGAATATGTCATTTGGTGAAGAGACTGGTGGGGGTAAAGTGGTAAAGACAGACAGTCTGAAAAAGGTCAGTGGGTTTTTGGATGAGAGTTAGGTGACGAGAAGGATTATAAATTCCTAACGGTAGGAGACTGGATTTTCTGTGATGGAAGAGCCCTGGTAGGCTTCACTAGAGGAGAGGGTTTGGGAGGAAATAAATGTGGGGTGGGTATTTGACTTTGACTTTTACTCATCGTTTTCAGCTGGCTTCACACACTCTTCCAGGTTGCAGCTACAGAACTAGAGAGGCAAAGGACCTGGACTAGGCCCACCCTTGCTGAGAAAAAGGCAGAACCAGGCTCACATTAGCTGACTAGTAGGATCCTGCTCTTCTTTTCTCTCCACACTGCATCTGAAATAGCTCGACTGCAGAAGCATCCCAGGTATCACCCTCTTGGTACCACCAGGAGTAAATGCCCTTCTGCCTAGACAGCTACCTATTTTATCCATGTCTCCATCTGGTCTTGTTAGTATTAGTCTTCAGGAACTTTGCAATGCACTGCTATACTACGGCTATGATTTTGCAGTATTAAAAGAAGGTAAACTTTGTTCATATTTTTTCTGTGAGACAAAGGTTTCATTTTAGTTGGTACTGGTGGCTTTTGCACAATAATCTCAACAGTGCATCGCATTTTATTTTCTAAAAATACAAATTATTTTGTAAACTATCAGGATAGGAATATATACATTTAAAGCTAGGAAGAGTTCTCTTCCAGTTACATAAAAATGCATGCCCTCTTGATATTTTGAATCTCCAGGTCATAAAGTTTCAAGCAATAACTTCTCTGGCACTTGCACTAATGTTTTAAACAAAACCATTAAATTCAGGAAATAAATAAACGAAGGAAGGAAGCAATCATATTTTTACAGGCAAATATGCATAGGTGCTAACTCCACAAAAATTAACTAGCATATTTTGGGTCTCCCTGTGACTGGAAATATGCCAGACACTTTGGCAGGTAATGTGTAGGAGCAACACATCCTGCTAAGGAAGAGGTAAGTGATATTCATTGGCTAAGGAACAGAAAATTCAGCTTGTAGCTCATGTAAAAGCTTACAAGAAAACACATTTTTACAATTATTTTTGTTTTCAGAGTAAATGCATTTCAAAAGCTCACATTCATGCACATACATAGATAATACATGAACGAATAGCTATTCAGACAGACAGTCTGAAAAAGGTCAGTGGGTTTTTGGATGAGAGTTAGGTGACGAGAAGGATTATAAATTCCTAACGGTAGGAGACTGGATTTTCTGTGATGGAAGAGCCCTGGTAGGCTTCACTAGAGGAGAGGGTTTGGGAGGAAATAAATGTGGGGTGGGTATTTGACTTTGACTTTTACTCATCGTTTTCAGCTGGCTTCACACACTCTTCCAGGTTGCAGCTACAGAACTAGAGAGGCAAAGGACCTGGACTAGGCCCACCCTTGCTGAGAAAAAGGCAGAACCAGGCTCACATTAGCTGACTAGTAGGATCCTGCTCTTCTTTTCTCTCCACACTGCATCTGAAATAGCTCGACTGCAGAAGCATCCCAGGTATCACCCTCTTGGTACCACCAGGAGGAGTAAATGCCCTGCTGCCCAGACAGCTACTTATTTTATCTGAACTAGGCCCACCCTTGCTGAGAAAAAGGCAGAACCAGGCTCACATTAGCTGACTAGTAGGATCCTGCTCTTCTTTTCTCTCCACACTGCATCTGAAATAGCTCGACTGCAGAAGCATCCCAGGTATCACCCTCTTGGTACCACCAGGAGTAAATGCCCTTCTGCCTAGACAGCTACCTATTTTATCCATGTCTCCATCTGGTCTTGTTAGTATTAGTCTTCAGGAACTTTGCAATGCACTGCTATACTATGGCTATGATTTTGCAGTATTAAAAGAAGGTAAACTTTGTTCATATTTTTTCTGTGAGACAAAGGTTTCATTTTAGTTGGTACTGGTGGCTTTTGCACAATAATCTCAACAGTGCATCGCATTTTATTTTCTAAAAATACAAATTATTTTGTAAACTATCAAGATAGGAATATATGCATTTAAAGCTAGGAAGGGTTCTCTTCCAATTACATAAAAATGCATGCCCTCTTGATATTTTGAATCTCCACGTCATAAAGTTTCAAGCAATAACTTCTCTGGCACTTGCACTAATGTTTTAAACAAAACCATTAAATTCAGGAAATAAATAAACGAAGGAAGGAAGCAATCATATTTTTACAGGCAAATATGCATAGGTGCTAACTCCACAAAAATTAACTAGCATATTTTGGGTCTCCCTGTGACTGGAAATATGCCAGACACTTTGGCAGGTAATGTGTAGGAGCAACACATCCTGCTAAGGAAGAGGTAAGTGATATTCATTGGCTAAGGAACAGAAAATTCAGCTTGTAGCTCATGTAAAAGCTTACAAGAAAACACATTTTTACAATTATTTTTGTTTTCAGAGTAAATGCATTTCAGAAGCTCACATTCATGCACATACATAGATAATACATGAACGAATAGCTATTCAATCATAGTTGCAAATTCTTTTTGCTTTTTATCTTTAGATAAATAAATATGGCAATTTTAAAATCATGTTTCAGATAAACTTCCATTTGCAAGTATATAAAAAGAAACACATAACGGTAACTAAATTACAATGTTAACTAGTTTAACTAATTGTAAAATTCTGGTTGGAATTCGAAATACATTTCCAGATTTTTCAGAATACTCTTTAGTGTTGGTCAGTGCAGTGCGTGGACTGACATTTCCCTTTTTATTAAGTAAAATTAACAATTCTCTTATTTCCCTTTTGGCAAAGTTAAAACATCCTAATAAGCTAATCCAGTGAAGTTTTTCTCTGATTCTAAATACATTTCCAGATTTTTCAGAATACTCTCTAGAATTTTTAAATGTAAGTGAATATCACAGAAATTGGAAATGTTTTCCTAAGGGACTAACATGACACTAAAAACAGGTGAGTCCTGTAGCTCCCCAGGTCCTCCTTCTTGCCCTTCTTCAGGACAGATGTGATGTCTGCATTTTTGAGTCATCAGGAACTGACTCTGACCTCTCAAAGACAATAGAGATACACCAGCATCTGCTATCTCCTCTATCACCCTTGAATGCATGCTCGTGTATACCTATGTGGGTTAAGTGATCCACCAGGGCATGTGACTGCGAGGCCGTGTCAAGCTGCTGAAAGAAGGCTTTGTCTGCCTTGTCTTCTTGAACAGGTTTGTAGCAGACACCTCCTATGATTTTACCTGCAGTAGTCTCTCCTTTGATCCTTGCCCACAAGCTGTGTCACTTGCCACAGGGTAAAGCTCCATGCTTTGAAGATACCCCTCTATAAAGAGTGCAACCCTTCCTCCATGCCCCCCCACCCTATCTTTCTGAAAGAACTGGCATTCTTCCATTAGAGCACTCCAGTCACGAGTTACACCAATGTGTGTCCATAATCCCAACGAGGTCATACTTCTCTTGGTGTCCACAAACTCATTATTCCTTCTGGTCATGCCCTATGCTATAAGCATTGATGCACAGGTATTTGAAATGGCCCTCAAAATCATTCTGCTTTTACGCTTGCTTTGCATGATTCAGGCTTTTGTCTTTGCAGATTTTCTGCAAAGACACTGTCAATCTCTCCACTTTCCCTGCACAGCCTGCTCACCTCTTCCTGCAGCTCCTCCAGCTGGTGACTCACAGTGGACTTCCCATGCGAGAGGCCAATGGTTCCCCAGCCCTGGGCAGATGTCCCAGGCCCTCTCTTCAGCCCCAGGGCCAGGCAGCAGCATCCCAGCTGGATTCAGCTGCCCTAATTGGTGTGAGAGGAACTATCTCTCTCTGCTGTTTCCCATAAGCCCAAACCTCCCATCAGGAGTTCAGCACCTGAATCTGAAGCCAACAGAAGTTTCCACAAAGAGCCAGAGTGAATATCTATAGATATTTTATTATTACTTGGCAAAAACCATTACTCATCACCCTAATCCATGAATAAATGAAAAGTTTTTTCAGCTTCAGTACAGAAGTCTCCTTCTGTCTTTAAAAATATAATTGTTTAATTAACATCTAGGGGCTTTTTATCAAGTAAAATTAACAATTCTCTTATTTCCCTTTTGGCCAAGTTAAAACATCCTAATAAGCCAATGCTGTGAAGTTTTTCTCTGAGTCCGAGGGGAAAAGGGTGGTTTGTCATGAGGTAGTAACATCACTAATAAATGAATGAACTATAAAAGAGTTAGTGAGACCTAATCTTATCTTCTTTCAGTTGTCTATTCTTTCCAGAATTTTCATATACAATAACTTTGAGATATAAACCATTATAACTCTTGGGTATGTGTTTGTTTAAATCTTTTATGGATTTTCTTGCTAAAGTTCCTGATATTGAAAAAAAGAATCTTTTATGGATTTTCTTGCTAAAGTTCCCAATATTGAAAAAAAAATATGCAAAATTATTTGCCCATGCAAATCATCATTCATGATTGAGGTTTTCATAGTGATGTGGTATCTCATATTTGAACCACATCAAATAAGAATTAAGTTCTTTATAACTTCTGCTCATTTATTTGATATTCCTTCTTAGAAGTGAGTAAAGTGATGTACTGCACCAGGAGAATTTCTGTGCTTTTAGTTTTCAATTAAAAACACCCTGTGTTTTCAATTAGACAGCCCAGGTTACAACCAAATGATACACAGCTTATGACTGTGGAAATATCAGACACAAAGCACTGGATACAGTAATACCTTATAAGTTATCCTGACAGTTTTTTTTCTGTCAGTCTTTTAGGAAGTCTTATGTATAGAAGAGCAGGTCAGAATTCATATCTCTTCCATTCATATTTTCTTACAATAGACTGCCTTGCAAAACAGAGGTGAACAGAATTTTGTAAAAGTTTTAAACAAGAACTTTTCTTTGAATTAACACACAAAGATAATTGTTGATAACTAGGATTCTTTGCTGTTTATTCTTTCCATATTTAAAGAGATTCCTTCCTCAGATTAGAAAGTAGAACAGATGTGATGTGACACGTAACCAGCAATGAAACTGAAAAATGTGAGCTGAAAAATGAGGTGATCTCCAAGCAACTAAAAATCATTAAGAGTAATTAGAAGATATGCACATTCTCAAACCCCATAATTAATTTGCAAGAAAATAAACTACATTAATGAAAAGCTACATTCAAAATAAACAAACTAAAAATCTCACACATCTCCACATGTAACTGCTTCTGTGGAATAGAAAATTGAATAAAAACATATAGTAGGTTTCACATTAGTTCTTTAGTTTCTCAATGCAGTTTCAGCATGCTGTGCAGAATAGCGTGTGATTACTGTATTCCTTGGATGCTTAAGAACAGTAGGTCAAACTAACCTCGTGAACTGTTCCAAAAGTTTATAGCACTGAAACAGAGAAAGTCAGCAGTGAAAGACCAAACCATACATCCTCTTTTCAGAACACATTTTGCTAGCACCTCAGCTAGTCAAACAACTCTGAACTCCTACAGCTTAGGATCTTTTTTGAACTAGGTTCTGAATGACCTTTTCTTTCTCCATTCAGCGGAGAGAAGCCTAATAAAAAAAGTCTATTAAATCACAGCTTGTCCTTGTGAATACCTCCGTAAGTGAGTTAAAACAAGGATTAGGCTTCCAAGTCATTAAGGCTGAATCTGTAGATGAAACTTGTGCTTCAAGGGAACCATAAACTAAATATCCATAACTGTATGGGTATGACAACATGACCCATAAACACCAGTTTCTATGGTCAGTATGGTCTAAGTAAGCCACTGGAGTCATGAGTCAAAGTGATTTGGTAAGATATTCAGGTAAAAGCTGTTGTACTTTGGAAAAATTCCTAATATGACCGAAAACACTCTACAGTAGTTGTTGTAGGGACATCAGGTATTTATAAGATAAGCTAAGAAAGTTAAAGGAAAGGCTATACTAAAATACAAAATATTTATTTTATGTAAAGTATGCACATTTCACCATATTCCCTTGAAAAGGGACACCTACTGCATTTCCCCATTTTGCGTGCTGGGGTGTGCAGTAGGGGCCCTGTTTTGAGGGAGCAAACCGCATCCTCTTGAATTTACTTCTTCAGTTGTGTCAGAGAGTGTTGTGGGAAACAGCGTTGAAAGCCTTACTAAAGTTGAAATAAGCAACAATCACTGCCTGGGGTGTGCAGTAGGGGCCCTGTTTTGAGCAAGCACATCTGCGTTCCCTTGTTCTGCGTGCTGGGGTGAGCCACAGGGGCCTTGTTTTCAGGGAGCAAACTGCATCCTCTTGAATTTACTTCTTCAGTTGTGTCAGAGAGTGTTGTGGGAAACAGCGTTGAAAGCCTTACTAAAGTTGAAATAAGCAACAATCACTGCTTTCCCCTCATTCACCAAGCCAGTAGTCTCATTGTAGAAGGGAACAAGTGTTTTGGGACCACTGGTTGTGGGAGTGAAACAGCAGTGTAAAAATCATCAGTTAAATGTTTTGGCTCCTTTTTGTGTACTTTTCAAAAATATGTGTTAAGAAGACAAGCTATCTGTGAATGGTAAGAATTATTGCTTGTATTCAGCAAAAGAATAAAAATGAGTCTATTTTTAAACTGGCTTTAAGTCTCCATATTGAACTCTGATTTTATATTCTTAAAGCTCTTGATGATCACTGTTGAGAAATAAGCTATGGACTAGTTTTAATCTTTTCCTTCAGAGCATACTAGCAGTGTTTCTCCCAAAGCTTTTATAAATAGAGAAGGAAGAGAAAATATAGCCTTGATAATTTTTTTTTCCACACGTGTCCTCTAATGCAGTAGCACAGCATTTACAGAGATTCTACTGCTTAACCAAACTTTTGGTTTCATGTGTTTTTACCTACTCTTTGAGAAAAACACTCTTAGAATGTTTTACTTCTGTGCTTGTCCACAAAGAGATTTTACAACCTTTCTAAAGAGTATACAGCTCCAAGAGGCAGGAAACGTGAATTCCATAATGCTCAAGGGGAAAAATTGGACTCCACTGAAGTCACGGGCTGAAAAAGGCAGTTTTGAATGTTGTTTGCCAGCTAAAACTAGATCACTTAGAAAAACATTAAATGGAGAGAGTGATTAAACAAATTAAAACCAAACAAAATATCGTATCTGAAAAGATATGCCAATCTGTCATTTATCTATCTGCATTAAATGCACACAAATCAAGTAAGAGAGCCAGATACTAAAGATTTTTATTTATCAACCCTGACTAATGCTAGAAGCACTGCAAATATCTTCCTGCCCTTTGCTTCCTACTCTCTGCTTTTACAGACTAGAATACAGGGCTGAAGCTATCAGAGCATGTCAGGTTATTTGATGGCTGGCTGGCCAGATTGCATTCTCTGAGTGAGAGCGTTGGCAGCTGCAGTCTGATCAGGAATAGATAAGACAAAAATATGTGTTGATAAGATGTTGCCCTTCCATGTGTGGTATAAGCCTGACTTTTCATGAAGAAGATCTGATTAAAAACTTGACATCAGTAGCTATCCTCTTTTCTGAATCTGTTTATAGTTCTATACACTGGAAGCATGTAAGGACCTGATTTTTAGGTATAGTATTTTATTGAATGCCATTGGAATTGGGTACATAAAACTGCTGATTTGACTCTGAAAAGTTGCAGGAGGATTCTTTGCATGTGGCAAGAAAACTGTAGGAGCACAGAATCCTTTACAGCTACATGATACATATGATAAAGGAACAGTATACAGTCTTATCTTCTGGGAAAGTTTTTCTTTTAAAGATTTTCTAGTTTTGCCATTTACATTTTTTTTTTTATATCTAGTGGTAGTTGTATCACAGTTGTTTATTCCACCATAAAAGTATTTAATGGAACCTTTATAGATGAATGTGGCTCAGAATTGTCTGGAATGTGTTCACTAAAAAATGTAAAACAAGTTTTGGTGGACATCATGTAGATAGACCTGCAAACAGTTTTGCAAACTTAACAGTTATTTAATACTAAGTATGGGAGAAAAAAAATCTTGGAAATTTAAATGGTAAACTTAAAGGTATGCAAATTCTGAATATCTGTCAGCGTAATAACATCTGTAAAAGAAAAAAGAATTGTGAGATTTGTTGTTGGTACTGGGCTACTCTTTTAGAGGAAAAATAAAGAACCTGGTAGTCAACACTATGAAATAGTGAAGCAGTCATACTGGAGTCTAGTCTTGGTTGCAAGCATGGCTTTCTAGATAAGTGAAACATAGTTTTCTATTGATAGTTGTAGCAGCTGTAGAAAGAAACAAGACATAGGGTACATGGGAAGGAAGTAGCACAAACTTTAAAGAAAAGGCTGGCAAAAAAAGGTAATTTTAATTATTATTTACACTGCATTAGCATCTTGGAACACCATTTTTTATCTTGTACTTTAGTATTATACTTGGCGTGTACTCACACTAAATACTTGGCCAAAGAACTGGGTTCCCAAAACAGTCTTAAAATGTAAGTATAAAACATAATTCCAGGTGGTAATGTTTATTGGTGTAATGGGCAGTTACTTTCCTATTTAAACCAGTGCAAGTGAATACTGGGAATGGTAACTTTCAGGGAAGTGGTCCCATCGTTTTGTTAAGCTAGTTGGCATTTGTTTATCAGGGAGTAGGAAAGATGAAAATACATTTTTGTGCCCCCAGGAAATGCTACTGACATTTTTCCAAATCCAGATGAAAAACATTGAAACTGTGTGATACTTTGGTAGCCTGTATTGAGATCTAAGGTGAAATAATGCATAAAACTGTTACACCAGTACACTTGTGAAAAGGGGAAGTGCTATTTGTGCAGGAGCTATAGAACTGCAGAATTTAAGTTGTAAGTAAGTGTGATGCAAGGGTGACATTCACGTCTGTCTTATAACTACAGCTGTGGTACCCCTGAATATAAGGGAGGTGCTGGAATACACGCTGTACAGTTAGGTTGTTAATTCCCTGGGTAGCCCAGAAACTTCCCATCTAGTCATCACACAGATGAGACACTAGATTGATTTGAGAGAAAGTGGTTGGCTGAACTTTTAGCCACTTTCACAAGAAATATTTGTCTCACTGTTACTGGAACTCTGCAGGTGGGAATTTTAGGCAGATTCCCTCAGGCTGCCCCTGATGGGCCTTCCTTTACTCTTAAATAATGTAAGAAAGGTCAGCTGGGTGTAAGGCAGAACTGAGCAATTTGGAGAGTCTCATCCAGTCCATCTGAAAAGTAAGCTGCGAGGACCATTGCAATGGAGGCTTTCTCAAAACCAATGATTTACTATTTATTAATACTTCCTCCAGTATTTACAGGCAGATAAATGTCCCACAATCCTGCAAAATGAATCAATAACTACCTACACACTGCTGATTAGATTGCCAAAACACTTCTTTTTAGCCACTGACCAAAGCTTCTATGGCATTTTCCTCCTTTAAGGACTTAAAATGTAGACCTATTTAATGTATAACATAACAGAAAAGACAACTTATCTCATCTGTTTGCAATTTAGTTTCTTCCCTGAATTCTACTTCTAAAAAGAATTGACCTTCCAGATAGTAGCTGCTATTCCAATTTCCTGCTGCTGCTGACATTAAAAGTTATCTTTATTGGCTTTCCTGAAGAACCATGTTCCAGTCTTTGAGAAAGCACCACAGGTTATTCAGGGTTCATATTGGCTCTACTATTCAGTTAAATACTTTCCTTTTTTCATGTGACAGATCTATTCTTCCTGTGTGTTATCTTTTTCATCTTCTCTTCTTACCTGAAACATAAGTGGCCTTTCAATAACTTAAAGATGTGTAGTATAATTCTTTGAACAAGACCAAGAAAGTGAAAGATATGAAATAGGTTGCTCTCTGAGCAGTAAGAAATACTTGCAGGTCTGTCACTGTTCTCAAGCTGGAAAACAGATCTTAATTTGCCGGGTAATTACACTATCAAATAACCTTTAGTCCTAATAACATGTCTTCTTTGTAGACATACAACCTTGGAATTAATTCTAATATATGTTTCTTAAACTCCTGATCTGTCAGCAGTCTTCAGCCTTCAATAGTCAGCCTGGCTAACTGCAAAAAACAACTGCTCTCTGTGTGTTGTGTGTACATACCTGGAGACAGGGCTATCTCTGAGACCTCTAAAAATGTAGTGAAAAGAGCTTTTTATTTTTAAATGTTATTACGAAAGTCTGTATTTCTGCTTTAATTGTGATTTAAAATTACTTCAGCTCTGATTGTTATGGGTTGGTACTCTCATATGTATCACAGCAAATCCACATCCAGGTGCAGTTTTGAAGATTGACAACGTAAAGGCATTCCAAAAGTCTGCAGCTTTCCTTCATGCATCACATTTTAGCTGTAGCTTATTAAGACTCAATTATTCATCTGTATACCTCTGTACCAATTTGTCCAATGGCTGAATATGGAGGTCTGATGAGTAAATTAGGATTTTTCAAGTCTGGAAACACACCATACGACTACTTTACCCTGACAATGGATGCCATTCTTAAGGGAGGAGGATTTAATTCAAAGACAGTGGGCCAGATCCACAGCTGGAATGAGTTAAAGATAGATTTTTCACTAATTTGGCCAGATGTGTCCCAGACGAACTCTTCAACTGAGGATGTTCCTCCAGCTACAGCAATCTACCTAAATGATCTAGTTTCTATTTTCAATTTGCTAATTTCAGTTGCTATGTTCTAAGTTTCTCTCAGCTTTTGTAAATATGTAAGAGTCTCTTTTACCTCACATGTTTCTAATGGTATTTTTAGGCTTTGTTATATGTAGACACTTGTGCAAACACAAATAGAAATAAACACAATAGAAAAATCATTATGCTACAACCTCTGTGAATGGGAGGTGCTGCAGTTAGTGCTGGAAAATTTAAATATTGGTTTGGTTGGGCTTTTCCTGATTTTCTACCTGTGGAGTTCCCTAAAGCTTTCACGTATAGTGCTCCTCTGAAAGTTATATAGGGCAGGGAAAGTTAGCCATGTCTAATGCAAATTTCATCTTCAGTGACAACACAACAGTACTTTACAGTGTATATAAGGAGTACTTTAATAGCCATTTATATTGCCAGCATGTTTATGTAAGTTTACATGACAAAAGGGCAGTGTTTCTGAAGAAACAAACTGCTTTAATATGTTCTCCATAGTGAACTGCACACTTGTGCAGTGTTAAAATATTACAAGGCATAACATGAGCCATATGCTCAAGCATTCACCAAGCAACAACTAGTCCCTGACCAGGCCCTTCAGTTCACCTTGGCACTGTTTAATTATTCTCTTAATTATTTTTTCTTAACTATAGACAACAAAATATGTAACGCCAAAGTTGATCTCTGGTCGTTTAGATTAAAGCTAAATTATATCAGAATAATATAAAATATGTACTAACAATGAGTATAATCTAATACTATGAACTAAAGCTCATAGTGTGCTGTAGAGTTGTAAATGTCTAGCTTTCCAAAGCATCACATCATAGAGAACTATCCAGATCATCTAGGTAAATGACTTTCTGATTTTGCAAAGGCTTCAAGGACCTTTATTCAGGCTATGAATATGTACCATTGGAACTCAGCAACTTGTTTCCACATCCTGTTATATTAAATTCGTGTGTCTTTATTGAGCATTTCTATATTTATAAAACAATGGAAAGTGCTTTACAGAGATTTTTTAAAGGTGTGTTCCTTTCCCAGAACTTTAAAGCTGTCAAGTGGATAGAATGCCAGAAGGATCAAAAGAAGGGTAGGAAAATGGGTTCTGAGAATTAATCATTTGTCTACATTAACTTCTGCCTCATTATTATATGTTCACATGTTCATCTGTTGTGTGGGGTTTTTTAATGAATGAGGAGTTGCTAGCACAGCACCAAAGGACTACTATGACATATTGTGATGGATCTTCATTAGATTTCCCTGAAATTTAAGGCTACTTAGGAACATATAAGGGGGAATTTTTAACATTCTTATTTTCCATTAAAAATGTCAGTAGTGCTCCTCTCAGAGGAAAAGAAACAGGTCAGATTTGTGGCCTTTGGAAAACAAGGATTATATTTTCCCTTGAGGTATGCTCAGACCAAACTCCCTGGCTGTATTTGAACTTGAGTAGGTGTACTCTGCAGCCCTGATTCCCCATTTGGTAGGAGCCAAAGTGTGCTGTAGAGTGAGGAAAGCACTTGTGGACGTCATCCTGACGTGCAGTCCAGATACAATTAAGTTGTCAATCTAGACCCAAGACTCAAGACTCTAGCAAGCTCGACTTAGTCCCTTGCTTAAATGTAGCATAAATCTCTAGGGGAGATTCCAGTACTTCCCATTCACCACTGGAGTACCTAAGCACCAGAACAAATGATAGAGGTGTTCTTTTGCACCTTCTGCACCTTGCGCTCCTATGAAATTTCTGTCAAATGTAGTATTTGCATTTCATTTAGGTTAGGTGATTATGCTTCCTGTTCCTGAAATGCTTGTCAATAACAGAAGTAACGTTATATGTATTAAAGAAGTTTTTTCACCCTGGGTTTCCCATAGCAGCATCTCAGGCAATAATCCAAAAGAAAAAAAAAAAATTTAGTTAAATGATACAGCATCAGGGACAGCTTGAGCTGGGTGCCTCCAGAGAGAACCAAGAAATCCCTGGGAAATTATACTATTACTTTATACTATTATATTACACTATACTATGTATATATACTATATATACTTACTTTATACTATTATATTACACTATACTATACTATGTATATATACTATATATACAAATCTATGCATACACCCCTGCTCATGCATTCTTCACACGCCTTGCACACACCACCTGGTCCAATGGTGAGCCATTAACTGGTCTTATCTTGTCAAGTTATATCCTCCCCTGACAGTAGTAGTTTCCTTATCTCCTGATTTGTACTGCTTTCAGGGCCTTCTTTTATGTGACTACTTAGAAGGTCAAAACAAGTTCAGTTTATCTAGGTAAAAGTTAGCAGCTTGTGATCTGAGGCTTCAACACCTTTAGCTCCTTATGTTAAGCAAGTTCTAGATAAGTACAACACCAGTGCAGCCTAACACCAAATGATTAACTCTAAATCTCTAAGTGATTAACTTTATTTAAACTGAACCACTAATACTCTGTATTCCTTTACCTATATATAAAGGTGCTTAAACATGCATTGAACTTTCTGCATAAACAGAACATTAGTGTTTCAGAAGATCCAATGGCTTTGGGACGTTTAGGACTTCTTACATCACAGCAAAGTGAAACCACATGAATTAAACAGAACATTAGTGTTTCAGAAGATCCTTTCACCACTTTATTCCTGCAGCAGATTTTGGGTCTCCCAATGGCTTTGGGACGTTTAGGACTTCCTACATCACAGCAAAGTGAAACCACACGATGTAAAGTGGACACACATTGCAAAGGCAGAAGCCATTTCTTCTGCAGCCTCCAGTATGTTCCTAACCCTGCAGTTTGTGGAGCTACTAAGTTGTATGGGGGGCTTATAGGTGAGACGTGTCCTGTGGCAGAGTGGTGGAATAACCCCTCCTTTTCTCTACTCTTACTGAGAAACTCAGTCAGAGGTATTCCCAGAGTAAGGGGAAGAGAGGCAATCTCTCTCCGTAGACCACATGTAGGGTAGAGTACTTGTGGCTGTAGCCAGAGTTCAAAAGTTCTTAGGTTAAACACTTGATGTCTGATATGGCTATATGTGCAAACAGCATATCTCAAAGTAACCCCTGCTTCTGGTACGTAGACTCCTCATTTTTAACCTAGCTTGTGGAAACAGTCCAAATTTAACTATTCCAGACACATTTATCGAGCAGCTTTTCCTCACATGTTACCTTACTTGGGACATTTGGTTTAAACTGGATGCTAAAAATCGAAGACTTTTTCCCAGCTTGACAGGATGAAAAGAGGTTTGAATTGGATTATAGTTCTGAATTGTACATTGTACAATTGTGTTTAAAATATATATCTTTTGACTTTTAGATGATATATTTAAGTTAATAATAGACATACATGATTTATGTAGTGTCTATATAAGACTGTAGTTAATTTTTAGACTTCCATCAGATACCCTTGTTTCCTCTTCAACTGAAATGAATATAAACAGTTTCTGGGAAAAGGCAGAAAATGCTCATGTAATACATACCACCTAGTGTTTTCATACATATTGGAAATGTGTGTGTACTGTTTTTTAAGTATGTATGCATGTGTATGCATTATCTATCCCAGCTACTTATAGAGAAGCTTTTGAAGCCAGTTAAGTTTAATGTCCTCTTGAATAAGCCGCAAAACTGGCTTGTGTTTAAATAAATATTTCATATTTATATTCATGATTTATACACTGAGATTCTGATAATGAATGAGTGGAATTAGACTTACTGAAACTTTTTGCTTTCCAAAGGAGGTCACTTTGTGTCTATGTAGATATTTTTTTTCAGTTTTATCATATGGTATTAAAGGCTCCACTTCTAAGTGTCTATTAAAGAACTCTGCTATGTCAGTAGCAATATTCCATATAATAGTGTGAATCAGATGTGAAACATGCCACATACGGAGAAACACCATCAGATTTAAGAATAGCAAGCATTAAAAAGAATTCTCCAGACCCTACAGAACCTCTCCAAGTTTTCTGAACAGTTAAAACTGGTTTTAATTGTTTAAGCAAATATTAAAACACCTATGAGAAAGTTCTAAGGTAAATTACATTATATATAATCCTTCTTTACTGATTGTCATTTCCCTAAATGTTATGAATTTTTGCAGTACGTTTTTCAGTGTTCTGATTCAGTCCGAAACTTCAATTTACTCTTGAAAAGCCTTTTGAAAGTTCTCCAAACCAGGAATCCCATGATTTAACTAGTTCTAGTTGAAGAGCTGTCCTTAATATCAAATTTCCTTTGTTGCAAATTTTCTAAATGATTGCTTGCACTGTCCTTGGTGAACACAAACAACAGTTGATCATTGTCCTCTATGGAAAGGGCATTATACATATTTGAAGACTGTGATCATGTTCTGGTTCAGTCTTTACTCTTCCAGACTAAACAAGCTCCATTATTTCAACCTTTTCTCATAGGTCATTTTCTGCACCTCTTAGCATTTTTATTACTCTTCTCTGGACTGTATCCAGTTTGTTTACATAAAGATGTAAATATGACTCAAGCCTGGTCTGTGCTAACAGAACTGCATTCTTCTTAATGTAGTTAAGACTTGGTTTTAAAACAAACAATTAAGACTAAATGGTTTGATCACAAAATGACTCAGGTGTAAAACACGTTTATGTGAGAGCTCTCTCTTCCTTACTAGGTTCTAAACCAATGCTTGTACATTCTTAGCCAAGATGAAAAAAAAAAAAAAATACATGGTTTGTAACATGTGGGAGTGATTAAACTAATTTGGAAAAAGTTGTGAGATTCATCCTGTCATTTCTGACTACCACAGTTGGACATGAGAAGTCTACACAATTTACTTCTTTTTCATGAAAAATTATTGATATGGTACTCTTGGCCTACTGCAATGCTTAGAAACTCCTGCTTAAATGCAGGCAGAAACAGTCATTGCCCAAATGTTACAGCAATCACTTTCTCTCTAGTTCTAGAAAGTTGTGCTTTGCTTTTTTAAAAAATTAAACATAAAATTCTATTGTAAGCATTTAAAAACAGTTATCACTTGGGAATTTAGAGCAAAATTATATACAAGTCACGCAAACTTAAACATTGCCTTTGACTTGATATAAATGAGAAGCCAATGAAGTACAACTTAATCAGGCATTTGATATCTGTTCAGAAGAGTGAAATAACAAAGTAAGGCAACTTGTGACTAGAGAATGAGTCTTACAAGGAGCACCTGAGGGAACTGGGTTGGTGTAGCCAGGAGATAAGGAGACTGAGGGGAGACCTCATCACTCTCAACAACTACCTGAAAGAAGATTGTAGCAAGGTGAGTGTGGGTGTCTTTTCCCAAGTCCCACTTATTAGTGATAGGACAAGAGGAAATGGACTCAAGTTGCACCAGGGGATATTTAGATTGGATGTTAGGAAAAAAATCACCAAAAGGGTTATCAAGCATTAGAAGAGGCTGCCCAGGGAAGTGGTTGAATCATCATCCCTGGAGGTATTTAAAAGACAAGTAGATGTGGCACTTAGGTACATGGGTAGTAGTGGACTTGGCACTTTTAGGTTAACCATTGGACTCAATCTTAAAGGTCTTTTGCAACCTAAATAATTCTATGATCCCATGAATATCATGCTGCTGGTGCTCAAGAATATATAAGATTTTTTGCTCTGAAATCAGCTGTCCTTGTACTTTAAACATTACGTTGTCTAGATTAATTTTGTTCCTCTTGTGTGGAATTTGGTTCTAGATGGTGGGATGGTTTTGCCCCTGATGTTATCCATTTTGTTTACAGTTTCTTACAGACTTTATAATTTTATTGGAACATACTTGTTTAATGGCTGGGTTTTAAAACATGTCTATATTAAGCATGTCTCCACCAGTAATCTAATTGTTCAGAACTCCAAACAATTCCAAGACTTCAGTTTACCAGAAGTGAGCATAGCCTGTGCAAGTATGCAGTAGATAATACCCTGGGTATTGCAAAGTGTAATTTTGTGTGAAAAAGCAGCTACTTTGGTTTTGATATGCTGCTGTAATGTTGTGTGTGGTTTCATCTTGGTGTTTGGAGCACCTGACTGTTGGAAATGTAGTTGTCTGCTTTCCTTTTTTGGTGACTGCTTAGTAAGGGCTGCTTGTAGCAGCTAATATCAGACAGTGAATTTTTATCCAGCAGATACACTTTGGATTGTAATTCCAAAATTGTAAATCCTAAATCTTCCTCTTCTCTGTATCCCTGGTACTTTCCCAAACAACTCAGTTATAGATGCATGCAGCTTGTACTAACCGTATCCTCTCTCCCAAACACTTGCTGTCTCTCAGGCCCTTTCAAACCTCTTCCTTCCTCAGAAGGCTTGTGCAAACATAGATTCAGAGTACACATCGTTACTCACAGTTCTGAAGAGCTGATCTGGTGGCTTGTCTTCAGCAGGTTGCTCAGAATTGCAGCCTGACTCTCTGCTAGGCACTGAGGCAATCTCTAGGGACTTGTGGGCAGCTGAGGGGGTACCCACCCCTAATTTATCTGCCCTAGGGAGGTGCTGCACCCCTTTCAAATTTATTGGGAATTCTATTTCTGCAGTGGCAATACAGGTTCAGATCCTCATAGGGCACAGAAGACATGTAAGAGTAGCACTCCACTAGCAGTAGCAACAAAATGTTTTACTGTTCTTCAGACCTTTGTGCTGGTTTTGTCTGGGATGGGGTTATATTTCTTCACAGTAGTGAGTATGGGGCTATGTTTTGGATTTGTGCTGAAAGTTGGGAGGGGGAGACAGCTGAGACAGTTGACCCCAACTGACCAAAGGGATAGTCCATAGCATATGACGTCATGCTCAGCATATAAAGCTGGAGGAAGAAGAAGGAAAGGGGGACCTTTGAAGTTATGGTGTTTGTCTTCCCAAGTCATCGTTACATGTGATGGAGCCCTGCTCTCCTGGGGATGGCTGAACACCTGCTTGCTGATGGGAAGTAGTAAATGAACTCCTTGTTTTGCTTTGCTTGCACATATGGCTTTTGCTTTATCTCAACCCACGAGTTGTCTCACATTTACCCTTCCAGTTCTCTCCCCCATCCCACCAGGGTTGAAATGAGTGAGTCACTGGGTAGTGTTTAGTTGCCGGCTGGTGTTAAACCATGACAACCTTACAGCGAGCAAACTGGTCTGATCAATGCCAGTGGTCAATACAAACCACAGCCAGGAGTTGAGGAGAAGAACAGAAGGGATTAATGATTAGCAGAAACAACAAAAATGATAGAAAAGGAAGGAGGAGAAGAAATATGAAGATTGAACTTCATTGTGCTATTTTTTTAATAATTACTGATAATTCTTTCTTAATATTTCTGATCTTTATCATTTTACTGATTCCTAAGTCATTGCCATTGCTTTTTATATAGACTCAAGTATTTAACTTTCAGCTGCACGTTAGTAATAAATAAGTATAAGCTATGGGATGTGATATTTGTTTGCTTCTCTTCCTTAAGCAATTGTTTCAGAACTAAAAAGTATGGTGAAGGCAGGGGGTCAAAGGGATTATTATAACTTTCTATTTCTGCAAATATCTGAAAATGGCTAGTTTTCACTCCGGTCGCCAAAGCTCAGCTTTTGACTCTGAGAGGCTGGTAGATTCCACTGAAGGCTAGATTTAGTGTTTTACGTCATCATTCCTCTCCCTCCTTATGTTCGTACTTGTTTGTGCCAGGGTTAATATGAAATGTGGGTCAAATTCAACTGTGTACAATTACTTTGGTAGCATGTCCTTGAAAAGAAATACCTCTTTCTTTTTTTTTTCTTTTTTTTTTCCTTTTTTTTTTCCCTTTTCTTCTTTTTTTTTTTTTTCCTTTTTCATAATTATACCTAACTCTAATACTGTACTTTATTAGACTGGTGATTTTTTTGTCATCTTTAATCTACATGTTTGCAAAGCTGGTACATCACTCACAGTTACTGAACAAGTTACATATCTTCTTTTCTGTGCCCAGCATAACATGGGATTCAGCTTGAGACTGACAGCTGAATTTAGCTTTCTAAAGCATGACCACTGTCTGGGCTTCCAGTACTGGGGAGATTTAGTCACTATCAATGAGGTCCTGATCTTGGGCTGAATCATACCCCTAATCTTGTCCTGGTTTTGAAGAATTTGCTCTTTACTTGCTGAGACTTTAACTTGAAAGTCATTCCTAAGCTGATGGATCTTTTCACTAGAAAAAAAAAATAAAATTGAACTGATAGAGAAGAGGAAGCTTTGGAATTTCCCTTCATTTAGGGTAGTGATCCACAGGTTATATACCCAGCCAAAACTTCTACCTCTCTCAAACCCATAAAATGAGAATAGGAAACTCCTGCCTTGTTCTCAGAGCATTTTGGTATTTCCCTGCTCATTCAAAACTATAAAGGTAAGTTCAACTATGGAGGAAAAGTCTAAAGAGTGTCTCAGTCATCCACTCTCACAAACGGTTGTATGTTTCACAATTTCAGTGGAATGTATCTGTTAGGACACTTCTTTACAGTATTGCCTAAATAATGATACTGATTGGTTTTGTTGGTCTTTCTTTTTAAAATACAGCCTCCTTTCTTTGTCCACATTCACGCTTGACAATATCTTGCCTTTTGGAACAGTGTATGTCATATTCTTACACCTGAAGAGAGCTAACAGGTGGCCTGAAACACAGGGAATAGAGGCAATAAATTGGCCTCAGTTCCTGTGGGGGAAAAAAAAAACCCACCAAAATTACTATATAAATTTCATACAGTTTAAAATGAAGAGTATGCAGGGATGCATTCAAATGTAGTCAGATGATTAGTGATCATTTTCAGGTTTTTTCCATTGCTGTTAATCAGGAGGTAGTGATGCGGGCCAATGATACAACTAGGCAAGCTTATGTCTTGTAAACAAGCTATTTAGTCATGCTCTAAACCTTAAAATAATCCTGAATACTCTCCATTTTTAGCAATGAGGGGAAAAAATACCCTCAAGCTCTTCAATACTGTCTGTCCTTTCCCATTCTTCATTCTTCAGAGGTTTGGAAAGAGAGACGTACCACCTGCCTGCCAGGCAACATGTCATGGAATCCTTATCCTTTTTTCCAACTGCTTGCCAGAAACTGGGTTAAGAAAAAAAAGTAGCCTGAAGATGGGAATGAGCCATTCTTGGAAGCCTGCCCCTTGCCAGTAAGGTGCTGAGTGACCAAAGGCTCTCTCCTACCCTGAGCCCTGCCTTTATCATTGCCATCGCAGGGCTCAGTGCCTGTACAGTAAATAAGTTTTGCCTATGTATCTCCTTTGCCACAAGCTTATCCTCTGCAATACTTTTTATCCATAAATAGATGACAGCTGTGTATATGACCCAGTCAGCTTTAAAAGAAACAGGCACTCTATGTACTAGTTTACTTGATGTGAGTAATATTTAGGTTAAGAACAGTGAGTCCTTTCGTAGTACTACCAGCAGTCCACAAGATGTCATACTATGACAAAAATGGCAATTTCTGTGTACCTGGAAAGTACTGCTATACTAACCTTCCAGAAACAGCACAGTCTGTTCAGGCAGCTTCAGCTTAAAGTGTTCAGACAAGCAGAAGGCCACCCTTGAGCAAAAATGTTCTGAGATCTACTGTAATGTCTTGTTGAGCACTGAGTTGCCAACTTGATTTCATCTCTAAATTATTAAAGGAACATGTGAACAAATGCACCCTCAAGCTCTAACACACAAATTGCAGACATGGTGGAAGGGAAAGGAATTGCACCAGGTTGCCATGTCTGTTTTCTAGTTTGAATATACTTTATGATTAGCAAGAATGGATCATAAATGTATTAAAACCAAGAAAGTTGCTACAAGTCTCAAACCTCTCACTTTATGCAGTGTTCTGACTATTAATGCTGGTTGACAAGATCTTTTGAGAAACAAAATAAATGTAGAAGCATTAGAATGCGTAAAGAAACGTTATCTTTCCCTAAAGCCTTGTCTTACTACATTTTTAAGACGCTATGGCCAAAACTTCAGTCTGTTATGAGGAATGATTAGTTACGACAGAGAATATTAGATTCTTGATAGTAACGTGTTTTAAGAGCTAGCTAATGAAGAGGAGAAAGCTGACAGTACTGAAAAATGAGTATTGATTGCAAGAAAAGGTGTTATTAAATGGAAACCTTGGGGAGCTTAACTCTGCTATTTTCACTTACTGAGTATGCCCGTGACATTTACTGAGGATGCAGGGCTAGGAGGTGTGATCAATATAAAGGACATCTGAGATCTCAAAGATAACTAATATCTAGATGATCTTGAAGCCACAGGGAATAGAATTGGAATAAAAGAGATTAGTATAAAATTTAATATTTAAGCTGAAAAGTTATGAAGAACAGATGCAAAGTAGGCGCTTTTTGGCTTTCAACAGCTGGAGAGAAAAGACATGAAGCTGTGATTCAGTTATCTTGTGAGCATGAGTCATGTCATAGTGCCATGAGACGGTAGATTCAATTTCTGTTTACCTCAGCAGAGGTAGGCACATGTAGCATCGTTGTAGAAAGAACAGATATGAGTTTCTCTGAAATGCTCTGCAAGATTATGGCCACTAATACTCAAGAAAGTTGAACTTGGTTTGGAGTAGTTGTGGGGAAGGGCTATCAGGATCAAGCAGGGAAGAGATCTTAATGTTCTTGTTTGACCAGATCGTTATCAAATTTCATTTTTTCTTAACACTGTCTAAAAATACATTAGTGAGAGGAGAGGCATATGAGATAAAGTGCAATAGGCACAGCAAGAAGTGTGTGCAAACTCATCAGAAACGTCTTTAGCCTGAAAACTAGACAATACTATACAGTTATCACAGCAGTGAGGTTCCAAAGCGATCTTCTAACAGAAATAAGGACAGAGATATACTGTTTTGTGAGAATAGGACTTAGTGAGCAATATGGTTACAGGCAGTAACTGGGAAGTCAGTCTGATAGTCTCAAAGGGACCTTGCTCATCGAGCCCAGTGGTTTTAACAAAGGTAGACATATTGTTCAACATTCCTTTGAATTATGCAGACATGCTCAAGCTTCTCCAAATTAATGTTTTTAAGAAGTTAGTTTGTTTTTCAGTATTTCAGGCTGCTTGAGAAGTGTCCTGTGCAGGACACTAAACAAAACATTAATTGCAACATGCTTTCCTTCTACCCAGATAGCTGAAGTAGATACAGGGAAGACACTGACTTAAATGGATGAATGGCATTCTTCCAAGACACAAGGAAATAGAGTATGTGAGTAATAATTTGTAATTTACTGTACTATGACCAGGATTACAAGAACAATGACTACAATGCATTTCACTGGCATTTGTAAATTCCTAAAGTTTTACTCTTCTGCCTTTCAGACTTCCAGGTTCCATATATATCCAAGCACTTGTCAGCCTGCAAGAAAGAAAATCTTTGGCATCCAATGCACTTAGTCAGACAAAACACCTCTAAAATAGTAGAGAGATAGGGTGACCTGGTCACTTTAAAATATTTTCAAACTTACTGGCAGAGTTATGAAATTCAAGTTTTCTACTTGCTTGGCTGAAAGCAATTTTAGCTTGCTTGATGTTTTTTTCTTATGACTAGTAACATCCTTGTGTTGGGGTAGAACGTCAGAATTCAGATCCCTGGCCCAAATGATGAAATGGCTTAATTTAAACTTGGGTTTCTTGTCTCTCAGGTGAGAATCCAAAAGTTGAAATATCATTTAAGATCCCCCATTAATTCCTTCTGTTAGGGATATTCCACGGTGCAGTAGTAGGAGTATTATACAGAGGTTTCAGTAAAGGTTTAATTATTAAACCATGGAATAGAGTCAGTAGCAGTGCCTGAAAGCTGTCCTGTCTGATGAAGAGGGCTTTCTTGTGGATTAATTTGCCATTATCTAACAGAAGTTGAACTCTGAGCTCCTGTGTTCTGTATGGGTCTTTATCAGAAAGCTACAGGCTGAGGTGGAAAGGCAGTCCTACTCCCTAGACTAAAGCTTTGTTCTTTTGTCAAGAAAATATTGACATTTTGGATGGGAAAAAGAAAAGAAAAAAAAAAAAAAAGAACACACACACCAAAAAAAACAAAAAACAAAAAACAAAAAAAAAACAACAAAACAACAAAGACAAGAACTTTCAGTGTTTTAAATTAAGGTGAAAGTCTTTATCCCGTTAATTATTTTGACTCTACAAATCTTGTTACTGCCTCAATCCCAAATATGCTTAGAATCTATTATAGAGACTTCTGAGAAAGCAGTAAAGTTGTTTTAACTGAAACAGCTTCCTCAGCCCTATGCATACTTCAAATGCAATAATTTAACAGTTTGTTTCTGCATTTGTATTCAGCACTGTTTTATCACTCTTGTATAAGTGAAATCTCAAAGGGTGTTGATGTAATTAATTCAATATTTAAACATATGAAAGAAGGAGATCCTATTTCTTTTGTCTTGTGTAAAATCCTTTTTTTGAATCATTGTTTTGTTACCATGTATTATATAGTATTAAAAAAGGTCCCAACAGACAACTTTTTTACTGAAAGGTACTGTACAGGGTAATGACTTAACAGTCTTTGATACTGAATCAATAAGACAATGTATTTTCCAAAAGTTACCTTATTTTTTTCAGTTATGTTGGATATTAAGTCTACCTTTTACAGTCTTTTTTAGCAATGCAGAAACTTTCAAAACTGTTTATATACCATATCTCCTATCACTTTTGCGATGGAGAATTTCAAGGCCAGGTTACTCTTACATCATGAAAATAGAAAGAAATCTTTAAATAATGTTTACTTTACGAAATTTTGTGTTAGGGCTTTAAACTCTTACTTAGAACAATTGAGAATCAAATAATAAATGATTCTTCATTAGTTAACAACACTGCTTTATCAAACTAGGTATTATTTTATCTTTTTAAAAGTTTAATGACTCAGTAACTGTGATGTCCTGACTGGTGGCGGGACTGCCCTGAGGGCTTTCCCCTTGATCTACTCAATAGTTATTTATTTTATTGCCAAAGTACAATGCAGTTACTATTTTTGATGAATCAAGAAGTGCATAGAAGTAATTACTGTAACCTGCCTGCAGGTGAAAAAAGCTCTAGAGTATTTTATTCCATTCTGTCACTCCTCCTGAATAATCATTTTGATTGTTTTCTACCTGCCAGTCTCTGAATGATGGTGAATTGGAATAATTAGCCTTTCCTATTTTTTTTTTTTTTTTTTTTTTTAAGGAAAACAGAGGTACCTGAACTTCAGTATTTATAAGGAAGTTCCAATCCATAGGGCTATTGTAAGGAATTTTTCTTAGGAAAGAGTCTCCCATTTTAAAAAGAAAAGGGATTTCATATTTCTTGTGATTCCTACGAAGACCTGGCAATAATAGGGAAATGTGCTGAAAAACTGCTGAATTTCTTATGAGGACTAGAAATTTAAATAAAATTCAGGTTAAAGTTTTGGAGCAGAGAATCTTCTTCCAAACTGCTGCAAATGTCCCATCAAATAAATGGTATGTGAGTGAATCTAATGGTGTATTTTGTATTATAAAAAGTGTTCTACTTATAAGAATTCCCAGAATAAATTTCCATTTTCTTTAATATTTATTCTTTTATAATTCTGAATATTGTATCATAGAGACATCGACTGAGAAGAACAGTATAGTATGTATATTTAAATGAAGGTTGCAGTGACTTTCCTTGGGTCTAAAATCACACCATATGGAAATAAACAACAGTAGTTGAACTTGACAACGTTTGTAAGCAATTCTTTCTTTCAAGTATTTGAATCACAGTGGGATGAAATGGTATAAGCATCAACACACATTACCTTTGCTGTGAGGGGCCTCTTTTAAGAAGTGTAGCTATCAGCCACTTGCATTTTAGGTACCTCCATGGATCTTTCACCTCTGGTGTGCTCACTCGTGTGACACTGCTGTAACGAATGACTGAAAATTTTTGCTGAAACATGAGTGGGTCACAAAAACCTGTGCAGAAGTTGCTTTTGGCAGTAACTCTTGCCAGGCATGCATCAGCTTTTCCTCTAATGTAATAACTTTTACATCACATCTATCAGGTAATGTTAACCACCTGCTGAACAATTTTAAAGAGCCGGTTAGTTCCCTCTCCAGGTCTTTCCCCCACTCAATACTAGTCTATAGACCCTTTAACTTTTGTAATAATCTTCTAAACGGTTTAAAATGTTCTGCTGCTGTTTTGTCCATCTGTTCCTTGCTGACAGTTGTCTGACCCCCTCCGTTCACCATATTGGCAATGGTTAAACTAATGCCAAAAATGGCAAAAACCTGTTACCTTGTTCTCCTGCATAGCTGTTTATCTTCCCCTTGTTTATCGTTCTTTAAATTAGAGAGCGAAATCCTTGCTCCAGATGCAGCCAAATCCATCACTGATCCTTCTAATAATGGGAAAAAAAGTAATAAGGGTGATATTTCAGTAAACATGGATTGTGGTAGTGCTTTCCAAACCTATTTTGGAGTCTGTTCAGCAAAAGGGTTTAATTTTCCCAAGGGGTGATATCGCAGTAGCCCAGAAGTATAATACACAAATAACATAAATAAAACATGCAATTTCAAAGGCATATAAATGCTATCAACTCTTGCTTTTGTGGAATAAGATTACAGAAAGCAGCATCAAAATCTCCTGAAACAATAGTAACATGAATATAGAATTGTTCTGACTGGTCTTGGGTTTTAATAGGAAAGAGATAAAAATACAGCATTTTGCTTTGAATCAGCTTTAGGTTAACATTTCTGGCAGTTTAAGGCTAAATCGGACAAGATTCTGATTTGGCTTTCACTGAGCCAGAAATCTCCTGAGCTCTTTTCAGGAGATTTTTAGCCATCTTGAATAGCCAAAATGAAAAAAGATTATTATTTACCTTCTAAAATTCTTAAATGTGAGTATTCTTGGGGAATCAGATTTAAATTAACATTTTTGTGATTTTTACAATGCATTTCAATCTATATAAAGAGAGCAATTCGACAATAAGGATTTTTGTAAATGTAAAAATTGAAGAAGAAAATATGGTTAAATAATAATTCTTCTGCCAGGAAAGCTTTTCAGAATATTATGCTAAAATATGGTGCTTGATGTTAAAAATGGTTTACAGAGAATGAATGATGAGCTGACATACTCTGTTATTCTTAATGTAGTTTTTAAAAAATCAAACATAAAAGCATGAAAAATTTGCAAATGAAGAAGACAGTTTATGTGTTTTTTCTCAGAAGAGGTTCTAGACAACTCAGAGGCTTCTGCCACCAAGAACAGCAGAAATAAATGTTGGCTTTTGGGGCTTCAGCAGGACTTTGACATTGGCATGGCTTTTTTCTTTGATTTAGTTTGGCTTTTTTGTATGTGTCTTTCACCCATAATAACTGAATACAACTTTAAGTGTGCAGGGTGAGATTGCTAGTTAGGAAGTGAGTTTAATCATAAGTATCAAAGAATCCACAACTTCTCATCACTCTTTCCTAATTAGTTGGACAGCTTCCTGGAAATCTTGGTGCCATTAAATTCTTAGTGACCTTAAGTAGAGTGAGTGGCTGCTTAATCATTCTTTCTTCATTAGGAGTAGTAATTTTATTTTTTTCCCTCTCCTGGTGAATTTCCACCAGTATCATTAAGAAGTTTTCCTTCACTCAGCTGTTCCAATCCCAAATTCTTGCTTCCCATGGCACTCAAGTTTCAACTGTTCCCCAAGATCAACAACCAGACGCTGATTGAAACCGTTTTCACTGGCAGGGAGGGACTACTCCCCTTTTACCACCAGCTTTTGACCTGAAAAATAATAGCAAGAGTTATTTCTCAGGCATATACCAGAAGGGAAAAGAGATTTGCCTGCCAAGGATCTTTTGCTCTAATCAGGCAGCCAATACATTGGCAGAAGCAGAGGTAAAAACACTAGTGGGTACAGGAAAATAATAAATTAGAGAATAATTATTTGGCCTAATAATCACTTGACCTGATGAGTTTCATTGCAGTTTCAAAAGCCAATGCTAGAAATATAAAGAATGTTCATCTTAATGTAAATTCCTGGAAAAAAACATCTTGGATAACATCATTGTCAGGAACCTAGGAAATAAAACTACGGCCTTGTCAGGAACTAGCTAGGTTAAACTAATCTAGCTTTCCTCAAAAAAAAAAAAAAAAAAAACAAAAACCAAAAAAAAAACCCAAACTTTTTGTGTAGAGGAAAAGCAATTAATACAATCCTTTGACTATGAGAAGCATTTTGACAGTTATTGAATACACTGTCATAAGTAATAGATACCTGATAAAAATGGGACCTGATATCTCAAATCTTATGAGGAGCAGCTGAAGGAAGTGGGGTGGTTTAGGCAGGAGATAAGGAGGCTGAGGGGAGACCTTATTACTCACTACAACTACCGGAAAGAAGGTTGTAGAGAGATGAGGGTCTTTTCCCAAGTAACAGGCAATAAGGAAAAGAGGAAATGGTGTCAAATTGTGCCAGGGGAGGTTTAGATTGGATATGAGGAACAATTTCTTTACCAAAAGGATTATCAAGCATTGGAACAGGCTGCCCAGGGATGTGGTTGTGTCCTACCCCTGGATATATTTAAAAGACTGTAGACGTGGTGCTTAGGGACATAGTTTAGTGGTAACTTGGCAGTGTTAGGTTAACAGTTGGATTTGATGATCTTAAAGGTCTTTTTTAACTTAACAGTTCTGTAATTCTGTGATTTAGATGTTGCCATCAAAGAAAGAGAGAAACATAAAATCTTTCCCGCAGACACTGGAAAGGATGAAGAGTGGTCTTGAGTTTAATTTACTCTGAGGAATGCGTAGGTCAGCAGAAGAAAACACCTTTCCAGCACAGAGTAATATGAAACAGTGAAATAGACTCCTGTGATCTCCAAAGAAGAGATGTTCTATCCAGAAACTGCAGGTGCCTTTGCTGGGCTTCTTAGGAACAGTTCAACAGATGTGTCCAGGAGTGCAATTAACGAATGCTATTACAGCACAGAGTAATATGAAACAGTGAAATAGACTCCTGTGATCTCCAAAGAAGAGATGTTCTATCCAGAAACTGCAGGTGCCTTTGCTGGGCTTCTTAGGAACAGTTCAACAGATGTGTCCAGGAGTGCAATTAACGAATGCTATTACTAGCAGTGGGTGGAAAAGCTCCTTAAAGTCCTTCCACGTTTTTTTTTTTTTTCTATCATTCTCCCAAATGTTTGACATAATCGAGACTACACATATGTTTGTAGCATTTTTATCTTTAATTAGGTCGTATTTGTCTGAAGTTGAAGGGGTTTGGCTTTTTTGTGCCCACCTCCCTCATCCAGCCAGTGGTACCACTGAGCCCCATATAGCTCGATAGCCTTAATAGATATGGTCGGCTCTCCCTCTAGTGGCATCGCTCGGGTGGGATTTATTTGGTGGAAAGAGGTTTTCTCCTCTGGCCTGTAAAACCTGATATCCACAGGAATGGGGAATCCGCAGATAGATGTGCTGTAACCTTATATGAGGTTTAGCATTTCCCATCAAAATTCCCGTTGTCCCTGATACTGCTGCTGTGATTACGCTTAGAGGCTCATCTATGACTCCTGGTTGAAGCAGACAGTGTAAAGGGGGCTGCTTTATGGTATTTTCCTAAATTCAAGTTCACGTTAGCCCTGATAGCAACAGACAGTATCTCGCATTTTCTGCCCCTGTCTGTTCAATTTGAAATAAGCAAAATGACTCAATATTAAATAGATTTCTAAGGAGTAGGCACAGTTTTTTAAAGGTGAGGAAAACGTCTTTTAAAAGTCAAGCCTCAAAAAAGGCATTGCTGGTCAGAAACTGGGGAAAATGCAGATGGTCTCCAGACCCTGAAAATTAGTTTGCAAGTTGATATTAGGGATTAAAATAATTTGACAAGCTACTCAGCTCAGCTTTCCAGCCACAGTTGCAGTGGGAACTCCAACTGCTTTTCCAGCTGCTTTTTCCTCCTGGCACCCAACCCTGGAGGGAGGCAGTGGACCTTGTTACTCAGGGCAAGGGGACTCTGATGCCACATATACTGTTGGAGCTCATCTCACCATATAGACCTTTCTGCTTCTCAGTTTGTTCTTGTTGGGAGAGAGGAGATATCTAGCTATCTCTTGGGAGGCTTTTATATCCTGTTTTTAATCTTTCTCACTACTGTGTTCCCTGGGTTGTAAGAGCAGGAAGTTTCATGGCTGGGCTATTTATTTTCTCAGTAAAAGTGTGGCATTGTACTTTTAAACTTGTACTGTATTGTACAGTACAGTGTACTGGGTACACTAAAGGGATTGTACCCAGTAGAGGGGCTTTGGTCTGGATGAATACATTAGACAAGGCACTTGTCTATGATTCAGCATTTGTCTTGCTGTGGTTTACTTTGTACTTTTACTCAGACAATTTCATACAGATTCTAAGGGCAGCGAAGAAACAAAACAAAACAGAAAAGGTCCAGGAACAAATTCATGTTTATACTATTTTTATTTTTTTTTTGTAAGAAGGTGTAGTGAAATTAATCTATGGAAATATTGTACCCTCATGGAGAACGGAGCAGCTTAGAAACTGTTCTGCTACCAAGTTAGGTTTTTTTTATGGAAATGTAGATTGCTCCTGAAAATCGATTTGTTGTAACAAACAAATTTGTATTTGTTTCTTTCCCTCTTTCTTTGGCAACAGCAAGTAAACTTAACCTTGGAGTGAAAAGAAGCTCAATATGTAAGAGGAAGGTTTTATAAATTGGAGGACTGTGTAGCTCAGACACTACTAAGTTTTTACTGAGCTTCTCAAGAAAGTCAAGGATTTGATATTTTAAACCTTTCTACTGTGCAAAGGTTTCAAGAATATGTTATTCTTCTTTAGTAAGGTTTTGTGCTTTTACTGTTCATGACTGTAATTTATAATATTATTAAAATATTATAGTTTCATGAAAAAAGTCAAAACCTTGAATTATGTATTTATCTGAGCATTATGTTAAAAGCAAGGAAATCATAACATAACAAGCCTTTAGACAGGGAAATGCAATAAAATTTGATATAAATGTTTTAAGTATTTTATATTCTATTACTGAATTTCAGCTTTTTGATTGAATGATTTTCTTCAATTTCACCCTAAGGAATTATTAATAATCATTCTAGGAGATAAAATTGACCATCCCTACACCATAAGCCAGGGTTCTCAGGACAACTACTGGCTCCTAAATCCTTATGAATTTAGAGATTGAACTCTGTTAACTCTGTTAAGCAACAGAACTAGTGTTTTCTGGATCCTGAACCCAGTAGGTTTTCCTTTGCATTTCTGAAAATACCAATTTTCCTTTCAGAGTTCAGCTCCTGGGCTAAGTTTCGCTTGGAGTAATATATGTTAAATTTTTTATTATGTTTCTAAAGTGACATGAATCCTTTGCATTTCTGAAAATACCAATTTTCCTTTCAGAGTTCAGCTCCTGGGCTAAGTTTCGCTTGGAGTAATATATGTTAAATTTTTTTTCATTATGTTTCTAAAGTGACATGACATGAAACTGTTCCAGCCCACATGTTTTTTGATAGCCCATTTATATCATAAATAATAATTAAAAATCCTAACTTGGTAAATAATACTCAGAAGATAATACAAAAAGATCTGTTTTGTAGACTCAGAGATTTTCTTTTCTATAGGAAGGTTATTTCTAATTAAAGTAGTTGATAATTATAAATAATATTGCAAATGAATGCTGAATGAGAGAAGATATAAAATTTTACTTGTGAGCGATTATATTAGTCATGCAGACTATAAATTACTGATGATTAATATACGCCTGTTCTGAATAAAGTAGAACAGCATTTTATCAACACTTGCTATAATCTTCTGTTAGAAATACAGAAGCATCCTTCTTCATTCTCCAAGTCTACTTTTAGCACACTTTAAATATTTCAATTTTAAAGTATTCCTAACTGCTTCAGGATGACACTGCATCTTTCAGTAATTACAGTGAAATATGCTTAATAAATGAGGATAAAATAACAATGACTGTGTTGTGTCAACATGATAAATGTGTATCTCAGCAAGTGGCAGTTTGGTATGTGTTCCTTTGTATTTTTTCCTTTGTATTTTTGTGCATTATAAATTGATCAGGGCATTGCACATGCAAGGCAAACCAGACCTATTGTAAAAGGGCAAAATGTCAGGAACGTATGTAGGCTTTCAATTAATGAATTTAGCAATGGAAAATGCCTTAATTCATAACTGGGGGAAGAAGATGTGGTGGAATGTTATGTTGTGTCTGTGTTTTGTTATGTCTGTTATCTATGATTTAACAACACCTTCCAATTTTGCATCTCTTGTTCAAAAATGCCTTTTCAGCAATAGCAGGAAAGTCTCAGATATCAATTTCTAGGCTTCATGATTGTGGGATTAAGCCTTAAAATATCACCTACAGATTCAAAAGAAGAACAATAGACATACCGAAACTCTTTTTTCTCCTTAGTTCCTTGACTATGGCTTTTTGGAGATGGGAATAATGCTAACCTCAGGTGTCTTAAAAGGTTAGGCTATATACTATGTACTTATGACCTGCAGTAGTAAAGAAAGGGTTTATCTCCAGAAAATTAAAATTTATATTATGATGGAATAAATAAAACATAAATCTAACTCAAATTTATATTGCAAACAACTTCCAGTAACTGAATATATATATACTAGGACACAGCTTGGAGTCCCTGGGACATTCTCCTTGTGACCCTCAGGTCATTTTGATGAATGTGAAGGAGCTTTCAGTGCCACTAAGAGCCACTGGAAGACACTTTTGCCTGCCTTGACCCTAGTGGTGCCTGTCCTCACCTGACCTTTGCCTGGCTCACACAGGGAGCACTGTTGGATGCAGTGGAGAGCACACCGGGTAGAGCACTTATGCCACATGCCTGGTTGAAAGATTCCCCACAGCCTTGAATGAAGGACAAGCTTTGTTTTCTAACTTGAAAAATGGTACTTTATCCAAGTCAAGTTAAAGCCTCAATACATATACAAACATTTATTTGCAACAACTAAAAGAGATGACACAGTTACAAATGTCTGTAACTTTGCAAGGTGATGCAGGTGGATACATAGAAGAAAGTCTGTGTTTAGTTTGCTTGTACCAAGTAATTTGGTTTTTTTTCTTTTTTATTAGTTTACTATTTTGTATCCATCACTGAAGAAGGCATCTTTCACCGGACCTTTTAAAAATATACGTGACAAATCCAGCCGGTTTGTACTTGAAATTCCCTGCCCTTTTCTGGTTAGATATACTGTAACATAAAGTTAGGAAGAAATTGTTATTTCCAGTCTGATCAAACCATATTCGTTATCAGTGTGTTCTATGATGGTTCGCAGTCTTGTTTTTCTCTCTTTTTAGCATGCAAAATAGTAATGGCTAACAAAAGAGCTTTCACTAAAGATTTCCCATGTCTTTTTCATGTACACTTGGTCATGTATAAACATATACGGAAGTTGTAGGAAAATATAGTATGTCTGTTCTATCCATTAAGAGAATGACTCTCAAGAAAAATGGACTGACATCAGTATAAAACAAAATTAATGTTTTCCATTAATAAGGATAGAGGTCTCACGTTTAATATTAGAACTTCATTCTCATTTAGCTTACAGATAGTATGAAAAACATACTGGTTGCAAGATGTTTGGTGACTGTTGTTTGTGGCTTTTAAATGGCAGCTGAGTATGCAAAACCAGCAAAACTGTGACCTCTCATGTTTTGCATTTAGGCAAAAACCAAAACATGATTTCCCATGTCTTTTTCATGTACACTTGGTCATGTATAAACATATACGGAAGTTGTAGGAAAATATAGTATGTCTGTTCTATCCATTAAGAGAATGACTCTCAAGAAAAATGGACTGACATCAGTATAAAACAAAATTAATGTTTTCCATTAATAAGGATAGAGGTCTCACGTTTAATATTAGAACTTCATTCTCATTTAGCTTACAGATAGTATGAAAAACATACTGGTTGCAAGATGTTTGGTGACTGTTGTTTGTGGCTTTTAAATGGCAGCTGAGTATGCAAAACCAGCAAAACTGTGACCTCTCATGTTTTGCATTTAGGCAAAAACCAAAACATTTTCATGAAAAGGAACCCTGTGCACTCAGAGTGAAATGACCTGTGGAACTAGACATTAAATCTTTCTCTTACACTTTCTGCAAGGTATGAATTCAACTGTAGAACATTGCTAATCCTTGATTTACTACTCTTAGGGCTAAGAGTGTAACTGTAAAGAGTGCATCTGAGACAGCTTTCAGATAAACTGAATTTAGAAGAACATTGCAAGGAAAACCAAGAAATTGGACAAGTGCAAAAGGCATTTTGATATTTTTGATTTGCTTCTTAGGTTACCCAAAATCATCAAGATAATGGAAACATTGTTATATATTTGTAGTGGAAGAAAACCTAAAGATGAATTTTTACAGTCAGCTGAAGTACTACGCTAAACTGTAGTACTTCCTTCATAGCATAATTTACCGGTCCACACCAAGTATAATGTTGAAAATCAAAGATAAGAACACTAGCAAAGGAAAATTTTACAATTCTTGTTATGGTTTTGTTTTATTTTCATTTAAAAAATAAAATACTGAAACATTGCTTTCTCAAACATCCCATTGCTTTAGTATTAGTTATAACTATTGCTTAAGCATGAAAAAAATCCAAAAAACTTATGACAAAAATTATGCAATTGCTATAATCAAACAACAAAAAAAAAATCATCTATGTGTTTGCAGCTACAAATTAATATTAGATTTTCTCCTTAGAAATAACTAAGACTGAATACAGTTCATGTGACTTCCACCCAAATTGTTTCTGACCTCAATGGAAATACTACATTGATTTGAAAGGGATGAGCACAAAAAGCAGTCTGCTTAGAGCAGTTTTGATTTAGCAAGGCTATATGTACTCTCCTCATTTAGATACTTTGTATTAAGATATTCCATATGTTGTACTGCATAGTCTCCAACAATAGCACATTGCACTGATTTCCTAACCAGGGAAATATGAATTAGCAGAATCTGTTGAAGGCCTGCTAACAGTTCATGGAAATGTTGATGACTGTTCTTTTCAGACAAGTCTGCTTATATTTAATCTCTCAGTTTCTTCTTTCCTATTATTACTAATAGTCTCTGTATGAAGAATGTGTTCATTGTGCTTTATGTGGTGCCTGTATTTCCTGTAATATTTTGATTTATTACCATGAAATCAGTTAGGTCACATGCACACAATTATGGTTTCAAAAAAGGAATAATTGTCCTCACTAAGAAAATTAAAATCCAACCAATCAACAAATAACAAAAAACTTTCCAGCTTGAATGTCTAAAATTGTGGTCAAATGGAAATACCCAAATTAATTAAATCTCTTCAGCAACATGATTCAGAGAAAATGAACTTACAACACCCTATATAATAACACTTTCTGTTGATTAGCGACTTCAGTGTCTAAATATACTAAATATAACTAAATGTTCTCTGAAAATTCGGAGGAATGACCAAATATAAGTGAAAGTATCCCTCCCTAGCTATAGAGATAAAGAGTTTGACTCTTAATTTCAGAAGTGCCCAAATCAGTAGATACAGGTTATAAATATTCATTCAAATAATTAATTTATCAATCTTGTTGCATATTTTCTCAATAAGCATTAATCCTCATTAAAAATAGAACCATAGAATAATAGAATCACAGAATGGTTTGGGTTGGAAAGGTTTTTGAATTTCCTCAATATGACTTAGTTCCATTAAGTTTTAGTCTTAAACATTCTACTGTTTAAATGTGCACACCCTGCATCTTTGTGGTAACACCTGCATAACCTAATGTTGCTCCTTCTTGTGTGTATTTGAGTGCTAGAGTGGCAAGAACAAAGAGGAAGAAACATTACAGAAAATGAGTTTTCAATGGAGGAAGAAATGAGCTGGAACTGTGCCAAGTGCACTTTGTCAGCAGTAATAGTCATCTTGAAAATCTCAGAAACCCCAAATCCCACTCCACAAAGGAGAAAATGAGTGAAATAGAATTAGTACTCTTTATAATGTAAAAAGTTCTGGGAACAAAAGGCAGATCTCCAGTAATGCTGTATTGAGGAAAGCAAATAGATACCCCATGGAGTAGTCCATTTGACAAATAGAAAAAGTTTAGATGTACAACAGAAATGTTGGCAAATGACATTATTTGTCCCATATAAACTGTTCCTACAAGGTTTTGTTTGCTATTTAGAGAGCCTTGTGGTGTCCTCAAGAGGGATATACAAATTCAGTGTTCATTATTTAAAGGCTTATGATCCTGATTTCCTTACTGACAGCAGGAAATGCGTAAATTTTTTTAATTCTAAAAGGAAACACATATTAGAGTAGTACAAGTTATTATGCATATCTGTCAACGAGCACAGAGGCATTGATCTCTGGTACCCCTCTTTGACTGTAGAGCTGAGATAATAGCCTCTTTTATTTTAAGCCAGTGATGGAACCACCAGCCCTAGGAGGGAGAGTGGTGGTCCTATTTGAGAAGATTAACGCAAAGTGCACACTTGGAAAAGAAGGAGGTGCACAGATATTTCTCCCACCTACATGTTCAAGTAAGTCTGGTGACAGAGTAAGTGTGCTGCAGTGCTGTTACCAAATAGGTAAGCAAAAGGACGAGTCCCTCCTTCCTCCTTGTAAAGCATGAATAATTAGAGATTGTGAAGAGGATTGTGCATTAATTTTAGCCACAAGAAATAGAATATTTTATCTCCTCTAGTAAATTTTATTTTTATTGTAATAGTTTTTAATGGACTAATTTGAATTTTTAATGTCTAATTAATTTATCTAATTAGTATTTTAGAGGGCTAAGTAAATGAAATTGAAGATTCAGAAAATCTTGTCATTTATTTGACCTTTTCCATTCCATGGAGTATTGCCAGTTCCCGAAAATAGGAAATAATATGCCTGGAAGAAAGGGAAGACCTTAGATATGGTTAATGCTACCAAGGTGTTCTGTGATTGTTAGTTAGAAAATATAATAATCCGTTTTTGATTTTAAGTATGATTCTGGTTATGGTTAATGCTACCAAGGTGTTCTGTGATGCTTCAGTTAGAAAATATAATAATCAGTTTTTTATTTTAGTTATGAGTTATGATTCTGGCTATGTAGTTCTGGGCTGCCATTTTGAAATTGGGGAAGATAAAACCAGGACTCTATCCCCAAGTCCATTCAATTATCAGCAGTTCTATTTTCTGAGCTGTATGGGGTAATTTCCCGTTATCAAGAAAGGGGATCTATACCAATGTATTTCTGCTATTTTCCTCTCTCTTCAAGGTGACAAGTTCCTGGTCCTGACACCTAAATTCCTGGGCAAAATCTGAAAGACTTTTAATCATTGTGGAAGATATTGTACTACTTGTCCTATGATCCTAGGGTGCCTTTTGTAAGTTGGTGTAGCTTGTTATCACTTTTTTTTTAAATGAGACTTGAAAGAATAATAGTATTTCATTCCTCACTTATGAGAAATTACGTCTTTGGGGATTTTTGAGAAGAGGTTCTGGAGTAGCTGTAACAGGCTGGAGAATCTGATCCACAGTTTTAAGGTTTCGTTTTGCACAGCTTAGCACAGGTAGTGAGGGTAAGAATCCAATCTGCTGCTGACACAGAGCCACTTCCTCCCAGAATAGCATTTCACTTCCTTCTCTCTCCAACTCCCACAAAAGCTTAGACGTTTCAGAAGCTGTCAGTTAGTTTCACAGAAAGGCTCTAGTTCACCGCAACAAAAAAAACCAATGGGAACACTGGAGGAGAACAGAAAAAATAAAGCAGGCAGGCCTGTTTGTTTATCTCACAGTTTTAAAATACAGGTTTTTCCTAAGCAAATTTAAGAGTAATTTTAATGAAATTTGTATATGTGTGTTTTATGTTGATCAATGAATCCACTTTTGAATTCAAAGCTTAATCTTTGCAGCTTGTATTCATCTTCACATATGCATGCACCTGAGCTGTGCAGTATTATTAGTAATCATTTATTGTGCCTTACCTTAAGAAAACACCAGTGTAAGTACCAGAGATGTGTACCATTTATAAACAAACACCTGGGGTTTAAATGTTAATCTCCATTATACCGGTAGTTCTTGCTTTCTCCCATGTCCTTTCTGAAAGCAAAATCCACAACCGATTTACATTTAATCTTGTTTCCTCATTTTTATCTTTCACTACTGCATGAGCATGTTTTTACTTCACTACAATACTTGCTCCTCTTGTTTCTCGCTCTTCCATTTTACTCATTTGTGATTGCTTGGTGTTTTCTGTTGATCTATTTCTGCAGCTGCTATCACTGTTACTTTTAAGAGTCCCTTAAGGAACTTCTATTTAATACAGATTTTCATTTAAAGTTCCAACCTCTCTTTTTCAGTGAATGCTAGCACCCTAATTATGTGCTTATTACTATTTTGTGCTCATTACACACTGAGGCCTGTTACTCTTGCTCCTATTTATGACTTCAGGACAGTCACTGTTGCATGTGACATAGAGTAATCACGCTGATATATGCCAGGACTAATACCCACAGTATAAATCTGCAAGGAGCTGGGAATTTTGGTTGGTGAAGGCTGGAAGAAGTACTATCAGACTAGTTCCCTTCTGCCAATAACTTGTATGTGTCTAATTCTGTCAGTCGTTCCCAGTAGCGTTACTCAGAAGGCTGAGTTTTCCCCCACATAATTATTTCCACTGAGTGTTATGTCAGTGACCATGTGGTCGTAGTCAGCACTACCCCAGGACTTTACTCATGCTACACAGCAGCATTTTTGAACAAGCTTTGCAGAAGCAAATGCTGAGCACATAATCACCACCAATGCAGGACTCTCCAAGCAAATGTTCGAGAAAGCAGATGAATGTGTTGGCTGCTGTATGAGGGAGTATTTCCTAATTTCTGATTGCCATTGATTTTAGTATATTTCAAGTCTGTTTTCCAAACATCCCAAGTGCATATCTCTCAGGGAATTCATTATACACTGGGCCACTCCTGCCCTGGTGTCCAAACTTCCAAAATGTTCCTCTCATTACCCTGTAGGCTCATCTTCCATTTAAAGAGCCTCACTGTTGAAGTCTGGGACGTTTGTTTGACCAGTTTTCTCCTCCCACTTGCCTTGGAGAGTGTGCATTTGAGTGAACAGAAGTATGCAGCATAACTATTCCTCAGACTAGTTTGGCCCCCACATTTTTAACTATCTCCTTGTTAGTGTAGTTGCTAAATCCCTTTTAATATTTCACTATCTGGGAGGAAATTAGAGGACTGTATATTAAAAGCCTTGGATAAAGCCTTTTAGTCTTTGATATTTCTCAGTAGCTGAAACATTTGTTACATTTTTCTGTTAATTAATCGAGTGATTGTGGTACGATGGCACATATTTCTGCGTAGTTGTGCTTGTGGGATAGTCTGGTTTTGCCAAGAACACTGTGAAAAGCCTGTAACCTAATCCTTAATTTGTGACATCTTTTATTTGTGTTTGAGATAAGCAAACTCATAGATGTTCACCTGAGAGAAGCACCAGGCTCCAAGCTGCTGGCAGCCTAGAGTTTTTACCAAAACAGGTGGAGCTATAAGATTGCTTTTTTTTTTTTCATATGTTATTGTGTACTTTACATTTCATTAAAGCAATATGCTCAGAAGACTTGATGGGGGTATGTTTGGTCCTGCAGGCTCACCTAAATGTTTGTATTTAGAGATTAAAGATTACTTCCTGTATTTTATCTGTAAGGAAACACTATAAATGAAAGCCTTTGAGGGTAGGGAACAAAGAAGGGGCTCCAAGCTGCTGGCAGCCTAGAGTTTTTACCAAAACAGGTGGAGCTATAAGATTGCTTTTTTTTTTTTCATATGTTATTGTGTACTTTACATTTCATTAAAGCAATATGCTCAGAAGACTTGATGGGGGTATGTTTGGTCCTGCAGGCTCACCTAAATGTTTGTATTTAGAGATTAAAGATTACTTCCTGTATTTTATCTGTAAGGAAACACTATAAATGAAAGCCTTTGAGGGTAGGGAACAAAGAAGGGTACAAAACCTTTTAAATTCACTGTCTTTGTTTGAGATTTGTTCCAAGATCCTCTTCATTAAAAAACTAAGGTACAAAACCTTTTAAATTCACTGTCTTTGAGATTTGTTCCAACATCCTCTTCATTAAAAAACTGGTAACTTTACTTGTGTTGCTCTCTTTACGTATAAAATATATTCAGAGTCTGTGTCAAATATGACTAATAAGTCACTAAATATAATCAGAGTGCTGGAGTGAGGAGCAAGTAGTACAGAATTTCAGACATTACTCTTCAAATTTTTTCAAGAAAACTAATGTAATTTTAATTCTTCTGTGACACTTTGTATTATTTGTATAATCAGGCTACCTAAGATATAAAAAGTCAAAGTGCTATAACTTGTTCCTGTGCTCTTTCAACATAGAAGGTCTTCTGTGACACTTTGTATTATTTGTATAAGCAGGGTACCTAAGATATAAAAAGTCAAAGTGCTGTAACTTGTTCCTGTGCTCTTTCAACATAAAGTGAAGTTTTTTCGAAAAGGAAGCTCTTCATATGAAGCCTATTCCAGCATTTTCAATGGAGAAATTCCTACTTATGTAGATTTTATACCAAACTATAACAGATAAGTCTCTTCTAAATAATTCTGAGCATTTCTGTATATTGTAGAAAAAATTTTTGAACTAAATTGTTAAATGCAATGCTGTATTACTTTCAGCCATGGCTTTATAAGAAAATCTGATAGAGGCAATTCCAGTTAGTGATATATGAATAAGGATGTATGAATGTATATATGTTTTGCCCTCCATGTTACTGTATACTCATACAATGTGCAGTGCTGATGTTTAAATTTTGATGTAGACAAGTTTGGATATAAGAAGAGTTCCCCAAAACGGAATACATCATTACAGTGTATGTGTGAGGCAGGAATTTTGTGCAAATAGCTCTTGACAGATGTGGACTCTGAAATCAGCCAGGTGAAATCAGATCTTAGTTATATGACTTTAAAAAATGCACTCAATGTATGCAGAATAACATTTGAAATTCACTGTTCCTTAACCTTTTTCAGACCCATATTTCTCTTGGGTATAAAATAACCAAGATGAGCTTGATAAGAAACAGATAGTGAGAGGAAGTTCTGAAGAACATAAAAATGAGAGGGTGTTCTGAGAGAAGATTTATATCTTGCATAAACCAACTATAAAATCAAGTATTAACTAAACTATTAAAAAGATAATTTCTAAAACATATTCAATATTGAATTGAAGATAATATAAGGAGCCATTTACACTTGACTTTCAGTTTTCAAAGTCCCCTTTTAAGGCAGTTTACAAGGATATTATCCCAAAAAGATGTCATGGATTTTATCTTCTATTTTGCCTGGAATATTTTAATAAAATCAGAATCATAGAATCATTTAGGTTGGAAAAGACCTTTAAGATCATTGAGTCCAATGGAAAAATCAATTTTCAATGGAAAAATCTAATCCCCAAAAGGCTATTGTAATTTGGGAGAAAATTCTTAGGTAGTGTACTGCATTCATGTATATAAGTATTTGCAGGGCTGGAGGACTAGAAGTAGGCAATAAAGATGAAAAGGAGGAAGTAAATGCAAAGTAACCTGCATGCAGTAAGTAAATCTGTGTACATTGGAGTGGAAGTTTTGAATATGAGTACATGAGAAAAGGAGAAGCTGCTGCTGAGGACAAAGTTGATCATATGAGTTCAAAGTTTGTGGAAACTTTTGTGTGTGTGTGTCTGTGTGAGGATCAGGTTTTAATATCAGAGTTCTTCAAAAGTTTGCCACTATAAACTTCCCTTACTCATGGAGCTGTTTTCCTAACTTCTAACAAGTAAGAATTTTTTTTCTTTTTAAAGGAAAAGAAATTTAGTCTGAAATGGTGTTATGTATGTTTGAAAGAAGAAGGTGGGAGACAGGGGAAAATGCTAAAGAAAGAAGGGGAAAAGTTAATGTGAAATATAGCAGCCTGATGATTTTATAATTATGTGACAGAAACTTTAATGCTGTCTTTGGGTTTTATAGGCAATTGTCACTAAAGTGTGTTATGTAGTTCCAGGTAGGAAATTTTATTTTTTCAGAATGAATGGGATCTGTTTTTCCTTAGATAAGAAAACATGAACACATGACCTATGGTGCTGGAGTGGTAACTTCCCCCTTGGATATCAATGAAGAAAATCTGTATTTATTTTAATTTTTAAGTTTGATGGGTAACAGCAGAAACCTTTCTCTTGGAATTGGGGTAGTGGTTCTGAGAGTGTGAACTGAAGTACAAAAGAAGGATTTTCAAAAGTGATATGAATGACTCTTTTGTGAGGTTGCTTTTGTCAATGTGCTGCAGTCCCACATGAAAATTTATGACTACCTGAGGAGAACGAGTTGCCCTCCAGTCTCCATTCCTTTCAATTAGTTTGAAAAATTGGAAATATTTTTCTCATACTCAAGGTACTAGTTTTATTTGTGGATATCTTCAGATTAGTTTGAAAAATTGGAAATATTTTTCTCACACTGAAGGTACTAGTTTCATTTGTGGATATCTTCAGAAAAATTTCCAGAACCTCTCTCAGAGAAAACTGTACCATTGTGAAATCCTTCATGATGAAAAATATTTGTAGGTTGTGCTTTCTTACAATTTTAATCAACCTTCAGTGGAACTATAAAAAACAATTTTTTATATGATTTGAGCTATTGAGGAGCTCATTCCTATTATCACATGTACGAAACATGAAGATGGTGAATTTTCTTAGGAATTACTTAGATGTTTGCCTTAAAAATAATTTTCTTAAAATTTTTCTACTACAAGAATGTGTCCAAAATATTTTCAATTGCTTGACTAGTTGGACATGCCACTCGTGGACCATAAAGAAGCAGGCATGGTTTATATTCAGCTTTCTCCAATTTTGTGCAGAGGACAGTTCAGTTGCACAAGAGCGTCTAAAACTTCAAATGCAAATTAAATGAGATCAGAGATATCTGGTCTATGTTTTGCATGGCAACAATGTTTTGCAAAACAAAATACTCCTCTTTTTTTTTTTTTTTTTCTTTTAAGCTTTATTTTTAATCAGTTCTGAATTATTGACTTTCCTCTCTGCACTGTGACCAGAGATGAAACTATGTTCACTACTTTGGAAAAGGCAGCTTTACAGATTTAACAGATAAAAATCCCAGCTGCAGCACTGTTAATGTGTTCAGTATGTTTCCTTCTCTGTTGTTCAAGCTGCTTTTACAGAAATAGGCTGTTAATCTGGGCTATTAATCCCCACAGAGGTAGCACTGGGGTTGAATAAAGTAAGGGGCTAAGGAGAAACTGCCAGTCCTATGAAGATGGAAACTTTATCATGCTCTGCCATCTACACTTATTAACTTTTGCCTTGGAAAATCTTCCTCATCTTATGGTGCAGAATCTCAAAAATTTTCATTTCACTTGCAGATTAATAATTCTTCGGGATGCAATAGTGGGTACTGCTTTATGATTTTTTAAATAATGATGATCATGATTGTAATGTGAAGCACGTCTTTCTGCCCCCTCCAGCCAGACCCATGAGATACTCTTCTTATTACTTTACCTTTGGTAGAGCCCCCTCCAGCCAGACCCATGAGATACTCTTATCACTTTACCTTTGGTAGACAATAAAATGGAAAAGTGGCTGAAATAAAAGCACCTTCCTGATCCATTGTGATTGTGTTTCAGAAGTGGGGGAATTACCATATTTGTAATTATACCCTTAGACAAAATTTTCAACTCTGTTATGATCTTTCTTATGACGTGACCCCACTCATACACCAATCATTTATGTACAGTCTTCTCTCTGCTTCACATTTTGTTATTGCTTGAGCTCTCTTAATGACCATGCCAACAAATTGTTAATGCGCAGAATTTAGGCTAAGTACTGGTAGACTTACTAATATAAGAGTTCAAAATCAGGACCCTTAAAAAGTTTAGCTTTTCTAAATAATCCCATAAAACATAAAAATTAGCAGAAACAGCACATGTACAATTTCATCCAATTTGCAGAGCTATTAATGAGGACTTTTTTGTAGATGTTGTCTTTCTGAACACCCAATCTGCTGAGAGTACTGTCCTCTCCTGTCCATTAAGGTGGAGTTGAGTCAGCTGGAATCAGTGTCATCCTACAGGATTTCACCACCACGTCCTGGTATATAGGGTTTTGAGACAGTAGCCTGTAAATGGATCCACCTCTTCTGCTAAGGCTGATTCCCAAAACAGCTCCACTGAACTCACTCACCTTTTTGTCAGGCAGCAATCAGTATCTGTCCTGCCTCTGTTTGAAGATGTAGGTTCCAACAACTTCCATCTGCCAGTGTGGGCAGCTAAGCGGGGATGTTTAAATGCCTTCTTTTCTTAGTGGGTGTTTGAAGGAAATTCAGCAGCAGGATGAGGTATAACCATTTGCAAGCCAGGTCAGAAATGTGAATGATTCAAATTTGTATTTCAGGAAAGAAACAGCTGCCTCAGCTCAGTGTCACCACAGTGAATAATACTGTGGCATCATCTGCCTTCTAAGGCTGGGCTTTGTTTTTCTATTCGCATATGTATTTGTATCCATAATGTCCACTACCGCAGTATTTAATTACTGAGAGTATCTCTTTCCTTTCTGATTCGCCACCTGTCTTCACTTTAAGAGCAAGCATTTCAAACCCCTCCCAGTCCTAACATCAGCTTTTCTTAACCAAATTCTCCCTTCAGAGTTTAGTTCCTCTAAACTACCCTATTCCTGTAAAATTCAAAACTCTTTAAGATACCTCACTGTGATTGTTGCAAACTTATTTGGCTTCTGCATTTTTTTATATTACCTGACTTCCACCTTGTGTTACTGTCTTTTAGTGTTTAAAAGGAAACACGTAACTGCTTTTTAACCTTGCTTCACAGGGTTTATTATATAGTATTTGATCTTTTCATGCATTGGCAGTTGTTCTGGTAGGCCTTGGTCCTGCTTATAAAACAAAACCAAGAAACTCTTTGCCTTTGATGACTTTCCTCCTCAAGAAGCCAAATGAAGTTGAGATTCCAGGTAGAAGCAAGCTCCCCAAGTGCAGCATTGTGCCTCTTACACCAAAACTCCTGTGGATCTCATCAGAATCACCCTTTCAGAGACAATCCTGATTGTGTTAAGGAGTTCCTTTGGAAAAGGAGTCAAATGCTGAGATGGGGAAATAAACGTTAAGGCATGGTTGTTTATACTTTGCACAGACTTAAATGCACACTGCAGTATCAAATATGCATTTACATACCTCTAAATATGTTGAACTCTATTCAGAATAACTCATTGCTACTTCTTCCATCAGTTTGTTAGGCCGGTAAATCCTGACACAGCAGAGAATCACTGTTTTACTTTCATATTTGTCCCTTCGTGCTTTTGTCAGGTCCCAGCTGTTGGCACCCTTTGTACAATGCCTATGCACATGCATGGCTTTGGTGGCATGAACTGCACCACTATGTAGGTTTCCACTCTTCTCTCCCAGGTGTTATACAGGAGAAAAAGCAATAAGCTTGAATGGTACAAACTTCTGCGGAGGTCAGAGGATATAAAAGTTGAGTTCTACCTCAATGTTCAGTATTTTATTGTTCTTTATCTCTCAAAGGTAACAAGATAACAAGATTAATGACAGGATAGGCAATGGACTGATTCTGTTTTGACAAATGATTCTTGTTCTTCCTGTAGAACAACTTCCATGGTCAATTTTCCATCTTGCCATTGCTTCTAGCTTTGCAACTTCCTCTTTACAGACAGATGATTCAGTGCTTTATTTAGGATCAATATATTGCAAATAATTGCTTTTACTTCAGTCCTGGGAGAAACATTCACCTTCATCTAAACAAAGCCAAGGAACTATTCAGCTATTTAACTGCTGAGATAATAAAGGTGATATAACTGACAAGGCAAGCACAACAGATTATTCTTCATGGTGTGTGGAGGAACTCTGAATATGTCCTGTCATAAAACAGACTCTGAAGCAATCAGACAGTTAGACAGTCACAGTTATGGACAAAAGGCAAGAGACCCTATGCGTTGCTCTAGAGAACAGTCTTGAATGCGTTGGTTCATCTTTTCTAGGTATAAAAGCTTCTGTTGGTGATGTTATATTTTTATTATTTTTGTTTCACTGTTCTTTTCTAGGTATAAAAGCTTCTGTTGGTGATGTTATATTTTTATTATTTTGTTTCACTGCTTCTTACTCTTAGGTACCATGTTTAAATCTGGGTCTTGACCTCTGTGTGTTTAAAGAGCTGGATACATTTTTGCCATAAACTCATTGGAGAACTGGCAGAGTCCATTTGTGAACACTTCTGCCCAAGGAACACACTGTTCAGAGGTGTGATGGCTCCGTATCCTGAGTCTGGCAGGTATCTAACATGGTTTGACAAGGTGGGAGAGGCACTGTGAAGACACTAGCTGATTCAGTGTATCTGCTGCTTTCAACAAACCTGCCCAGGTGTATAAGAGAGTATAAGGTCTGGGATCTTAGCTGACAGAAAAAAATGCCACTGATATTTTTCTTTAAGCAATAGAGCTTGGCCTGAAAATAATGACTAAAATGTTGTCTTGTAGAAATGCATATAAGGTTTCCGCTGAAGGCCCGGTCTCTTTACTCTTTAAGTAAGTGTGTTGTCTTGTAGAAATGCATATAAGGTTTCTGCTGAAGGCCCGGTCTCTTTAATTAAGTGAAAGAGTACTCCTGTTTGTGCAAGTACTCTGAAATTTTCACAGGAAAATTAAAGTTCAAAAATGTGGGGAGAAATAGTAAAACTATCCACTAGTACCTGAGGACCTAGTGTTGTGTGGTCACTTGTGCTTTTATGTGTCTCTGTGTATAAATATGCCAAAGAAAATATCCTACATATTTATGAATACACAATTGTGTATTAAACCAACACATTCCAGTGTGTTTTCTATATTTCCTTATGTATTCTCACTGGCAGAAGTGCCCTTATTACCTGCCTATATTAATGTACAAGATCTTTGTAGTGCCTTAACTTCAGAGGAGTCCATCATAAGAAAAGAAATTAATAATTAGTGACATGAAGCCCAGAAATTATTGCTAGATCCTTTGAGGGTGAATTTTAAAGTGGCCACATTTAGCACCAGGTGTCGTATTAAAGGATGTCATTTGTCTTGAGTTGTAATTGGGGTCATGATTAGAAAGATGCTAATTCCCTGCCTCAGCTATTATTCTTAGGTTCAGCCCTAACCCCTTTCATCAACGTCTGGCTCCGTTGCTCTTGCTGCCAGTGGTTTGTTTACTGGGAGTTATTAGTAAGGCTCTAGTCATTGTCACAGCCTGTTAGCTCAAAATTACACTGACTCAGAGCTTCTGCATTAGCAGGGTTTGCAACAGATACACGTGGTGGGTCCACCAGTCCATTTCGAAATTGCACAAATAGATTTGTTAATATCTATTAATAGACTGCCTCACTGTGCTCAGTACTAAAGGGACAAGACCTCTCTTCCCCCTCTACCCCAAAAGGGCACGTGAATCCTGTACTCCTATTTTGCTACCGACAGTGTAAGTCTGAGGGCTTTCACTTCTCTGTTGTGGAATAGTGGGGGGGAATACCAGTTCAGTTGATTCTTTGAAGTACTTCTTCAGGCTTAAAGGTACTGCTAGTCATCACCCAGGAGGGAGGAGTATCCACAGTAGTTATGGTAGTCTGTTCCACCCTACAACAGCCTTCTACTTCAAGTGGATTTTCTATATATGGAGTATGTATTCATTTTAGATTTTAAATTTGCATACAAATGCACTTACTGGCCCTCAAAATCTGAGAGCTGGTTCCTAAAGCATTTGCAGTGTCTGATTGCTTTTATTAGAGGACAATAATTTTCTTTAGAAATGCCTTTTTTTCCTTCCCCACCTACCTTGTTATTCTGTTACTGGGTTTTGGTTTTGTTCTTGATACCTGTCTTCTTTTTTCAATCCTTTTTGGGCCTTTGAGGGCAAAAGGTTGGGAGTTTTGCCGTGTGGCCTGAGGATGGCAAACTTGTTCTGAGTGAATGTTCAGAACTGACAATTTTCTGGTAAGAAGTTAAAACAGAGAGAGAGAGCTGCAGTCAAGGTCAAGCTCAGGTTTTATGTTTGCTCTTTATGAGGAATGCAACTCTGGCTATCTTCTGCTCACAAGACTATACTGTGCCTCAGAGAACCAAGACAGAAGGTGGCCAAGGAGCCTGAAATTTCTAGGCAAGGCTGATCAAGGTCTGACATTTTACCCTGACCACAGAAATAGAGAAAAATGCCGCAGCATTTCCTTTTCTAGTATTTTGACTCAGCCTGGCATCATCCATCCCACAGTGCCAAGTTCCTTAACATTGTTATCTTTTAACTAAATCATTTTAGATATGCACATGGAGCAGTTGAATCACATGTGAATCATTTCATATCTGGAGCTTGTCCAGGAATTCTTCTCTTCCTAGGGGAAGTTATCTAAGGAAAATTATCAACTCGTGGTTTAAATCAAATTAGGAATTAAACATTTTCTGATTAATTAGTGACATATAGTCACCTGTAAATCAATGAACTGATTCTGGATCAACAGATTAGATATGCCTCACTCGATACTTACACAATGTTAATGAATGCTTAAAAGGTTCTAAATATCCCTTTTAAAAGTAACGTAAAAAATCAATAGTCTTACACACAAGTTTCTTACGCCCCTGCATACACATACCTTATACGAATTGTTACTCACATGCCCACTCCCACTGAAATTGTGGGTTTCCCTGTTTGCTTGCCCTGCTGAAGGTGGGTTTACTCCTGGTTCATGCAGCTCCCTGCAATTGGCCAATCCATGTGCTGGTGAGATGACACCCCATGAGTTCCCATGAGTGTGCACCCTGAGCTGCAGGTCCTTCTCCCACTGCGCCTCACACTGTCAGCCTGCCAGCTGGCGTGCAGCCTGCTCTCTGCGTGGGATGGGGAGGATGTTGTGTCAGGCCTAGACAGGGCCATGATGTCCCCAAGGTGACCTCTGTCAGTGTCAGACACAGTTTGACTTCTGCTCTCAGTGCTTTCCCATGCCCAGGTCTCTCCCTGCAATCACAAATATTCATGCCTCTTGCACACCTTGTCAAGTTGACTCCTTCTCTTATGAATACTGCTTACTGTTTCTTCCATCTGTTAGTTGTCTTTTGAAGCCTGGTCATTATTCATTTCCTCTTTGAAGTTACCAGTTTTTGGGCAAACACGTTCTCAGGCAGCTCTGTTTGGATATTCACTTTTGGGTATTACATTCACATGTGCCTCAGACATTCCCATCCCTACATAGTTTCACGTGCCCTTACACAGGCTATGTTGCCAAGGAATGACTGTGTGAATTCCCCCCAAAGGAAGAAATAATATTTCAGTATAATGCTAATTAATGTAATAAATCCTGTTTTTTACCTTATGTTATAAATATGATGGCTATGCTACAATGTATGGGTAGGTAAGAGAGCCTAAAAAGCTATACATGGTTTTGACATTTTAGTGAAGATGCATGTTCCTCCAGTTATTAGATTTATCAGACCTTTGAGCAAAGTTTTAGTCAGATAATTTGTTATCTTTAGATAGCTACTAACTTAGTGCTATCTTTCAAAACAACGTTTCAGGTACTCTATATAAATAGGTTGGTCAAAAAGCTGCAAGGTCTGTCCTGCACAAAGTTTCATTGTGGATGCCAGCACAGCCTGGGAATCTACTCTTAGCTGCCACTCTGTATTTACTGGGGTACCACTGCATTGTTATGCATCTATATATTGAGACAAAAGAAGACATATTCATGGACACGTGGAATTGTACTGCAGGTGTCCTCTGATTTTGGCTGCTGTTTTTTTCTTAAGTAAGACAGTGACTGTAGTGAGTTGACCTTGGCTGGCTGGGAGGTGACTAAGGTGACTGGGAGTGGGGGGAAATAAGATGAAAAACCCTTTAGGTTGAGACAAAGATTAGGAGATTCCTTACCAATTACTGTCATGGGCAAAATAGACACAACTAGGGAAAAAATAATTTATTTAATTAATCTCTTTGGAATGAAAGCAAGCATTATAAATGTTTCATTCTGCTTTGTGTTCTCTCAGACCCGGATTTTGGAAAGACAATTTTTGAAGAGGCTCTAGGAAACTTTCTTCAAGCTTGATGGAAGAGGAAGGAAACAAATGGCAGCTACAGCAGAAGCCTGGAATCCTGGGTCTAAAACAGAGGTATAATAGGCACCAACTGGCTTTATAAAAGCTGTGATAAACCTGCCAGAACAACCTTCAAAACTGCACTTTCGTGGTGCTTTTTTTTTCAGCATTCAATAATCTTCTACTTTTCTAATCCATTTCTTGTGTTCAGCTGAGCACATGCAGGGTAGCTTCTTGGCAATAACTTGATATTCAGCTCCACTTATTCTTGATGGTGTGGTAAGGAAACCTTATGGGTCACCAGCTCCTAATTGTACCTTGAAGCTTGCCTACCCTTTGTGCATCTTCAGATGTTGGGGAAAGGCTCAGAGGTTTTGCTAGGTGAGAAGTAAACCTGATGCAGATCATAAGGAAGGTAGAAAGGAATATGAAATGGCTCTTTCTGATGAAATGGACCACTGATCTATTTAAGGGTGATCTGTGCATCTAGAAAAACATTATGGATACCAAGAAAAACTCACTGTGGAAAACACAGTCAAAAGAAAGAAGTTTGGTTTCTTCATAAGCAAATAAAGGGGATTCCTATAGTCTGTAGGGGACCAATGTTATGCACAGGGGATGTTCTCTCTTTTATGAGACCTCTCTTTCCAGAGAAATGCTACCTTTTTATCTATTTGCAGTTCCTCACTGCTTTCTGTCACATCTGAAAGAGGTTGTATTTAAGATTTGCAGCAAGTGTGAATGCTCCTTGGTAGTAAACCAGGAAAAAATTGAAATGGATGGAAGAGTCATTGGGGATTACAGTTATAGTTTGTCTGTAATATCAAGTTATAGGCCTCAAAGCCACATTTATACATCCTTGTAGTGTTTCTACTGTATTGTTTACACTGCTCTAAATGCTACTAGTAGCTTTTACTATATTGTTTAGAAACTGAAACTTTCTTACAGAGCTTTCATAAACATCATTTTATTGTTTGCATGGCAGGGGACTACCTTATTTGTCAGGTTCTCTGTTTAATGGAACATAATAACTGTGTGCTTGCACAAGCATTGTAGAGCTCACGGAATCACAGAATGGTCAGGGTTGGAAGGGACCTCTAGAGAGCTCATCAGAAATACTTTTTCTAAGCATATCAATATTTCAAGTTTGTAAAGAAAGAAAAAATTTTGATTACAAATTGAGATATTGGAAACTTTAATCAACTGAACTAATTTTCTCTGCACTATCTTAACTATCGCTGGCTTTAATTTAAAAATGAAGTGTTTCAGTGTTTCACTATTCCCATTAAAAAAGTTAATCCCAATGGAATTTCAGTCCTTGTCTTTTTTTTCTCCCCTCCCACTTAACGTGTTTCTGTCAAGACAAAACATCTCTTTTTATTTAGCCTTCTGGGCAACTTAGTTTCAGCTTTTAATAATTACTCACGTCTTTGAAAGGCATTGCAATTACAAATCCTGATATGGAAATATCCCCAAAATCTGCAAGAATTTCTTTTAAGATGCTAATTTATTTCACTGTTAACAAATGCGTTTGCAAGGCAGAGCAACTTATTATGTTAAGGACCTTTGAGAACAAGTTGAATAACTCCAGAGTTTATATCCCTTTTAAAAGAAACACAGGTTTATGGCATTTGAACTATAAAATGAAGGGGGGGTTGTGTATTGAAATAATACACAAGACAAATGGCTTTGTTACATGTTCAGACATAAAATTGTTGAACGTTGTTCAGTGTTAGCTCTGTACTGATTTTTATAGAGAGCATCATTCTCCTGAAGAACAGGGGAATATAAAATAATTTTAATATTATTCAGCTCGATGTGATGACTGCAGGGAAGGGGCTGCCTTAATTTCTGAATAACGCACACTAACAGTGTTTATTTTGCTTTCTACCTTTTCTGCTTTATGGTTTGCATTCTTCTTCCTTTTGTATCTTGTTCTTCAATCAGTTTATATTGCTGGAAATTACACAGATATGAGCTTTACCAGCTGCCAGAACAAGTACGTTCTCTAGTTGACCCTTGTCAAGTACCAGTGCTGAATAAATTGTTTGAATTCATGTGTTGCTGTTAACACAGCTCTCCAATACCCCAGGGTTTCCTTGCCTCAGTTTGTATCACTGTTGAAACTGTTTTGCAAGTGCTTCACGGTATGTAGTGCATTTTTTAATCTGTTTTGTGAAGTATTTAACAAAATGGAGATATAATGCAGTGATGGAAAACAAACAGTACTAAAATTCATTTGACTGGCAGCTCTGAGCAGCCCAGATACAAAAGTAGTGGAGAAATGAATTTCACGGCATTGCCTTGAGGTAAACCAGCTTTAGAGATATCCAGGTGCTGAGTGGTTCTGTATTCTTGACGGCTGTGAGTTCTTTCATTAACAGAAGTTTATGTACAAAAGACGAATTATGACATTTCATTCTTATATTAAAAGCATCACATAATTAGCTGTTGATCTTTTCTCTTACAGTTATGAACAATTCTTTCTTATCATTGCAGTTTTAAATACTTTCCCTTATGGCTAAAATAAAATACTGGTCCTATAACTAATCTACTTTATACAATGGCAAGATCAATTTAATTGGAACAAACCCATCTTTTCCACATCTCATTTTCTAGGACAAACTCTTCTTCCCAGAGAAAAGCTTAGAAGTTCATCTTTTCCTTGGTATTATTTCTTTGGAATGTTACTTAGAATTTTCTTGTATTTTTCCTTCCCTGTACCTCAATGGAAGTCTAATGTCCCTGAATTTTAATTCTGTTCTTTATAATTTGCTGGGGTGGAGTAGAAAATCCTCTATGTGAGCCTCTTCAGTTCCAGAGCTGGTACTGTGTTCAAGAGAGAGCAAATGGGCCAGACTACTTTCCTGTTAAACGTCACTTACAGGATGTTAAGGCTTTTGCTTCATTTTTAATGAATTGTGTGCCTGTGTCTCCCTCTTGTGGCATGAAAATATTTTGACCAGAAGTTTTTTATCAGAACTAGCAGAAAAGAACACAGCCTTTCCTCATTTGAGATTTGCCCATTGCTATTGCTTCTTTAATGTTCAGTTTGTGTGATGTTTTAATTGAACTGTTAAGGATTCTCCTAGAGGTGCAGTGAAAGCTTCAAGTTAAAATTTTGGCCAGAATTAAACGCACTGGGTTTGTACTGTACTGTTCCTCAAAAATAAATTTAGCATTAACAACGATAACTTTGAACTTTTTATTTTGTTGCACTGTATTCAGTCCCAGCTTTTAAGGTTAAATTAATATGAAGACCTCAATTTTCTCAGAGAAAAAAAGAGTTTATGAGTTCTGTGTCATGCTTAACAAACTCTGCTGTCCAGTTTTTAGACCAAGGTAGTTTGTATGAAGCTTACTCTAATGTCCCTGCAATGTTCCTCCCAGGACTTCTGTTTCCAAGGTCACTGTGTCAAATAATAAGTCAGGTGTCTCTGCTCTGCACCTGCATCAGAGATGTGTTAAACCTTAAAAAAAAAAACAACCCATCTCAGATACTGCAGAAAACCCCTTCAAAATCTAATTTTCTTCTGCTCACCAATGTTTTATTTTGTTTTAACTTTAGCTTCTGGTTTTGAAGTTCTAAGGACTCGGTGGTCTATTGGCTCATCAAGACCCATGAGTTTTGGCTTGATTCTCTGTCAGTTTTTACACACTGAATAGTCTAAAGTGCTTGCCTATGTAAGTGGAGGACTATATTTTTTTCTCAGGAATGGCAGGCAACATCTCCAAGCTTAAGGAGCCTTCAGGAAAAATGAGGACCTTACCTCAGGGTATAGTGGTATATAGTGGCAACTTTTAGTGAAAATCTAGTAGTGTAAAAAGCTATCTAAGGAAGTAATATATAGTAGTTCCTGTTATTAAAGCCCATGTTATACAAAATGCTGAATGTCCTCGATCCTGTACACATTTATTATCTTGCAAAAGGAACTGATACATCCTGGCAACAGTTTGATAGACCACATTCTTGAATGTAGTTACCTAAACTCACTTGTTCCCAAGGCAAACAGGACTGACAGTTACCAAGTATGCATCACATCTCCTAATAGGCTGGAGATGAACACAAAGCACAGCAAAGACAAAAAGCAATTTAGATGTCTCTGTTCAAAGTGTGTTTCTTTAAGCATAACCTGCCTTCGGAAAAACAAACCAGATCTTAAGAAATCACTGCCATGTAGCTAAGTATAAAGCCCAAAGGTAATAAAATGTTTGCAAGTGTCAAGACTGTTGTTGTGCAACCAGGAAGTATAGTTCAGAAGGAAGTGAAGACACAGACTTGTCCTTCAAATATGAGGCTGATCAGCCTGCAGAATTCAAGAGCAGCAAACTCTTAGACTCCTGAATAACATCTGTCCTGGAAGGTCAATGATTAGGACAGAATAACCACATATCCAGAGTGGCCAATGCAGGCACAGAGTTTCAGTCTCCTATTTAAAAATAACAAAGAAAGTCTTTAGGGTGCTATTTTGTTCCAGACTTTAGAAACAACACAGCAAACAAGGGAAAATGTCCTTTCACTTTGAGTTTTCTTTCTCTGTTTCTCTGGCTGCAGTCATAGGGATTCACCTGTTCTCTTATAGCCTGGGAAAAGAAGTGTCCTCGTATTCTGTAATGTGACCCTGAAGGGGATGCTCCTGGGAACCTTTTCTGGCTTTGTGTTGTTGGTTTTTTTTTAACTGCATGAGATAAAAGACATCCCCAGAAAGAATGGGTGATGGGCTTCAAACATTCTGTCTTATCACAACTGAGGCAAGAGTCTGAAGTTTCTGCGTCCAAGGTGAATGACTCAACAATACAGCTATAAAGTAGATGAATATAATCTGGTCTGGTGAATAATTCTCATAAGTAGAACATATTTTAACAGAAGAGGCTGCTAATAAGCAAGTACAGGATTCCTGGTCTGGTAGTTAAAGGCATTTCAGAAATCTAAGCATCACTTGATGATGCTTATCTGACTATCTGACTTGATGAAGATTATCTGACTTAAGTCAGATAATGTGCAGATCTGAAAATGAGTAATGCCAACAAGGAAAATTATCTTTTTTGCAGTCAGACGTAAAGGATTTGCACACCTATCAGACAAAGAGAAAAAAAATTCTGTGTTACCAGAACCATTCTGTAAAATCTGATATACCTGGTCTGAGAATTGGGATTTCCAGGATTGGGCACTGCAGGTAAGAGAGACAGGATAATATCTAAGTTAGCATGAGATCACGGACTAAGTGTGAGTTATGCTGTGAGCAGTTTAGGTGTTCTAGGGATCAGAAGTCTCTTTTTCTGAGAATATGATAGTTATCTCAGGGCTTTTGTAAGCCTGAGCACTCAGCAACTATTATAAACATTTTCATCATAACTTATGTGAGAAAAAAACATTTTGACTGTAGTAAAACAAAATCTAAATTGAAGTAAGCAGTTTTAATATGTCTTCCGTGAAAAACTTCTTGATATTGCCAGTTTATCCCCATTCTGTATGGGATGTTCCACTTTCTGGTTCTTGTAAACAAGGAAGATGTTTGAAATACCATTTGAAATACAGGAAAATATACCTAAAAAGAAAAACAATCAGGAAGTAGGCTTATGCTAGCTCCTGGAGCATGGCATTATGCCAGATGGGAGTTACTAGAGAGAGTAATAAAAAATGATGTAGCACCTATATAAGTCAGTCTAGATATTGAACTTTGCCTAATTTTTCTTTAATTGTCAATACATGCGGGTTAACATCTCTTTCTCATCTGTTCTGGCAGTACTTCAACTGTGATCTACATGTTTTATAGGAATGACTTCTGTTCTTATTTCCATAAGCAGTACGTTTTTTGCTAGTAAAATTACATTGCAACTGATCCCATCTCTGTAAAATCCATATATTTGGTCACAAATAGCAATAACAATGCCAAAGAAAATGGAAAAGAAAAATGGTGTAAAAGGCTGAAACCATAATATAACAAGTATATTGACATTATTTGTTTAGGATATTTATTCAACAACTAGTCTAATTTTGTCCTACAAAAACTATTACAGAATATTCTGTAATATTCTCTATTCTATCCTAGGGAAACTATTACTGCAGATTAGCAAGACAAAATTTCACATCCTGACTAAGATTCTAGGTTAGCGTTTAGAAAAGCCATGTTTGAACTTCTAGACGGAATATGTTGATCCAGAATAACTTGTGTGCAAGAAGCAAAAATGTCATTAAGGTGTTGCTTTTTTCTCAGTAGGGCCAGCTCTCCTACTGTGACGGAGGCTGAATCCCTACAAAATTTGTACCTGCCTCCACTGGGTGGCAGCCCAAGCTCTTCTCAAGCCCGAAAGCCATGGCTTTCGTTTGTAAACTCCTGAGACTTTTCTGTACATCCAGTGAGTCAGGTGTTGGCCTCTTCATCCTCAGGGACTCTCTGATTACCCATAACAAGATGGTCCCTCTTCTGCTAATGGCACTTCAAAATGCAGTTCCCATATTGTGTTTTAATTAGGTTATGACTAGTTCAAGAAAACTGTGTTTTAAAATGAACACCTTCACCATGAACACTCTCTACCCACAGAATTCGTTGGAGACATCTAATGGGTTTAAGTAGCCTATTTGGATATTAAAAGGAAAACCATGTACTATGTGCTGCACATAGCCTTATATTTTAAAGCATTTTGAAGCACCACAGAAAAAATGAATCTTTACAGTGTTGAGAGAAAACACTTTTGCTCGTCTCTTCTAGGAAGCTCATGCCTGTGGCTACAGTCATTACTGTTGTCTGTTCAGCTGTAGTCTTTCTTTCTAAGTTCCATGGACTTCTTTCTAAGTCTCCCATGACACTGGTGAGGGATGCACTGCTAGGATTCCTTCCTTTCAGCCAGCAAGAAACAGACCTCACAACTGCTTCAGGTATCAAGGTTACCACGGCCTTTTCAGGATGGTAAAGACATATTGCAAAGTCGGTTACCACGGCCTTTTCAGGATGGTAAAGAGATATTGCAAAGTCCTGGCTGTGCTGCACAAAAAAAAAAAATTTCCTTTAGGTACCTGAAGTCTTTCTGTGCTTTCTGTTGGACACAGTTTCTCTTTCTTCTCTTTCTGGTAATTTTAATGGATTTTTCAAAGAGTAGCTTGGCCTCACAGCATGTATCACATTTTAGCCACTGTTTCACCACAAAACAGCATAATACAAGTACAATTTTATGGGAACCTGGTACAAGGAATATTCCTTGTAATAGAAGCCTCTTAGATTAAATTAAGACATGTATCCTTGGGTTATTTCAGCCTTTTCATAGATGCCTTTAGGAAAGATTGCACTGTTTGGCTAAAGAGGATAAATAAGGTAGACAGGCTCAGTAAACTGTTTATCACTGAAATAAGATGTTAGCTTTGGAGTTTGCCCTGGATTGATCTCAGAACTGTGAGTCAGTGTGATAGCAGCTTCAGAGCTGTGTCATGCAGAAAGACGCATTGTACACTACTTTTCAAAGTCTTCTCCATCTCATATACTAAAACTTAACACCTGAGAGATTTACAGAACCCAGGCAACACTCATCTGATAAGGAAAAGAATAATTTTTGAAGAACCTATGTACACCTTATTCTAGAGCATTTGTACTAGAACCACAGGTGGCCCAGTTTGGGAACCTAAGAGTCCTTGAAAAATTTTCAGTAGAGCTTATTTGGAGATTTCCACTCAAATTTCCATAGTTGTTTCATATCAGAAACATAAATGAAAATGGAAGTTACCTTTAGTTTCACAAGATGAAATTTCAGTTCTGAAACAGAGGTGTTTCTTATACAGCTCTCCTCAGGAGGGGTGTTTTTTTGCAGCCAAGCTACAATCAAAACATCCCCTTACACTAGTTTCTCTCTTGCTCTTAACATATGGGAAGGCTCCTGCATCACTTTACTGATGTATGCTCTGATAGTGGAAGGTGATGTAGCTGACTGTAGACTACCAGGAAAGGTAGAGCTTAATAGAAGTTTCAGATCTGTGTCATTCAGAAAGATGCATTGAACACTACTTTTCAAAGTCTTTTCCATCTCATATACTAAAACTTAACACCTGAGAGATTTACAGAATCTAACCCAGACTAAAACTTAACACCTGAGAGATTTACAGAACCCAGGCAACACTCATCTGATAAGGAAAAGAATAATTTTTGAAGAACCTATGTACACCTTATTCTAGAGCATTTGTACTAGAACCACAGAAAGAATAATTTTTGAAGAACCTATGTACACTTTATTCTAGTACTAGAACCGCCAGTGGCCCAGTTTGGGAACCTAAGAGTCCTTGAAAAATTTTCAGTAGAGCTTATTTGGAGATTTCCACTCAAATTTCCATAGTTGTTTCATATCAGAAACATAAATGAAAATGGAAGTTACCTTTAGTTTCACAAGATGAAATTTCAGTTCTGAAACAGAGGTGTTTCTTATACAGCTCTCCTCAGGAGGGGTGTTTTTTTGCAGCCAAGCTACAATGAAAACATCCCCTTGCACTAGTTTCTCTCTTGCTCTTAACAGATGGGAAGTATCAGTACTTCAACTGTGATCTACATGTTTTATAGGAATGACTTCTGTTCTTATTTCCATAAGCAGTACGTTTTTTGCTAGTAAAATTACATTGCAACTGATCCCATCTCTGTAAAATCCATATATTTGGTCACAAATAGCAATAACAATGCCAAAGAAAATGGAAAAGAAAAATGGTGTAAAAGGCTGAAACCTGTCAATATAACAAGTATATTGACATTATTTGTTTAGGATATTTATTCAACAACTAGTCTAATTTTGTCCTACAAAAACTATTACAGAATATTCTGTAATATTCTCTATTCTATCCTAGGGAAACTATTACTGCAGATTAGCAAGACAAAATTTCACATCCTGACTAAGATTCTAGGTTAGCGTTTAGAAAAGCCATGTTTGAACTTCTAGACGGAATATGTTGATCCAGAATAACTTGTGTGCAAGAAGCAAAAATGTCATTAAGGTGTTGCTTTTTTCTCAGTAGGGCCAGCTCTCCTACTGTGACGGAGGCTGAATCCCTACAAAATTTGTACCTGCCTCCACTGGGTGGCAGCCCAAGCTCTTCTCAAGCCCGAAAGCCATGGCTTTCGTTTGTAAACTCCTGAGACTTTTCTGTACATCCAGTGAGTCAGGTGTTGGCCTCTTCATCCTCAGGGACTCTCTGATTACCCAGAACAAGATGGTCCCTCTTCTGCTAATGGCACTTCAAAATGCAGTTCCCATATTGTGTTTTAATTAGGTTATGACTAGTTCAAGAAAACTGTGTTTTAAAATGAACACCTTCACCATGAACACTCTCTACCCACAGAATTCGTTGGAGACATCTAATGGGTTTAAGTAGCCTATTTGGATATTAAAAGGAAAACCATGTACTATGTGCTGCACATAGCCTTATATTTTAAAGCATTTTGAAGCACCACAGAAAAAATGAATCTTTACAGTGTTGAGAGAAAACACTTTTGCTCGTCTCTTCTAGGAAGCTCATGCCTGTGGCTACAGTCATTACTGTTGTCTGTTCAGCTGTAGTCTTTCTTTCTAAGTTTCATGGACTTCTTTCTAAGTCTCCCATGACACTGGTGAGGCATGCACTGCTAGGATTCCTTCCTTTCAGCCAGCAAGAAACAGGCCTCACAACTGCTTCAGGTATCAAGGTTACCACGGCCTTTTCAGGATGGTAAAGAGATATTGCAAAGTCCTGGCTGTGCTGCAAAAAAAAAAAAAATTTCCTTTAGGTACCTGAAGTCTTTCTGTGCTTTCTGTTGGACACAGTTTCTCTTTCTTCTCTTTCTGGTAATTTTAATGGATTTTTCAAAGAGTTGCTTGGCCTCACAGCATGTATCACATTTTAGCTACTATTTCACCACAAAACAGCATAATACAAGTACAATTTTATGGGAACCTGGTGTACAAGGAATATTCCTTGTAATAGAAGCCTCTTAGATTAAATTAAGACATGTATCCTTGGGTTATTTCAGCCTTTTCATAGATGCCTTTAGGAAAGATTGCATTGTTTGGCTAAAGAGGATAAATAAGGTAGACAGGCTCAGTAAACTGTTTATCACTGAAATAAGATGTTAGCTTTGGAGTTTGCCCTGGATTGATCTCAGAACTGTGAGTCAGTGTGATAGCAGCTTCAGAGCTGTGTCATGCAGAAAGATGCATTGTACACTACTTTTCAAAGTCTTTTCCATCTCATATACTAAAACTTAACACCTGAGAGATTTACAGAATCTAACCCAGACAACACTCATCTGATAAGGAAAAGAATAATTTTTGAAGAACCTATGTACACTTTATTCTAGTACTAGAACCGCCAGTGGCCCAGTTTGGGAACCTAAGAGTCCTTGAAAAATTTTCAGTAGAGCTTATTTGGAGATTTCCACTCAAATTTCCATAGTTGTTTCATATCAGAAACATAAATGAAAATGGAAGTTACCTTTAGTTTCACAAGATGAAATTTCAGTTCTGAAACAGAGGTGTTTCTTATACAGCTCTCCTCAGGAGGGGTGTTTTTTTGCAGCCAAGCTACAATGAAAACATCCCCTTACACTAGTTTCTCTCTTGCTCTTAACATATGGGAAGGCTCCTGCATCACTTTACTGATGTATGCTCTGATAGTGGAAGGTGATGTAGCTGACTGTAGACTACCAGGAAAGGTAGAGCTCTTCACACTCCCTCCTTAACTGCACAGGAGTCTTCTTGTATCCAAAAGAGGGATACATCATTCTTAACGACTAGGAGTGATACCATGAGCTTTAGAAAAACTCCAGCCAGTGCAACCTCCAGACCATCTCCCTACCAACAGAGGTCACCGTGGACATACCACCAGCAGTGACTGCACTGGTTACCTCCTGCGAATGCAGGACCTCATTTGATGGCTTTTACTCAGCTTTGCACAAGTTATCTGGGGGCTTGAGATCACATCTGTGATGGCGAATCCTGACAGCATTTTGAGGGAACAACAGAAAGATTGTGGAGGAGTTTTCCTAAGAATGAGACCTAGACTGTAATGTTTGCTTCTAAGAGAAAGGAAAGTTAACATGAACCTCAGCCTTTTCTCCAGATATTTCAACTACATATGACATTTCTTCCACCCAGACAAGTCACTTAATACCTGTAATGAAATAATGCAGCTCACTGAGGGGAGGAATTACTATTCTGTGCCCATTGCTTTGTTACGTGGTGTGCTGTCAGAGTCTTCTGGTCTCCTGTGGAAACCAGCTGTATGACCTGAGCTCTGCCTGTATGTGAGTAGGTCTCTGTCCCCCACCTACCTTATGAAAGAGAGCTGCCAGAGTTAATTCTTGTGAAGTACTTCACAATTACTACCTGACAGATGCCTAAATACAGAGCATAGTTAGTATAATGGTGTAACTAAAAGGACCGTAACAGGACCATTTTTGCTTTAAAAATCTCTTCTGTCTCTCAGCACTCTCTGCTTTAATGTTCCCATCTTTTTTCCATTTAATCATCATCTCATACCTTTTGTTTCTTTTCATTGGCCCTTCTGGACAACTGTTTTTGGGAAAGCCTTTTTATATATATCCCCTTTGCTCTCTAATAGATACCATCATCTTTTAAAGAGCAGCCACTCCCTCCCTCAGCTAAGTACTATCTTGGCAGGCAACTGGGGAGGAGGAGTCTTCTTTAAAAGGCTTTGAAATTGTGTTGTTAAAAAATACATAAATAAAGCCACAAACCTTTTAATAGGGCTTTGAACAATCATCCCTTTCATTCCCTTATGTCCTATTGTGCTTCTGGCTTTTTTATTATTTAGTGTGCAAAAAAAAAAAAAAAAAATTCCAAATGTTTTATGTTAAGCCATTAGGAGTTTATTTGGGTTGAAAATAAATAAATAAATGTGGTGCTAGCGGTTGGGACTGTGAACACATGCACAGTTGCCTGGCAGAGACAACCTATAGGAGGCACATCAGAAGGCCAGAATAAGCTTCAGTGGAAGACCAGAACAAAAGCGTCAGCAACGTTTATTTCTGGTTAAGTACTTTTTCATGAACTTGACTATGGGAGTGGTTTACCCAGTTTTTGTCTGTTTCAAATTCACCTCACTGTCCCCACCCCTCTCTGCAGCATCACCCCCAACTGTAACTCATGGTAATTACATGGAAAAGGAGGAAGCATGGGATTTTTAAAATCTTTTGTTTTATTTTTTTAAACCACCTGATGGGAGCATGTGATTAGTTGGTATTCAACATTGCTTCTGGAGTTATTAGTCACCTAACTAAATGCTTTTTGAATGGTCTGCCTGGATTCTTTTATGCATTTAGGTTTGATTTTTAAGTACTGGATATATTTTGTGAATAGCCAGGAATAGCATTTTGTTTCTTTCTTTCTTTCTTTCTTTATTCCTACCCCCTTCTACTTTTGTTTGCCAACTCTGCCTGTCATCCACAGAGAATTCTGCAGCAGGCTGGTGATTGCAGCTAGGGCTCCTCTGTGTGCATAATTAGCATCAGTCTTGCTTGGTCTCATTTCCCTGGTGGGGCTGCTGGGGAGAGAGAGAAGAGTCTTTGCCATTAAATGCATTATTAGGTTCACATCTTAGCTCCCATGTGACCTACATTTTGAAAATAAACATCAAAACTTAAACTTTCTAAACCTCTTTCTCCATGAGATTGAAGTATGTGGTAATTTTTGGAAAGCACACATATAGACTGTTGTTGGTATTGTTAAAGATGTAATAGATTGCAAGAGGTAGATAGGAGGAACTTCTGAGAATCTGAGCTTGACTTTGCTGTCTCAGTTTTGAGACTCTTAAATAAAACAATCTGATACTCATTGTTAAGTCAAATGGAGCTACTGACAGTCCAGACCTTAGGAAATCAAGGGAGAGTCATCCATCTCCAATTGGGCTCCAAAGGACAGTGCTTATTGGGTACCCTTTAATGAGTACCATTTTATGTGTGGGACATGGAATGCCAAGTTGCAAATGACAAAAAGAGTTTCCAGCACAGATAACCTCAGGTATATCAAAGCCACCAAAGCAGAAATGTACCCACAGCACAAAAAACAGAGGACATGAAACTGTCGCCATAACACAGTGCCATTTTCACTCTTTGCTCTTTTTGCAGTGGTGTTGCTGATTTAGGCTTGTATGGAAAAGGAGTATGATCTGAACGCAATTTTAAATGCTTGATTCCTTTAACTCACGTAGTTTGGTAGGTTTCCCCATAAAAGCAAGGTATACCTTTCAAAATCTACTTACAGGATCAGTAATAGAGAAGAGAAAATCAGTCAGATATTCGGACTTAGGAGGCCTAATGATTTGTGGACCTTGCTCTCATGTACAGCCTTCTGCATGCTGGTACTGACCTATTCAAAAATAGGTACCAGAGCTCAGAAGAGGCTGAAGAGGAAAAGCTAACTGAGGTCTTCTCAGTCCATAAAATGGGGATTATAAGCTTTCTAACCTCATGGTGATACTGTGAAAATAACTAACCTACTGTATACTGCAGTATTTTAATAGGTAGGTATGTGTTCTTGAGATACAGTTAATTAAGCGGATGAGTAAGGTTATTGGGAAAGAGGAAGAATATATGTACACTGTTCTATAATGTTTTACGAATTTCAGTGAGATGAGAAGACCTTATAATGTAAACTTGGAATAAAAATAAATATACAAAAAAACAGTAGACAACTTTCTATTGGCTCCAGGGCTTTTTGAAGTTTCCATTAAAAAACAAGAGCAACTGTTGTAGTGTCTTCAGCTGGCATGAAGAAGTGAAGGTTCATGTGATCTCTGTAATTGATTACCTTTGAAAACAGTACAGATTGACAAGGCACGACTGCATACTCTGACCAAAGACCAGGTATTTGTTGTGTACTGAGGAACAATCGCATGCGTTTTAAAAATCCTGAAGGATACTTTGACAATTCTACTTGCAAGATCATTCACCATACATATTTCAAAGCCATTATTTTCAAGTGTTGATAAAAGAAATGTAGCTAGGTAGTTTGAGGTTTTATGTATTTCTAGAAAGCTTTTACCTTTTAAAAAGCTATACTTTTGTCATCCAATTATTGGTCATGAATGATTCTGTTCAAGTATATCAGCAGTTGAATGTCCTTTATGTCATACCTAGAATGATCCTTATTCCTGGAATAAAGATTTGGAAAAACTTATGTCAAAAACCTGTAAAGGCTTATAAAGAAAGGTATTTCACTTGGGATGAGACATTTACGCTGCAAAACCAGGTCCCACAAAAGGAAAAGTAGACTAATGTTTATTTTGCAACATAATGTCACCATGTTCCATGTTGTCCTCTCACAAACATACACAACAGGTGTTTATAACAACTGTCTTTTAGACCTCTGAAAGCCTAAGGAAAAATATTTACTAAGAAGTAGTTAAAAAAAATGCAATCATGGCAAGGACTGCCATGTAGATAAGAAAGAAGGATGGTTTGGATTGGGTGGCAGAAAGAGGATTGCAATGCTGGTCTGACAGTTAAACAATGAAATTACAAAGAGAATAATGAGGACAATTTTTTCATCTTTCCATATCTGGAAATAGTTATTGTCTGTGATTTATTTCAATTATAAAGAAAAGCACCAAAGTGCAGGCCAGTGGCCAGTACAGGAAGTGTTGAGTCCTTAAGGTAATTCTCTTTCTATAGAGACCAGAAGAAATTTTACTTCTTTGCCAAAATCTGGTTTTGTGACTAGTGGGGTAAGAGTTTTCAAAGAATAGATAGGTTTAAAATAATGAAAGTGGGTGAAGAGGGTTTATGATTTAGGAATATTGAAATTACTGAACTGAAATTCAAAATCTGAAATTCCTCTGATTTTTAGGGCAATCCCAAATTACTTTAAGAATTCAGCTGCATAATGAGGCAAAGTCATAAAGCTGGGTCAGAAACCTCACTTTGAGTTTTGGAAATACCAAACACTTGAAACTTGGCTGTGGCTTTTATAACTGAGGCCTATTTCTATAACGAGCCAAAGCAAAAGACTTTCAACAGGTGTTTTGCTTTTGCTGGTTGTGAAATAGGGTAAACCAACTAGTTTCTTTATAGGTTTCTGTGATTGGTCTGGAAACTCTGAATTAGCTTCTGCTGCTTAACCTGGCTCCAGGGATCCAAATCTAGATCCTGCAAAGTTTATAGTGAGGAAGATATTCTGCAAGTACTAGAGCAAATGCACCCAATAGTCTAAGCAAGACTGGAGTTCTAAGGGGACAAAGCAAATATAGTTTAATGTTAAGACAGAGAAAAAGTAACACCCGCCTCCTCCTCTGTGCACACACACAACTTGTTTACAAAAGTGCCTTGTAGTGACTGCTGGTGGTGTCACTCCGTCCCATGCCCCAGAGCTATCACCGGGCCTCATGGGAGATGTGACTACAGCATCGGACATGGGACTGTTTGTTCACTCACTTTCTGTGAAGAGAGTTTTGAACTGTGTTTTGAATAGACAGCATTTTCTTTGTGTGGTTGGTAAATAACACAGAGCAAAGTTAGTCAGCAAGTTGCATAGCTTCTGCATTCTGATTCTTTGGAGCCCTTTTGTACCAAGCTTGACAGGATGTTTTTAACAGAATGTGACCTCACTGGGATACCAGAGGTAAGGAAAAAAGTTATTTGGGCTGTTGTGGAATATTTTGCACAGAGTTGATCAAAAGTATTGCTTTAAAATGCCTCTTGGAAAGAAGGTGGTTTCACTGTGATCCAGTCAACACCTTGTTCAGTGAAAATCAATGTCTTTCACTCTGTAAGTTATAGGAAGTCTTAATAAGATTTTCTATTTCCCACTTACGGAAAAAGATGCTGATTTACAAATCTCAGAACGATTATGTACTTGCTCTAACGTGTTAAACAAAGGCCCGGTTCTAGTTACAGAATGCCAAAAAGTTTTCTTTCTAACACAGAACCGAATAAGCAAGTCAGATCCAGTTGTTCACCCAAGTCCTAGAAGCAGCGGTGGGAGAATTGGAGTGGTGGCAAATCCAGCAACACCAGGCGACAGTGACCTTCTGGATACCCGTTCTCCATCACTTGGTAAAGGTAAGAAGGAAAAAAACCACCCAAACTCGTATTAACGTGTTTTCTGAGTAAGATCTTGTGTGGGTTTTCATCCCAGGCATTAAAGCAGGGCTACTGCTTGCAGTTTACCTGGAGGTAGAGCAAAAGGGGCTGTAGTACCCCGGGGGATGCGGGGCTGTGCGGGCACCCCCTCTCCTCCCTCTGCTGGTCAGCTCTGGGGAAACGTGGCTACAGACAGCAGGGAGGACCCGGCACCTTTCTGCTGCTATGGGGGAAAGATCTTCTTGCTATCAGTTCTTCAGGGTTTCTTTAGTGTGTTGCTCGTGGATCTAAGCACGGACAGCATTAGGATGTAGTGATGGAAGGTTCGGGGGTGGTAAGAGAAGAGAGAGAGCTCTGCGTGTTCAGCAAGCCAGGGAGAGATGATTTTTTTACAAAAACCCACACAGATGTAGTTCAGGTATTTATTTATACAGTATAAAAATGTTACAGATTCATGCTGAATGATCTGATTTGTTTATATTCATGATCCACAGAGCTTTTTATGAAAAAAAATAAAAGAAAAAGACGTTATTACACAAAATAGCTTCATGAATAATAGGCATCTTGCTATTCTGAAATTGAATTAAAAATACGTGTTCTGCTTTACTATGTATACCAACAGAACAACAAAGCTTCATTGTTGTTCTGGTCAACAATTGTTGTTATTTTCTAGCCAGTACAGGTGACTTACAAAACAAAAAAAAATCTGTTTGGAGTCACTGATAGAAGAGTGAGAGCAAATTAAGTTCTCACGATATATAAAACTGTTATTCATACTTAAAGATTTGCATGACAAAGAATTCTAAAAATAGACCTTTAAAACTGGAACATTTTGAGTGCTGCTGATAATGAAAGTGTTCTTTGGTAAATGAGGATGGAAAAGTTTGCTCATTTGCTTATGAACTAACTAGAGTTGCTCCTTACTGTAAGGCACATAAAGAACTAGAGATTTGGTTTTTTCTTGTGGTCAGTTAGAAAGTGGCTGGGTTGAACTTCATTTAGTAATATAAAAGATACAATGAGCGTGTCACTGCTCCCAGTAAGACAGGGTAGTGACTTTAGTTTGACAAAGCATTTACAGTAATACTTTTATAATGTCATACTTGCTACTGTACTTTGATCCACTGGCACGTGGTAGATAAGCTGCCAGCTCTGTTGTAATTAGAGCAAATATGTTTTCTGAAGAAGCTTCTAGAGACAGGCATGTTCTCTGAAGTAGAAGTCTGTCAAATGGGGATGACTGAGGATGATGAATTTATATTCACAACTTTGGTATTTGTGTTGCAGTAATACTTTAGGTCCTCATCATGAGTCAGATGATGGGTATTGTACAGTACAAAACCAGATTTTGTATGCCAAACAGCTAATGATGCAAACATGAGGCAGCAGTTGAACAAAATAAATGCGATAAATTATTCAGTCATAAAAAATACACCCAAAGTGTTAAGATGGAGTTTTCTACAGCTGTATATGTATTATTAGGGTTTTTCTAAATGATGATTTTTCATAGTGTCTCACACACTACAGGTAAACTGGTCCCAAGAGTTGGAAGCTTGATCGCTTTTTAATCTTCGGTCAGGGAGAAGTTGGCAGGATGGGATATAGTTTACTTTATCCCTGAATTCGAACAAGAGAGGGCAAAAGTTCAATAAAAGTAAGCTGTTTAATATTTATGAGAGCTACCACGGATGAACCAGTAGAGGTCAGCACAGAGTGCTGAAATGAAAGTAGAGTGCCAACGCTTTGTGTATACATGCTCTACTTTCCATCTTAAACTTTTCCTTTAAAATGTGGTAAAGGCTTACGGTGGCTTACAGTCAGTATTCCTGCTCTCTTTGAAAGATAGATTAAAAATACTTGGGATAATACAATGACAACAGACTGCTTAAACAAAGTCATTTAAGCAACAACACACATTTTGTAGCACATAATATCTCACAGAGAGATGCTGGAAACCTTATTTTGTGGAATCATTATTGAAACCAATGTGTAATACTTATTAAATATATTGCAGTGACAAATGCGTCTAGCTGATGGTTATGTTGAAAAAAAAATAGGAGAAAGAGGGTAACTTCTAGGAACCAAGTTTTCACACACTTGAAGATAAAGTTACAAAATATTTTTTTCCCTTTTAAGTATCAAATTTGGATAATTATCATTAAGTGTTGTTCTAAAGGACTTTTCTTTGTGTATATACACGTATATACAGAGAGAGAGAGGGAGAGGCAGAGAGACTCTGTATATAAAGTTGAATTATCTTTTGTTTCACTTTTTAAAGCCATTGTTTGCTCGTGGTTTCCTTTTGTGATTTAAAGCAAGGAACAGAATCACCGCGTATAGTCTGTGCATGAAAAGATTCTTAACGTATATTAGCTGCAAAAGCTCATCTCTGAAAAGCTTCTGTTCAAGCTGCTTTCTGTGGATCTAGAAAGAGCAATCTGCCTGTCCCCATTCTCTTTCCTTGCACTTTGACTAAGTACTTTGAAAACTACCTTGTTATTAAATTGTAATTGTTGAATATTAAAGAATTGACAAAAAATTTATCACCAGGTAAAGATGGTATGTTCTATTTTGATTTCAAAACTGACTTACATCTGCTGTCTATGAGCTCAGGGAGAAATTTCCCGGTATATTCAGAGAGAATAGTACTATACAAACGGGAAAAATTTTTGAAAATCCTCTTCACTTGTTCTGCTTACCTTTCATGCTTCTCTTTAAATTGATTATTAGGAAACCGTACGTTGGAAACCTTACTTTCTTTTTATGTGCTTTATCATGCACATTAAAGTGACAAGTACTAAACAGAGATGCTGCAAGTCTTTCTCACTTGTGTTGTGTGCCATTAGAGTCAGATGGTGTAAGTGTGCGAGTGCCATTCAGAGGGCTGTAGGAGAGGATTAATACAGGGGGGGAGGATTCCCTGGTAAGTGAAACAGCTATCAAGGGTATAAACTGGGATAGGAAGGAGACAGAGATGTCATAAACTGCTGTTGCGTATCTGACCTGTGATGTGTTTTTTCCATGCTTTTGTTGGTGTAGCATTGCATCACAGATCTTGCAGAAGATCTCCCTTTACAGGTGTATTGTAAAATCCTGGTTCTGGGGAAGTCAGTGGAAGTTCTGATGTTTCAGTCAGTGGAGAGACAAGGAGCTTGTTTCAACATTTTTTTCCCTGAGGCAAAGGAAACTTAGAAATAACCTAATTTCTTTCATAACACAGAGTCCAATCTAACAGTGTGGCACACATGTGATAACACATTAAATGACAATTTTCATTTTGAGCCTAGGTTTCTTACCAAAGGCTTGGATTCAATTCCATTCCATTTGGTTCAGTTCTTCATTTAAACAGAAGTGAAGAAACAACTTCTAGGACTGATTTCACTCATGGCTTTGATTGTGTTTTCAGAAAATAAGCTTGAATCCAGAAGTCAAACCCACTTTCTTTCCCCAGCTAAACTTCTGATGTCCACACCATTTCGGTGTACATATTTTACTGTTGCCTTCTTTAAAACTCTTGTTTTTGTTGGATAAAAAGTGTTTTGCTGAGCCACGGTGGAAGTACTCATTTACAGTAACTAATATTCTTCATTAGTTGTTGTTCTTCAGAAAGAGCCCCTCTCATCAAATGCCTTTCCTGAAAAGTATTGCAAAGCCTGAAGTTAAGGTGGTTCTTACAATACTCAATGCTCTTGTTTTAAGCATTTAATGTTGAAAGTCCACAAGTCCAGTATTTCTATTGCTTCAATTAAGTTTGTTTACATGTTAAATTTCATGAACATCTGGTCTGCTTTTTTGCTGTAACATATGGGATATAAACCCCCAAAATTTAGAGACCAAAATAATGTTGCTGGAAATGTGTAGTTCAGTCAACTATAATGTTATGCTCAAAGTTTGCTATTTTTATCTCTATCCAGACCAAAGATAGAAGATTACAGCAGAGCTGTTCATGATTAAGGAACAGAAGGTCTATCTTATCACTGAAGTTCTCAGTCTCTTGGTAGATTAATGTTTGATATTTTATTGATTGTGGTTATTACATTCATACATTCCTACAGGTATAGTAATACTTTATTATCATTTTGTCCCTTGTTTCTGATGCCTTTTATTTATTTATTTGCTGGCTTTTAAAAATTCTTCCCTGCAAAGTAGCTATGCATAGTTAAATTATCCTATCTATATAGCTGGTGTTTATGTTTGTTTGTTTATGTATGTTTGAGTCAGGGATAAATTTTTACATTCTTAGTGTATGTGTGTACAGGGGTGACTTCCAACATGTTTGCATTACCTGTTATGGAAATATCTGTCATTTAACTATAAAGATGTGTTATCTTCAAGAACGTATCAAAAAATTGTGGCCTTGTGTCCAGATGGAAATAGTACTAATTCAGTCAGTGGTGACCAGTAATCTAGATAGATGCACTAGAGAAAATCTCTTTATGTAAATGAGGAAGCCATGGCATTTGCACCAGAAATTGAGTTAATTAAGGTTCCATACCTGCATTTACATTATCAATCTGCAGATTGAAAAAATTACCTAAAATAAATTAGAGCCAACAAATTAAAAGATAAATGTAGCCAAATAAATTTTCACTTCAAACATTCCACAGAGAGAAAAAAAAAAAAAAAAAGATTTTTCACCCATTTCAGGAGTAAGTTGGAATAATTCTGGGAAATGTACTCAATATCTCAAGAAAACATCAGTACAGTGGTTTCAGGTTTGATGATTCTACCATTTAATCAAACATTCCATGGAGGTAACTTGGCTTCTGAGGTACTTAAGGGATCAGAAATGATACTTCTCTTGAACTATGTTAGTATGTTAGTATAGCTGGGTTTGGATTTTTTCACTTTATCCTGGAATTCTATTAGGAATTTGTTGCTTGTCCTTTTCATTGTGTATCTCTAGTCAATACTAGGCTTTTTATTTCCTCACTTTCTTATATGTTAAGAATAAACTCTAGACTGCAGTCTCTCCTTAATATTCTTTACCTCCCACTGAAATCAATAGGATGCTGAACTCAAGTCTTGAGTGTCTTATATATCCTGGTAATAGAAAAGAAATGGTTGTATGGGGTGGCCTGAGGCTGAGGACCTGTAACCTTTATAATGTCAACATCAAACCTGAGGTGTAGGTGTAAGGCTTTTCAGAAACTTTGAAAATCACTTTATTTTCAATGAAAATTTCTCAATCATTTCTCTTATACCTATGTATTTCTAAGAGATCAATATTAACATAATCACCCTAACTGTAAATCCAATAAGTGTGAATTCAGTTTTTGTGGTGATTATGTTTACAAGCAAAGCAATTTCTGCAAATATTTATGTTTTTAACAAGCCTCTTCTAAAAACAAATCTTATGTTTGGCTCTACTCTACAGAGTAACTCTTTTGTGAACAAATTGTAACACATCAAAACATCTTCTATACTATATGTTTGTTATTATTCAATGCACTGCAAGGGGATATTAAGAATAGGCTTCACAGAACAGAAAATATTTAACAAATACATAGTCTAACTTTTTCCTTTTGTACATTAAGGACAAATCTCAATTTTAATTGTATACACTAGGTCTTCCCAACACTAAAAATACAACAAATAGCAATGTTATTTGACTACATTATTTGACTATTGACTGGGGATTTGATGTTGGTCCAGAAAATAAAATGAGCCTTTCTGAAAATTTTTTATTTATATTTATATATATTTTATTTTTAACAATATCATTTATATCTACCTATATAATTATATTAACATATACAGAAGATTTTGACATTTTTGCAGGAAAATACAACTTGGGAGCTCATTAATATTTTTTATGATCTCAACAAGTTCATATTCACATTAATTTTGTTCCAGGAACTAAGATGTTAAACTTAATTAAGAAAATGTTTAATTAATATTGGATGGAATATGGCTAAAAGTCTTAAAAAATACTAGCTGCAGCTTTAAACAGCACGAAGCAGAAACACATGTCATTTCCCATGAAACTGACTCACAGAAATATTTCGTCTATTTTTCTCTATAATAATTATATTAGTAGTGCTCCTATGGAAGTGTTAATCATGTGATTTCATGTGTCAAAAATATTCCATTTTGCTAGCAGATTTATACTACTTCAGAGAAAATGTAGGACTAAAGATTTCCTGGTAGCTTCTTGTTGGTGGTAAAGATGTCCACAGAGAATGTGAATGCTTATACCTGGTATGGTTATGCCAAGGTCTCTTGCAAAAAAGTGATTTGGAGTAATATGCATTTTAATTCTTGACCAACCCAATTGCATACTATTATGAGATGACTGAATTGACGGGATTTGTTGTTAAGGGGAACAGGGAAGTTCATCTGCTTTGACTTTACTGAGGTTTTCAGCACAATCTCCCACAACATCCTCCTATTCAAGCAGGTTTGTTATGGAGTAGGTGTATGGACTACTAGATGAGTAGAAACCTGGATGGATCATTGGTATCCATCCATCCATCCATCCATCCATCCATCCATCCATCCATCCATCATTAGCAGTAGTAGTTAAGCTAATCGTTCATACTCTCTTAGTGCCCGTAGTAAGTAGATTTCCTTAAGGGTCTGTCCTGGAATCCATCCTGTTTAATAACTTCTTAAGTGTCTTAGTGGACAGTGGGTATATGCCAACACTGATGAAGCCTAAAAAATCACTGGACTATATCAACAGCAGAATAGCCGGTAGATCAAAGGAAATTGTTATTTCCGTTTACTGGGAATTAATTTGGCCACATCTAGAACATTTCATCTAGTGCTGGTTACTCCCATAATGACAGATGTTGAGCAACTGGAGCAAGTTCAGTTGGAGAACTGAAGGTGGCTGGAGGCAGGAGAACCGGAGAAATAAAGCAGCTGTGAAGAGACTCAGAGAAAGAAGAGCTTGTTTAATTTGGAGAGGAGATGCCTGCAGGGAATGTTTAGGCAGAGCAATCCTGAGAAAATAACAGCATTGCAACTTTTGAAATTAAATTTTCCTTATAAGTGAATAGTGTCTCCTACCTCCTAAGGAAGCTCACCTATTCCATACATCGGGTGAGCTTGGTATGGTAAGGAGCTTTAATGGATCTCTAAATGTTGCAAGAGATTCCCTTGCAGTTGGGCAGTAGATGTAGTGCTGCACTACTTTGTAAGAGCAAAGTATTACTTTCACATGGTTAATAAGGGAAAGTGTAAAAACTTGGCATTCTAGATGTAATTTGGTGGTTTATCTGGGTCTCTGAACCTCCTGTGCCTACTGCAAGGATCCTTCCTGCTGAGCAGTCCTTGTCATCACTCATGGAATGTTGGAAATTTACTGAGTACAGGTGTTCCATAGGGATGGTGAATGCTGTTGATAGGAAACTGATGGCCTATGGATTCTGAACTGTGCCTTGGTTTGATTTGATAGTTTTGTTCTTTTCCACTGAAATTTGATGTGAATTTTTTGCTTAGAAGAAAGAAGTGTATCAGGGAAGTCATAAGAAATCTGACACTTTTTTGTTTGGAAGTGAAAATAGTAGAACAAAGGAAGTGACTAGCAGACATTTGTAAGCCTGTCTTTTCCTTATGCCAAATCAACATGACTAAGATTGAGAAGAGAGGGCTAAAAGAAAAAAAGAAAAGGTTCATGAGCTCTGTTGAATCATTGATTGGAAATACTTTACTTGGGAATGTGGTATGCACATTCCCTAAGATGTGTTCAGTCATTCCTGACCCTCCCTGCTTCAGAAGACAAGGCAGCATGATGCAGATCTGCAGAGGGAATGAGGACACAATACAACAGCTTCAGAGGAGCTCAGAGAAGTCAGGACCACATGTACTGCCACTATCATGGTTAAGGGAATAGGACTCAGAGAAAGAAGAGCTTGTTTAATTTGGAGAGGAGATGCCTGCAGGGAATGTTTAGGCAGAGCAATCCTGAGAAAATAACAGCATTGCAACTTTTGAAATTAAATTTTCCTTATAAGTGAATAGTGTCTCCTACCTCCTAAGGAAGCTCACCTATTCCATACATCGGGTGAGCTTGGTATGGTAAGGAGCTTTAATGGATCTCTAAATGTTGCAAGAGATTCCCTTGCAGTTGGGCAGTAGATGTAGTGCTGCACTACTTTGTAAGAGCAAAGTATTACTTTCACATGGTTAATAAGGGAAAGTGTAAAAACTTGGCATTCTAGATGTAATTTGGTGGTTTATCTGGGTCTCTGAACCTCCTGTGCCTACTGCAAGGATCCTTCCTGCTGAGCAGTCCTTGCCATCACTCATGGAATGTTGAAAATTTACTGAGTACAGGTGTTTGACGGGGATGGTGAATGCTGTTGATAGGGAACTGATGGCCTATGGATTCTGAACTGTGCCTTGGTTTGATTTGATAGTTTTGTTCTTTTCCACTGAAAGTTGATGTGAATTTTTTGCTTAGAAGAAAGGAGCGTATCAGGGAAATAATAAGAAATCTCACACTTTTTTGTTTGGTAGTGAAAATAGTAGAACAAAGGAAGTGGCTAGCAGACATTTGTAAGCCTATCTTTTCCTTATGCCAAATCAACATGACTAAGATTGAGAACAGAGGTCTAAAAGAAAAAAGAAAAGGTTCATGAGCTCTGTTGAATCATTGATTGGAAATACTTTATTTGGGAATGTGGTATGCACATTCCCTCTGATGCGTTCAGTCATTCCTGACCCTCCCTGCTTCAGAAGACAAAGCAGCATGATGCAGACCTACAGAGGGAATGAGGACACAATACAACAGCTTCAGAGGAGCTCAGAGAAGTCAGGACCACATGTACTGCCACTATCATGGTTAAGGGAATAGGACATAAGGGCATGGGTGATGACTGGGGCTAGTGATGGATGGCTGAAACCTATTTAGGTTCCTTTCATACATCCTGTCACAGGAACCTGTCTGTTAGGACTACTTCAGAGTTAAAATGTATGAATAAAAACGGGAGCAAACACTGCCTAAGTTCCAAGCTAATGGAAAATGAATAATCTAACATTGTGTGACCAGGTGTCACAGCAGTGACTATGATACATAAGCCTTGTTGCAAGGCCAGGTACAGTGTCACATTTATTTATTCTTGTGTTGGTTGTGTGAGAGTTGGTTGGCTTGATATAAAGCAGAGCAAGGTCTCATCTTAGACCTAGTCAATGCAGACTTAGTCAACAAGAAAGGAAGATTACTTCTGGTTGTTCCTGGTCACTGAGGACAAGGGTAAGCAGAGCAATCAGGAGCAACTGGAGTCACAACTATTAACGCAGTATCAGGGTGGGAATAAACACTTGCAAACTGGATGCTGGAAAAATCCTAGTTCTAATCCATCGTTTACTCAGATGACTTCAGGTCATCTGTTAATCAAATGGGAATTTGTTCTTGTTATGAGAGACTGGAACCCACCACAGTTGGAATGAAAAAAAACTCAACTGGAGTACTATAATTCTGGTATTAGGTAAAGAATAGGCCTTCAAATATCTGTTTTTGATCTTTAAAAAAAAAAAAGCAAACAACAAAAAACCAACAAAAAACATTTTCCTAAATGCTTTTAATTTGAGAATTCAAGAAAATTGTATTGATGCTGCCCATTTTTATCTCTTGTAAAGATCATAGTCAGACTTGCTAGTGAGTATGTACCTTTTAAAAATTAAAAACTGTAGAACTTGGGGTTTTTGAATGATTCTTTAATATTTTGGAAATAACATTCAGTTAACTCATTTCCTTATTATTAAATCTTTACAGTACTTGGCTGCAAGTGCAACAAAGAAATAGTGTGCATAATCATTTCTGGGATTATAGCATCTGCTGTCCAGTTACAAAAAAATCTATGCAGAAGGAAGAGAAAATGCAGCACATCTTATTCACCTCTTTATATAATCTTATGGCTAGTGCTGTCACAAAGGCAGCAGGTTTATTCGGTGATTTCTGGATGCCAGCTTTCATGAATGAAGTGAATGAGGCACAATGGACAATGCTGACTAAAGAGGAGAAGATAATGCTTGTTCTTGCAGCAAAGAAAAAAAAAATTGAGATTTTTGTATTAATAAAACTACTTCTGTTTCTGACACAACACTAGGGTTGCCAAGAATTTCGATGGATTTATAGAGTTGGATTATGATGATATTCTTGGATGGCTTTTGTTTCTTTGTTAATCCAGGGATCTAATGCTATCCAACACTCCATCAAAGATGAATTGCATTTGGTTATACTTTTAAAACTCTTTTGTAAGTGCTACTAAGGAATCGGCATCCCTTATTTAATCAGCTGATAACCTGAGAAATGCTTATATAGGTCCAACAACTGCATCAAAGAATGACTGGATGAGGAAAAACTTGAAACTCTGATTTCCACATTTGAGATACAGCTGATTTGGAAAGATAAAATCTTGGAGTATCAGTGTTTTATCTGGGGACTCATTTCACTTGGATGGACTGTTCTTAGAGCCCTCTTTTGGGGATTTGCTCCCCGTTAGCCCTGGATATTTGGTTTCTAGTCTGTAGTGATTCTGAAAGGAGAAAACTATGGCAGATTGAACCCCTCTATAAGGTGTTTGCCATGCTGTGTAGACATCATTACATACATAATCTACAGAGATATAGTGAACATATTAAAGATACTGCAGTATGAGAAATCAGTGTCATGTACAAGTGTTACTTAAAATGGCTAAAGAGCAGAAATTCTTTCCTCCTTTTTGGAACTTAAAAGGATGCAACTTTCCTATCTGCTTACCTGGACTACTAGAGAGCAACATATTCTGCTCCTTTTTATTAAGCTTTTTTAGCATGGGAACATTCCTCAAACAAGATATACCTGGAGCCTAAGAGATTCCATCTCCAAAGGGAAAACACAACCTATTCTCAACACACTAGAATAAAGCACTGAATCTTTAAATTATCTGCCTTTTGGCCCAAATATCAAATAGATTTATTCAACTGAAAAAAAAATGGCCCTGAACGCTCAAAGTACTTTTGTGAAATAACATATATGTTACACATGTACAATGACAGAGGGAAAGGAAGAAGCAGAGATTGCCAAGGACATTCTGAGAACATTTATTGATTGGAAACAAATCATTGGATTTTTTTGTTTTGTTTTGTTTTGCTGGGTTTTTTTCTTCTCCATATTACATGAAGTGGTCTCTGTCTGGGTGTAATTTTTACTTTTTAGTGCCATCTGCACCTGTGGCCTTTGGACTTAATGTTTATGACAGATGGACTGGACTGTGTTTGCACCATTTAGTGTATAATCCTTCTGTATGTATCTATGCCATGCTAGGCAGTGGCACTGGCCCAATGGGCATATTTATTAGTGCAGACTTCCTGTCTGCTTCCATTGTTCTGTTTCAGTGTCCTTTGAGCCTAATGGACCTTGCTTTGTGCTGGGCCCACCTACAAAATGTTTTTCTTGATTCATGCCAGATTATCTGTTGCAGACTCTAATCTTTTTTTTTTTTTCATTTTTTTTTTTCATTTTTTTTCTCTAAAACGTTTGCCAACTAGAACGCTTAAAATGGATCAATTCCATATTGTAAATGCTCTTCCTCTCCTCTCAGCCTGCGAGCTTCATTTTGGAACAAGCTTGCTAGCTTTGTTTGCTAGTATCAAGACACTTGATAAAAAGGAGAACTGTTTCCTCTGAAAAATATTCCTCATGCTACCTGAACTCCTGCTCTACTGAAAGTGGAAGTTGCTCCCAAAAAAGTGATGCTTCCCGTAAAACAGGGTGCAATAAATGCAGCCCTGGCTGTAGGAGCCTGCTGGCCCGTGGCTGGCAGCCTGGAGCTGCGCGGCACGTCCCATTCCTGCTGACTTCATCGACACTGTGCGGCAGGTGTGGGGAAAAGGACAGGCTACTAGTGTGCAAGAAATGTTGCCTTCTGTATCAGTAGAAAGGTAAAAAAAAAGCCAGGCAAATGGAAAAGTATGCAACACTTAGGCACTTGCAATTTTTGAGTTTTTTGAAGGTTTGAGAACCTAACAATATGACAGATGTGATATCATGATAACAAAGGACAATTTAGAATTGTTCATTTATCTCATGAAATCATGAAGTTGCCTCTCTTAAATTTTTATGCCTATTACAGAAATACGTGAAATGAATCTCACTGTTTAGCTGTAGTCATATCAAATTAGTGGCAAATTTCAAACACATTTGAGAATCAAAAGCTGCCTTTTCTAACCATCAACATATATAATCCTAACAGTTAAAAAGGATTTGAAAACATTTCCATAGAAAGTAATCATGCCCTTGTGAACATTCTATGGAAAGATTGATCAGCTATATAACTTCTCACAGTACGCAGCAAGATTATGCATTCTGTGCTTATATTAATGTGATCATGAGGAAAGAAAGCATATTCAGATGGATTCTAACAGGGATAGTTTCTGGGGTGTGTTTACCTGCCAATCAGATTTCTACAGGATGAGAATGAAGTCCTGGGAGGGAGTTTTGTCATTTCATAAATAAGAAAAGCAATTATCAACATTTTCATATCTAAAAGAGGTTTCTTTATAATATTGATATAAAGCTGTTGTCGTGGTTTAACCCCAGCTGGCAACTAGGACCACGCAGCCGCTTGCTCATCCCCCCCTGCCCAGTTTGGATGTTGGGGAGAAGGAGAATCAGAAGAGTAAAAGTGAGAAAAAACCCATGGGTTGAGATAAAGACAGTTTAATAGGTAGAGCACTACTTCCCTTGGGCAGGCAGGTGTTCAGCCATCTCCAGGACAGCAGGGGTCCATCATGTGTAATGGTTACTTGGGAAAACAAACGCCATAACTCTGAATGTCACCCCTTCCTTCTTCTTCTTCCGCCAGCTTTATATATTGAGCATGACATCACATGGCATGGAATATCCCTTTGGTCAGTTGGGGTCAACTGTACTGGCTGTGTCCCCTCCCAACTTTTTTTGCACTCGCAGACTACTTGCTGGTGGGGCAGTGTGAGGAGCTGAAAAGAGCTTGAGAGCTTACAAGCAATCAAAACCACCAGTAAGCTATCAAGACTATTTCTCATCCCAAATCCAAAACATAGCACCACACCAGCTGCTAGCAAGAAAGTTAACTCCATCCCAGCTGAAACACTGACAGCTGTATAGTAAAAAGAGGTTATGATGATGCATTCATGACTGAGAAGTAGAAAAAGGAAAAATTCTTTTTTAACTCCATCCCAGCTGAAACACTGACAGCTGGATAGTAAAGAGAAAAGAGGTTATGATGACGTATTCGTGACTGAGAAGTAGAAAAAGGAAAAAAAAAATTATTTCCTTTCAGCAATTTTAAATTTGGCATTTCTGGTTTGCAGTAAAAACTTCAACTATGAAATATCTATCCAGATTGTGTAACTGAGTGAGCTTGGGCTTGAAAAGAAAGTATGTTTAAGTCCATATACAAATACTCATGTGTGGTTTGAATATCTTCCTTTTCCATGCACCTTTAATGCTGTTGACTACTTAGCACTTTTGAAGATCAGGTCCCCAAATTGCAATGATGAAATTCCATATAGGCATTTTTATGAAATAATGTGTGTATTTTCAACCCTGAATTTAATATTAAAACATATGATTGAAGTTTTAAAATCTCAGGGCAGTATGTTTGGCAATCATCTTTCACACCCCATGCAAGGAATTTTTTCTCTCCTTTCGTGATATCTGAAAGAGTTTCATCAATTTAGCCTCATAGTTGAACATCTGGAAGGAATATTTTTAAGAATCCAGTGTAGAAAATGTGCAAGCTAGTTGTGGGCAAATCCTGTTTAATACCCTTCAATTTGAATTAGTTGTGTGACGGTTCTGAAATTTTTTTCCTGCATTTGCTCTGGCAGTATCACATTTTGTTCCTGATAGATTATTGCTCACCTACTGCATGAAAAAACATTTTTTAAGTTGCTTTTCCCTGCTGCCAGTCAGTGCAATGATGAAGTAGCTTCTCAAAATACCGTAAAAGCTTCAGTATCTCTTTTTTGTAAAAGACATTTTATAAAATTTAAGGTGAGAACGGAGGCTGGTACAGAAGTATATCACAGAGCAGACAGGATATTATTGAGTGCTTATTTTTTATTTGCTTTTCTTTCCTTTATAGAGTTCATAGCCACAGTTCAGTACAACAATAGAGATATTATCCAAGTTTGCCAGAACAGAGAAGTAATCTTCTGCCACAAAAGTCTGTTACATGATAAGATTAGCTTTAAGGTTATTGTAATGTTTGAGTTTCTGATTGGAGCCCTCTGTAAATAGTGACCCGAGGGGTTGTGTCATCATGTAGGCAAGCTACATGACCATTCAGCTGTGATTATCGTAATTTCAGTGCCAGTAGTGTACAGTGCCCCAGAACTGCAGATCTAGGTATCACGTCCTGCAAATGGAATTATTCAGTTAATCACGGAAGAGCCCGGGGACTGAGCTGATGGATGCACATAATAGCAAGGTTATGTCTATCAAGGATATGCAGCCTAAATCTCCCAACTGTGAGGCACAGCAGGAACAAGTGTTGTGTGACGGCCCTCCCTTGGGATCATCATCATATCCTTTTTCTAGACACTACTTGACTACTAGCCAAGCCAATATATCATACTACCACCATCTACCCTTGCATCTGCAGGGTTGCATTTGAAAGTCAGACAACCAAGGGGATTTCCTATTACCCTAAACTGGATGTTTTCTGTGAACACCGGAGAGTCAGCCTTATGCAGTCTTGACTGAATTCACACTTCTACTAGAGGAACTGTAAGTCAAAAGAGCTTTGCAGAACATCCAAACTGGCTAACTAACTACGTGTCCTTGGAGACATGAGAGAGGAGACTGCTGTAAGTCAAAAGAGCTTTGCAGAACATCCAGACTGGCTAACTAACTAACTACGTGTCCTTGGAGGCATGAGAGAGGAGACTGTGGTCATCTGCAAAGTAGCTCAGGAATAGTTGTTTTCTGTATATAAGCCTTCTGCCTCTGCATGCACTTACTGAAGATGCAGGATCCCTCTATTTAAATATTATTATGTGTAGATGCACAGCCTAGCTAGAATCTTCAACCACTGAAGCCATTCTCACCTGTTTGTCGTGGTCATCTGCAAAGTAGCTCAGGAATAGTTGTTTTCTGTATATAAGCCTTCTGTCTCTGCATGCACTTACTGAAGATGCAGGATCCCTCTATTTAAATATTATTATGTGTAGATGCACAGCCTAGCTAGAATCTTCAACCACTGAAGCCATTCTCACCTGTTTGTTCTCTGGTATGGTAGAGCTCCTTATTCCAGGCCTTCCACTGACTACTTTTTCTTACATAGCTGCAGCCTTTTTCTTATCTGCCTGATCTACAGGAATGATCCATCAGTTTTCTGGTGGAAGAGAGATCCACATTTGTGGTCTCGCTATCCATGACTTTCCAGAGTCCAACCAATGGACCTACTAGCTTCCTAATGTCTCTAGGCATGTTTGACTTTGATCTTTGGGAAGACGAAATCACACCACCCCTAATCAGATGGGGGATTCCACTGATGTCATTCATTTTAAGATCCATCAGGCAAAATAGCTTCTCTTTTTGTCTGCTGAAGCACCACTTGTTGCTTCTAGATCACCTGTGACTTCTGAAGGCCCCACAGACAAAAGAGGCTGCAGGTCACTGTTGTGCCACACCTGGCACCTCCTAGAGTGGTTCTGAGAAATTACTGGTGAAAGATCTGCAACTTTCTGCTGCTCCACCAATTTTCTTTCCTAATATGTCTGCACGTATTATTTAATGCTATTGCATTGTTCTGTCTGTAAGTTATTTTTATTGTTAATGCATTTCTGATCCTATATACTTAGATTTTAGGAGCAACTTGGTCTCATCTGTGTTGCATTTGAATCAGTCTTCATATCTGCCCCTTTCAAAACCGAATAATTTCTTTGATGTTGAACAATAAATATAAGGATGCAGTGATAAATTTATCAAATGTAGTAGGCAGAATAGAGCTCAAGGTGTCATATTTGATTGGTTCTATGAATTCTTGTACAAATATTAAATAGTGTTGATGCTACCCTCCTCTAAAAGTCAATCTCAGTTTATGCATTCAGGAAGCATACTAAAATTCTGAATAATTGCTTCTAGTTGAAATTGAAAAAAAAATCTGCATTTCATTTATTATTAAACAGCATAAGGCTATGGCATTTTTTCCTTTTTTTGATATTTTAGAAACAAAATATTTATTTCCTGTATTTTTTTCTTTATCTTGTAGACTAATGTATCCAAATGACAATATATATATAGAAAACTATTCATTTTATAGCAAAATTAGTTAAAAAATAAGGAAAGCAAATGCTAGAAAACTACAAATGATGGAGTAAAAAATGTTAAGAAAGTAAAATGAGTCTATTTGTAGAAAGCTTTTTTCAGAGTTTCCTACAATATCTATTTATTTTGATTAAAGTTTTTTTTGCTTCATTTTTCATTGGTGCTGTTTCTTATTTTGTTAGATATCGAGACCTACCTACACCCAGACTCTACACACAAAACCCTCCCATGTTCACTTTACTTCTTTGCTAACGGGGGGAGTTCAACCTACTGCTTAGGTAAAATGGTAAAAGTGTGATTGGATTTACAGGAAAATTAGTTACATTATGGTTACATTATTAACTGCCAGCTTTGACTTCTTTTATTAAAATAAACCATGTGTTACTTAATTTTAATGACAACACAGGATATTGCACATGAAGAGGGTCCTGTGCTATTGAGGTGTTCACAAGAAAAGCTCTTAGAGGAAATTTGTGGTTACAGTATTGAATAATGTGGAAGGGGAGACTGAACTAGTTGGAATCAGTTGTTATTCTGTATTAAGAACCAATACAGACAGAGTTTGATCAGTCTTTTTATCCAAACCCAGCAAGCAGTCTGACAACTGATTTTAAAATGTGTTCTTGTGGTAGTCTTCAGTGATAGGAAAAATAGTTTTTCATGTGGTTGACAGCCTAACATGTAAACTTCCCAGAAAAACTTCTGCATGTGATTGAGATAATTTTGTCCAATAATGGGTTCTGTGGGGGAAAATTATTTCACTTGTCCCCCTCACCAGTCTGAATCCTTTTCTTCTGTTAGTTGTATTTCTATTGCAGCAGTTAATATTGTGATCAGTGAGGATGAGAGAGTAATTCATCCTTTGTACAAGTCTTATGTCTTTCTTGTATCTACCTACATGTTTTCCCTAAATCCTGTGATTGCTCAGTAACTGGCAACAGAGACAGATGGAGGATGTCACACCTACATACAAATGATGAAGAAATGATGGCTGCTGGCCATTGACTTGCAGTGACAGAGGCATCTTTAACTTGTACATCAAAGGAACCCTTTTTAAGGGTAGTGACACTATCACTGGTTGCTGAAAATGGAAAATCAGATCCTCAGCTGTCATGTACTCTGTCATTGATTCACTGTGCTACAACAGCAAGCCAGGTACACAGCAAACTATCACATAAAACAAGCTAAGCCAAAAAAATGTGAGAGAGTAGGGAGGTATGTAGAGTACATATTGAAAGTGTCTTGCAAAATTTAATATTAATATAGAAACCTGAAATGAAATATATCTTCAGGATGAGATAAATTTTAAGGCAGCCATTGTTGTATATGTGTGTTGTCAGAAATCTGACTTTGAGAATAAGTGACTACTTATTGTTTCCTTAGCTGAAGCTGATACCAAAGTTGAGTTCCTGGTAATATTGCTGACAGATTTTCTGAGGATCTAGGTAATTCAGGGAAGGAGTCTCCACAAAATCATAAACTAAACTTGTAGATAAAGACTTAGCCATAGGAAAGGATAACTGTTGAGGTTGCTGTGGGAAAGAACATCTTAAAGTATGACTCAAATCTGCAATGTTGACTGCTCATAGATATGCTAAGTAGTATCTTCCCAGACTAATAGTTTCTTCAATTAAAATTGTAGCTGCACTATGATTTCCCCATTCAATAATGGAAAAAAAGAGGTGTATTTAGGGGGAATAGGAGGGGAGGGAAGGGAAGGTCTAAGACCTAGAATTTCCTTTAATTAATCAACTTCATTATAGAAAAATAATGTGTGAAATAACATGAAAAATAAGATTTTTGTGTATATGTGAAATAAACATAAATGTGTTAAAAGGCTGATTGATGCTAGGTTCCCAGTGGTTAAAACAACTCCTTCTTTTTGGTACTCTGATATTTGGCTTTATAGAATATATATTCTCTTCCTTCTGACTACTCTGTATTAATTTCTGTTAATTATCATCTGAAAGACTACATAGTCCACTTCTTACTGACATAAAAATGCAGTAACTCTCAGAAATTGTCCCACTGTTGCCTGTGAAGCTATTTGCAAGAGAAACTGCTGGCCAGAATAAGCAAGGGCTCCATTAACGGGTTCAAATGGAAGATAAAGTTAAATTTATGTTTACTTGATATATTCCTGTTCTTTAACACTCCTCTTGTTTAAATCCTAATTTCTTCTTCTACTTATATTTCTAACTCCTCCTAACTCTTTCTCTGTTTCTTCCTCTTTTTTTATTTTTCTCTTTCCTCCTCCTAATGTTCCATTTTAACAAGATTTTGTGAGTCACACTGATTCCAGGCAAACAAGCTGCTGTACTGTAAAATAAATAGCCTTGAAATGCTACAAAGTAAATCACTTGCCTTCAAGATTAAGCTAAAATGTTTGCTTCAGCTTCATGTCTGAACATCCTTCCACTTAACCAGATGATAGCAGACTTTTTGCCAACAAAACATATCTTTACTAAACCAGGGCCATCTTTCAATAAGAACAGAGCAGTATGATGCCCTCTGCCATTCAAAACATGCCTCTAGCCCTATTTATTTATGAGGAGCTTTGTGCTGGATACAAACTGATCATGAATGTTATCCAGCTTTATATAAGACATCACATGGTATTGGTAATCTGATACAGGGTTTTAAATGGATAGCTACACTGCCAGTTTTAAGTGCCAGCATTTATTTTTTTTTTCCTTTTGCTATCAAGTGGTATAACATGTACTGCTAAGAAAAATACACTAGCCTTCCTTGAGTTTATGCTTCCTGCGGTAGATTTGCCATGTCTTTATTTTGCCTTTTATCTCTATTCTTCTGAACAAAATAAACTATTTAGTACTCTCTGATGCAGCACCCTGGAAATAGATTGTTGTTGGAAGAATAATTTATATTTTATTCTTTGCTCTCACATTTTTTTTTTCACAAGATTTTGTTTCAGCATCTTTTTGCTGTATGTTTATTAAAATAGATATGCTTTACTGTTACAGGTCTGGAGAGCATTAAGAAACAGATATCATTTCAGACAAGAAATACTGATTTTTTTTTCCTGTTTATTCTTATAGAATTCTATTTGATCATCTATATTTGAATTTGTAAACCTAGACAATCAGCTTTATTTGTGGATTAGGTATATAATTGACATCTGCTCCATGCAGGCATGGAAAAATCTAACCTGGTGTAAGAAACCTGAAGTGTGACTAACATCTTGAATTTTTGCTTTGCAACATAATCTAGAGGATGGATGAGCATTAACAAGGAAAACCTAGCCTCTTTTTCCCAGTGGGCACCTTTGCATTATTGGAACTGAAATGCTTCATGTACTGTATCACTTTGATCTGAAAGCAAAAATCTGATGAACACTTGAGTATTTTAAAGGTAAAGATAGTAGCTTTGATCAATACCTTGAATCCCTAGTTTCTTAAATCATTTTAGGATGAGTTAAATTAAGATTCTGGAGCTGGTCTGTGCATGGTTAAGGGAAGGAAAATTGGCTAATTTGTGCTTGTACTTACTAGAAAGTGGGTATAGGAAAAAAACAGAGCAAAAGGGAACTTTTAAAAAAGTGATGAGAACTTATCTGAAAATTTTGTCAGAAATTAGATGCTAATACAGATAGAGGTGTCTCAAACTGGCATTTCAGTATCCAATTATTTATCAAACATTCATTTTCAATTGAAATAACTTAAATGAAGATGTGACTTGGAGAGGGATTGGAACTGGTAAGGAAAATTTTATGTTGAATATTTCCTTATACGTTTCTCCTACCATGAGAGAGATCTGTAGTTTTGTGTGCTTCCCTAACTTCATGCATTAGAGAAATTGAATAGCATGACTGAGTTTAAAAGGGATGACATTAATGTGAAGTCTAAGGATTCTTTATGTGCATAAAACCATGATGGTTCATTCCATGAACAGCTGCTAGCCAATAAGCCTTTTATAAAGCCTTTTGGAGATGATACTGAAAATCCAGAGCTCACACTATCACTGTAGGATTTGTACACTCAATTTTCAAAAATAGGGCACCTCTAAATACATGTTAAAGTGTAATATAAATGCCTCTTAGGAGCCCAATATTATGTTAGTGGTATCTCCAACATGCTGTTGAACTTCGTAGAACTTTACTTAGTACCTAATAGAGATATTGCAAAATATTATGACAATTAAATGTATTTAAACACAACTGTCATGGATTTGAAAATGGTTTCAATTGGTAACTTGATTGTCCAAATGTACATCTGAGTGAATCTGGCTAGATTACTCTAGATGTTGTGCAGGCTGAAAAACTATCACAGTTTGTGTGAGCACCAAATGATTTATGTAATAACTGAATCCCACTGGTGAAGCTATGTTAAAGTTTCTACCAACAACCTTCCACTCAGCTGTTTATGTTACAGTTGTCTTGTAGGTTTTCTGGGGAGACTCTTCATTTATACTCCACTGCAGAACAATTCTGATTACTGCTTAATGTTATGATACAGCAAATAAATAATAAAATCAGGGTTTATTTACTTATACTTTGGGCAATTCCTGAAGATTCCATAGTAGCACTTCTCATTTTCTGGCAGACGTAAAATGGTTACCTCTGCAATTAGAAGAATATGCATATCTTAACAATTAATAGATTCCAAACAGAATTAGAACAACTAAAATCTTGGCCATGATAAGTCAGTGGAAAACAGAAACAGCCTGTTTGCAATGCATGTAACTGAAAAAATATATTCAGAATGAAAGTAAAATATTAAAAAATCTCCTTTTCTCTTTGTCTTATGCAAAATTTTGTAGGATCTTAAGGACAAGAACACCAGATCTAAGCCACCACAGGTGTTGAGCAGGGATAGAACTGGCCATAGAAAGGAACAGCACATTTGATGGTTTCTGTCTTTGTATATCCAGAACCAAGGTCTAAGAAATCACAGCTTAATCATGGAGAGATGACTGCGAGTTCGTAAAGGTATTACAGCCACCCGACCATCATACAAATATAAACACAGTCAGCATTTATCTATAGCTAAGCAAGACATTTTAAAATGTGTTTAATTTTTAATTATATTAAAGCTATTTACATTGTAAGGATTTCTGGAACTGGTGTCCTACATGTCCTGACCAATACATGGGAAGGAAAATCATATTCCACTTTAATGAAATTATAAAACATTTCCTTGAGATTTGATCCTGTTGCTTAATAGCATTGTCTCATCTTATGGACAACTTAGCTAATGCGGGTGTAATCAGAGATGGCTATTGTAGCACATGAGTTAGAAATACGTCAGTTAAGAATGTAACAGCTGCACTTTCTGCTTAAAATTTGTCATTATATCTTGAAATATAAACATTCAAAATACAGTTTAAAACACAATAGAAACTTCGGCTAAGTGACTTTCAGCACTGAAATTGAATTAACAATAAAAATAACGATGGATATATAACTTCGATGGATATATAACTGACAGATTCCATTATAACAACTTTATGCTGCTCATTAGAAATTTGTCCCATTGTGTCTGATTACTACAGTTATTAGGGCAGGAGAGAAGAGCCTTAATCACAGTCTTAAAATATATTTTGTGGTTCCTTTTACATACTTGATTTGCTTCGTGTATGCAAATATATTTACTCCACATCTGAAAAGTATCTCCTATTAATCTGCATTGATCTTATTTTATTTTGCAGATTGACTATCTTGCTTTATGTAATTTACACTATAAGGACAGCTTTAATGGTTGAATTAGATGATCTGTTCACTTTTCACAGTACATTTTATTAATCTAAATGTATGGTAGTCAGGCTTAAAACCAGTAACTACAGGTACCTTTTCAGCACAGTGCTCAGGAAATTAACCATGGAGCTCTCATTAGCATTAATGGGTGCTTAGTGGGTAATTTAGTGTGCACCACGCTTAAAACATACCCCCCAGGGTGCTCACCAGGCTGTGTGGGAGATTCCCCCATGCTGATGGTATTGTAATTGTATTTTATTAGATCAAGCTACAAATGAAAGATTTTGATTTCCATGACATCTATGCCTAACTCTGATTCAAAGAGAAAATACACACACACCTGTGTTCAGTATCAATTAGCTGTGACAGCAAGATAATCCCATCGAGGAGTTTCGGCAGAAAGATAGAGTAGAAAAAAGATATACTATCAGTGCTTCTTATTTCTCATAAACCCAGAAGAGTACACAGAATATCTTATTTTTATGCTAAATATTAAACATTAAAAGCAGAAACTTTCAAATTAATTATTTAGAACTTTGGAACTGCTGTTTCAATTCTTGCGTAACCTCATTATGCATGTGTTTTCAGCTATAAAGGGAAAACTTAAGAAATTAAGATAAATAAAATGGAATCAAGAGCTAAAAGCTAAGAGTTTTCCCAGTCAAAGGTGGAAAAATTCCCTGGAATTCGCACTCCAGTCAAAGAAGAAAAGTTGTTGGGAATGCTTCCAAATTCTGTTCTAATATTGAATTTAAAAATAACATTAACTTTAGCAGAAAATCTATAAGGAAAGGGGAGAAAGACAAACCAGCAGAGAATCCTGTGCTTTGTTGAATAGAAAACACTGGGATTAGGTAAGACTTAAAATCAGTTTGAGTTTTGCTTTAGAAAAGTTCTTCATTCCTTAACAGAGGACGAAGAAGGAAGAGGGTTACCATGTGCTTAAAATTATCTTTTGCCTAGAACAGTTTCAGTTTTTAACGGGACCAGTACTGAGCACAAAAGCAAAAGCAGGCTTGCCAAAACAAAGCTCACTGCGCTTAACGTTAAGTGTGTACAGGAGACAGGGAGAGAAGAAGATGAGATCATTCCCTAAATATTGGAATATAAAATCATAATCAGACAGAATGTGATAAATCTTAATGGCACCATAAAACTGCAGAGTAATACAAATAATAACTACATTTAAAATAAGAAAGAAAATAGGCAGATTGGGGTAATGTGGGCTTACCAGGACTCAATCAGGTACAAACTTAGAAAATATTGATGACATAGAAGAGATGGTCACAGACATCTATTTCAAAATTTTTCAAAAGAAAAAAGTAACTCAGTACAGCTCTAGGTGTCCACTACGTCCCCCATGCACCAGTATAGGTTGGGGGCTGACCTGCTGGAGAGCAGCTCCAAGGAAAAAGACCTGGGAGTCCTGGTGGACAACAGGATGACCATGAGCCAGCAATGTGCCCTTGTAGCCAAGAAGGCCAATGGCATCCTGGGGTACATCAAGAAGAGTGTGGCCAGCAGGTCAAGGGAGGTCATCCTGCCCCCTGCCCTGGTGAGGCCCCATCTGGAGTACTGTGTCTGGTTCTGGGCTCCCCGGTTCAAGAAGGACAGGGAACTGCTGGAGAGGGTACACCAAAGGGCTACAAAGATGATTAGGGCCATCTCTCTTATGAGGAGAGGCTGAGGGACTTAGGTCTTTTTAGTCTGGAGAAGAGAAGACTGAGGGAGGATCTGATCAACACCTATAAATACTTAAAGGATGGATGTCAAGAGGATGGGGCCGGTCTTTATTCAGTGATGCCCAGTGACAGGACAAGAGGAAATGGGCACAAACTTGAGCATAAGAAGTTCCACCTAAACAAGAGGAGGAACTTCTTTACTTTGAGGATGTCAGAGCACTGGAACAGGTTGCCCAGGGACATAGTGGAGTCTCCATCTCTGGAAACATTCAAAATCCACCTGGAGATGTTCCTGTATAACCTGCTCTAGGTAGACCTGCTCTGGCAGGGGGGGTGGACTAGATGATCTCCAGAGGTCCTTCCTAACCCCATATCATTCTGTGATTCTGATCTGTTTGCTATGAAAATGCTGAGAAAGAAACTCCCACTATTCATTTTCAGAAATGTCTGCTATTTAAACACTCTCAATCTATCAATAAATATTCCTTTGCAAACCTGAACCAACCTTTTGCACTAGGAAAAATTATGAAAAAAATGATATTTACTCTTTTATATGGTTTGTCCTGGTGGTCCTCAGTCAAGGATGCAATTTCCATCCCTGTATTGTTCAGTGCTAGGAGTTTCATTAATGTATTTCTTCTTAGCTTGAGGGAAGACTGAAAATGTTGGTTGAGTGGGTGAGAAACTGAGAAAATAGCACTTGTAGGAAACAGTAGCAGTCAACAACCAGTTGTTAAACAGCACAAGAGAAATTAGAATGTGCCACTTCCATCACTGTTATGAGGAAACCTGGAAAGAACAAAATATTAAGAGAGGCTGCTAAAATTGAAAAATAATTTCTTTACGTCTGAGAAGATCTATGTTTGGCAAGATGACTAAAACTGTTTTTATATGTTTGTCCTCGTTCCAGCTAGATGAACATGTCCTATCAGGTGTAAAAATCAAGTTTTGCCAATGCCCACAGGAAGCCCTCAATGCTTCTGGAAAAAGTAATAATTCCAAAAGTTCAAAGGGAAAAATCCTGACCACACTGAAGAAAATGGAAACCCAACCAATGGCTGCTGTAGAGTCTGACTTTTCTCTCTCATTAGCAAAAAGTGAACTGAAAATATAGGTAAGACCTGATGTGTTTCTTAAAAAATATCAGGTCCATCTCCAACTTTTAAAGAAAATGAGGACTGAGTTTGCAGTAAGCTTTAACTGTGTAAGGAGATGGAAATGAGATGGTACAATTAATGATACATAGGAAGATGTAGCATGAGTCAGAGTAGTGTGTACATTCACTTTGACAGTGAAGTACTTTCAGGATCAAAAAACATTTAATGAACCTAGCATTGTTATATTTACTAATTGCAATACAACTCTCTGTGATATAATTTTATATATTACCAGTATAAAATAGTTTTGATGAATTGATCTATTGGGAAAAAAAATTGTTCAAATGTTTTTCCATCAGAAATTGCTCATCTAATGAAATTGAAGAAAATCAGGGGATGGACAGAAAAATGATAACTAAATTTACCTGAATCAAGACATTTCTCTGTACCTACACAGTATTTTTTTCCACATTATGAGATACCAGTTCCCAAAAATGAAGCCAAAATAATTTCACTGTAATGAAAAATAAGCCTTTAATATCTTTGTCATTTCCCAGATTATTATTTGTTAAGACTTTGCCTCTTCTTTCTCTTTTATTTTCTCATAAATGAATTTCTGTTACTTCTTGCAGTGTGGGTTTAAAAGGAAACTACAAGTTTTCTGAGAAATGAGATTCTGAGTTTTAAGAGTGGTCAGAGCCTCACTTAGAAGACCGTATTGAACTTTCTGTGGATGCAGGCATCTGACTTGTTTTTCTTCATGGTTCTTCAGGTAGAACATGAGATCAGGGAACCCAACTACGTAGTGATGCAGTGTGTGCATCCAGTTCTACTGTAACTGCTGCAAATTGTTTAACAATTGCCTAAAAAATTCTCTTTTTGTCTTCAGCAACACCATAAAAAAATTATCTGTCCTCATCAGTGCTGGGTAAATATAGAATATAGAGGTGGTTGTTTGGTAAAAATTCATGTTAATAGGCTGATTTCTGTACTAGAAACACTGATAAATGTTTAGTGTATCTCTTCATTCTTTTTTCAACTACATCTACATGACACGCCGCTATCCTGTGTGGAGCTGCCAAAAATTTCTAGTACTGGATTCTGGACTGAATATGGGCTGTCTTATATTAGTGTGATTGATGCCTTCTGATAGCACATTCGTGTTGTTTCATGCACCTGCTGGTCACCTCCTCATTTACAATTTCCATACCTAACTGAGGCACATCAGTGCACTGTGTGATACGCATATGTCTTTAAATTGCTGTACACAGCTGGTTCCTGTACCAGTTGACAGCACACAGGTGTCTACATCTTAAACACTGAACCTTAGAGCACTGTGACCCAGGTGATGTGTTTTAGATGTTCCTAAATAGTCTTTGCAATTTAAAGACTATTGCAGTCAGGAAACATAAACCTATATAAACTTTTCCTTTATTTTCTTAATGCTCCTCTTTAGCCCTCCGCCCACCACAAAATGAGTAATAAGTATGATCTCTTAGCACTCAAAAAAAAAAAAAAGCCAGGTAATCCAATATTATTTCTATATAGTATATGTATAGTATCTGGGCTAGAGACTCTTAATAATTTTCTGCTCTCATATTGAATAAACCTGTGCATCTTTTACATATAACCACAGATTTGTAGTGTTCTTTCCAATTAGCAAGTGAATTGTGTATTTCTGCCTATATAAACTAAGTGATGCTGTAGCTGCATGGTATGACACAAACATATTTCTTGTATACTTACAGAGAGCAGAATATTGTCTAGTTTAATTATGCAAAAATATTTATCTCTCCCCTATTACCATATCTGAAAAGTATATTTCCCACTCCCACAGTTTAATGTATCCTCATATCAATTTCTCATATGTAGTGCTCAGCATAGTGCTTTACATTTTCAAAGTGCTTTAGAAACATTAACTAATTAACTAATGCATGTCATTATGGGCCTGTGAATCTTGGATGTCAAAAGGCAAAAGACAAGGCAACCATAGTGAATTAAATAAAACACAGAATAAATTGCCGGCATAGCACCCCTAACATAGTAAATTTCTCTTCCCCATACAAAACTACTTTCTGACCTGCTCTACTGTTTCTTGCTTCTTTCTTCTGGTGTGAGATATTACCCCTCAGTGATAACCCTCTCCTTCAATTTAGGTTCTGTAATTCATGGGGGCCAGTCCCAACCATGTCTGTTCAGGCTTTAATACATACGAGCCTAAGATTGTACTGTCCTTGAGATTTGGTTAAAGATAGTGTTTATTCCAAGATATAATCACTGCACGGTCTCAGAATAGGAATGAATATAAACGCAACAATCTTGGCTTCTGATTCATAAAAGATACTATTTGTCAATTTAGATCAGAATCATAGTCTCAAAGTCAAAAGCTAAATGTGAGACTTAATAATAGGAGATATTTATGTCCTTTGATACCGTTCTGATTTCTAAAAGATTATCTGTACAAATGCGTCTGATCCATTTCCCTGGTGAATGTCCCTCGTATACTGGCTGCAGGCCACTAGAAAAAAAAACAGCAACTTGACTCACAGCTTATTCATCATCCTTCTTTTTCCTTGGATCTCTTCAGATAGGGGCAGAGATCAAATTGACTAACTGAATTTTTGTGGCTGTTAACTCCTGGCCTCCTTTTTCCAAAATTCTTTGTACCTACTCCCTACACTTCAATATAAGGTATGTCTGTCACGTGACCCAGTTACATGCTTTTCGTTCAAAGAGTTCCTGATATGTAATAGTGCTGTTGTGTCCTCTCATGGCTGGAGCCACCAGGACAATCACAGCAGGCCACTCTGCCTTTTGAAATGAGTAGATGGGCAGGTTTGCTGAACTGATGCAAGTTTGTAATACAAAAGGGTAGAAAATGACTTGCTGAAGTTATTCTTAAATTTTCTGAAAAATCAGAATTTACTTCAGTGGTTTTATTATCTTCCATGCTATGTCCACAAGCCCAACTCTTCAGTATTCTTAGGGGGCAAATTAAAGTTGTAGGTAAAATGCGTCTTAATAACTGCTGGATAATAACAAAAGTTCTGACAATTTAAATTGATTTTGTACCTCAGTATTAATAACTGCACAGCTATTATACAGCTATTAATGATGATACAGCTATTATAATTACAGCTATTGTAATAAATGAGGAAATTATTTCACTGGCTTAAGCAGAAACATTATAGTATCATCTATATGAAATGGCAGTTTTCCCCCTCCTGCAGATACTTCATTAGCACAATCATACTTGTCTAGTAGTAGCACCTAAGAGTCCCTTATTGGTATGAAAGCATTCCTGACAGCAGTGCCAAGTCGCCTTGCAGTTAATGTGAAGAGGCCTGAACTATAAATATTTTCATGACCTTTATGAATGCAACCAGATTGCTAATTTTAAATTACAAGTATTTAAACAGGTTGGAAAAGCTGGACTGTACCACTGAAAATTTGTTATTAACATTTTTTTTTCCCCAGAAATGTATGTTCAAGTGATTAATTACTTTATGTTACACTTGTCATAAATCTCCCTGGTGCACAGTGCTCCCCCATCTGTCTGTCTCATCACCGCATTATCTCTTGCTCTAAGTGTAAGTATAGTTCCTTCCTCTCCAGATATGTGGCTGGGCACCCAGACGGACTTCTTTATAGACAACGAGTGCAGAGCTCTATCACAGTATAGTGTGCTGTCGATTGGGTTGCTACACAACCAGCTTTTAGAAATAAGGACTGTCTTTTAATGGTATGCATACTGTCTCCTTAAATGGGCTTCTCCCAGACTCCACCACCCACAGCTGAGGTTTCTACCCTCTACTACTATATAAAAATAACTGTATTAAGTTCAGACATGTTCCTGGTTTTAACCTATCTTTAACAAAAGACAATAGATCAAATCTGCCCTTCACATTTTGACTAATTAATAGTACCTTAGTGCAGAGGTTCTAAATAAGTTATTTTGGCTGCTAAGATGGAAACACTTTTTCCAGAGCTAATGAAAGTTTTATAAAGCTGGATTGGTCCCTGTCTATCAGATCTTGGGGGAGAATTTTATAATCAAGACTTAACGATATAAATGTCTACGGTTGGTACATTCAAGGACATCTTTCCCAGCTTTGTGAATAAAAGAGATTATTACCTCATATAAAGTAGGAAGGAGAGATGAGGTGCGTGAACCTGAACTGTGCATCTGGGGCTAGTTTAAGGCACGGTGCTTTGTAAAACCTGATAGTAAAACTAGACTTCCCTGAAGCTTTATTTGGTAGTTTTAAAAAAAGCCTGTTTTACTTCTTCATGTAATATATCCACATCTAGTCTGTATCCCTAAGCCAGTGCTAAGTGGAGGAGTTTAATTCATTAAAAGCAGTTTGAGGTTCTTACAATAACTTTTATCTTAGATTTGGGTAAATGTACAATTAGACACATGCTTATTTATTCAAAAACAACAACCATCTTTTACTTTTACTGTATATAATTTGTGCCTTCTCATTCCCTTAGCCTTTTAAATTCATAATTAAGCAGTGGGTTTTTTTTTTGCCTTTTTAGTCTTGTAAAGATCAGCAAAACTGTATCTTCCATTTAAACCACTAGGTGCTTGTGTATACAGACACTTCCTTAGCATACTGCTTGAGAATTGTGGATGTTTCTTGTGGTTCATGTTTTGCGTATAACCCTTTGACGCCCACCATTTTGCTCTTTCTCTCCCCTAAAAAAAAAAAAAGAAAAAGGAAAAAAGAAAAAAAAAAATCTGTGGTACATTCTTAAAAGGATCATTTTCAATCATGACAACACACCCACAAAGACCTGTGTTTCCCTCATCGTATTTTTACTTTATTCGGTTGAAGTGAGCATGCAAACATATATTTTTTTCCATTTTCTCCATAGAAATGTTCATTCTTATTTAACTATACAGTATGTATTGAAATGGGGTACATGTAAATAAGTTTTAACAGCAGCTCTGCTCATAAAAAGATTAAAATAGGATACCAAATGTTTAGTCAGTTGTTAGGCTCTTTGATTAGATTCAACAGATCAATAGCTTGTTATTTTCATGAATTACTATAATTCTGGCAGTTTCCTGTTTGCTTATAGCATATGTTGTTTGCATTTATATTGTAATTTGCCTTGCAATTTGCGATATAATCTTCAGGAAACATTGAATATTTCCTTGATATATAGGGTCCCCTACAGTTAGGTTTTCAAGAGTCAAGCTCAAATAAACCATTTGGATTTAAGCAGAAGAAAGGAAATTAATAATAAGATATTAATTGGAACTTTTTCAAGGAGTTTCAGAACTTTGAGAAGAAACTGCTTGAAATGTGTCTGTGTTGAATACACCCACAGCTCAATACGACATCCGTAATAATTATGTTGTTGAAGGCTGACTATGTAGTATTTAAAACAGAATGAATTCTGTCATTGACTGCATTGGGACAATAATGACAAGTGGGTCTTCATGTGAGCCACAGTCTCGCACCATGAAGCTCATTGAGCATGAGCAGGACCCTACCTAGAGACCATCAGGACTTCTCAAGAACACATTAGTTGGAAAACAAGGATTTGTTGTAACCAAAGTTCCTGCTGGGAGCAAAATTCAGGCAATACTTTTGTCAGGAGTGAGAACTTTATGATGAAAGTAGAGATGCAGTAGACCCTCAGCCTCAAATGGAGTTCCTCATGGGTGTTTAGTACCAGGTTTAGGCATCCCTTCTGAATGATTTTGACTGGGGACTGGAATCTGGTTAGTTCTGTGTTTTACACATGTTTTTAACAGGGAGTTACAGCATATCTAGGTGAAAAGATAAAAATAGATGAGAGCTTCTCTGCTGTTTGCTCATATATGAGGGAAGATATATCAAATCTAGACCTATAGAGTGCTATAGTAACAATGAAATTCCCAAGGCAGAAATTTGTCTGCATATATCGATGTAGAAATATTGTCTGCCTTTTTCAGAAGCATCTATTGTGCCCCCCTCCCTCCCACCACCACCAAACCAGAATTATAAACCTGGTATAAAGAGTTAAATAGTCAGTCAGTTAAAGAGAAACTGCCCAAGAAGTGCGTTTAGTGTCTGGCTTGTAAAAGACATAGTTTGTTGTTGGCCTGAACCAGATAACATCTTCAGAACTCCTGAGGTATTTTCCTCTTCTCTCCATCCTTCTCTTCTCAAAAAATATACTTTTTTCTTTCGTTCTTGGTCTGGTTGAAAATAATCACAGAACATTATTTGATATCAAAGATAATTTTGATTTTCCAAGTAGGCGATACCAAAGATAGTCTTCATATTATGTCATGCAAGGCATCTGAAGTGCTCCGAGTCACCTTGTGGAGACTGACTCTTCGAAGTTTAGAGCACTGAACTAACCTGTCTTAAATGTGAACACCTTCCTACCACAAAGCATAAAAGACAGACCTTGAGATGCTGTAGGATAATAGGCTGCAATATATACTGAACTAATGGAGGAACACAACACAAGAAAGGAAGATAGTGCTATATTTGGAGCACAGCAATTTATAGAGGCTCCAATAAATCCCAGATAGCATCCAGCAATTGCAAAAGGGAAAATCAGTAACTGGAACTCCTGGGATATTTTCATGTACATTTACTGTTTGAGGAGGTTTTGTTTTTAGAATTTTTAAAATTGTTAAATGCATTAGCTTTACTTCATTATTTCCATTGTAGGAGCATGTGTTGGATATCTGCCTACTTGTAGCTCTTTTCAGACAGTCAGTTCCCTCCTATTTACCGGCTTTTTATCATTTTAATTACATGATAAATAGTACAGATTACAGATTTTTCCTGATTAATGTTTCTACTGAGGCATTCACTCTTGGAATACAATTACAAGAAAATATGTATTTACTCCATCTTTAGGACTGCTTAAATAATAAAAAAAAACTTGTCACTTTGTAAATGTCTTAGAAAAACATTTTTATTTTGCCAGATCTTATGTTTCATACAGACGGCATGCACCATGCTAACAGTCAAAATACAGTATCCCTGTAATATCAATATTTTATACACAACCATTTCATAAGCTATAACCTTGCAACTTAAAACAATGATTCTCTGTCATAATAAAGATAATTAGGGATGAGCATCCCCATTCTGTTCATTTTTGATCTCCTCCTAATCTCTGTAAGTAAGAATATTAAACTCCAGTAATCCATAGATAATATGTTGAGAGTGACTCACCACAGTTGTGTATTGTGATCAAATTAGTTACCCCAGAGGCACTTCTTTTCTTACAAATGAGAAAAAAACAATCCAAGAAAGGAAAATAAAAGAACTGATTTGCACCACGCCCCCTCCTCCCTCTCCCACCCCCCTGCCCCAGTCATCTGAAAACAGCTAGCTGTAACAACAAATTTAAGTGTAGTTCTGAGTGCTATTTGGGGATTTAATTAATTCTATCACAAAGAATAAATTAATAGATTATAGAATTTTGGCAAGTAAAATCAGAACTGAAAGCTATTTGGACACTTTTATTCTAATCTATTGAGCACATAAGTGGGATTTTGGGCGGGGCTTCACACATATAAAATATATAAAGAAGGGGTTTGAAGATGTGTCATGTATCCTTGTAACTCTGAACATACACACCAATTACCTGTACTCAAGATCTGAGGGTATTATCTCACATAAAGCCTGTAAAACTTCACCATATAACCTGCATTCTCTGAAATTTCTCACTTGTCCAGATTAAAAAAAATCTCACTTTCTTCATTCTCTGTTTCTAAATCATGTTTTCTAAACCTAATCACTGTTGTTGCTTTCCTCTGGACTCTTTCCAGTTGATCCACATCTCTCCGCCAAAAACTCCATGTGATACAGCCAGAACCAAGTAGAGTGGAAGGATGACTTCATGAATCTAACATGACACTCCGATTTGTACACTGACTCTCCATCATTGTATTTATATATCACAGTATGATGTTTGCTTTTTTCTTCACACTGCTGAGGTGCTTTTAAAAAATGTTCATCTCTCATCCTCCAAACGCTTACTCATGTGCTTAAATTGACTTGAGTTTAAGAGGACAATTCACGTGTGTAAAGCAATGCACATACATAAACATTTCAAGGGTCAAGGCCAAATATTCCTTTCAAGGAGTTATCAACCAAACTGAAGAGCCAACTTGAGTCGAACACACAGTAAGCCAATAGCAGAGTTCTCTAATGTAATTAAATCTTTTCTGATCTGCACTTCAGATGTGGCATCTAAATGTACCATTGTACAAAGAACTTTAAACTTCATCGCTGATCTTCTGTTACTCCATGGAGACAGAGGGGAAATGATTTTATTTCTAATCCAGTTTTGGTTTGCTTTTTCAATAACTGGAATATATTTTGATTCACTGACTTGCAATGTTTTATTACCATACACAGCAACATTTCCATAGTCAGAGTGAAAGCAGACTACCAATTAAAAATTTTACAGAAATGCTTCTCATATTCTGGTAATAGATTAAGCAACAATGTATTGCTCAAATGAAATGTGTTTATTTCAACTATACTTCAAGAAAAAAAAAATCAAAATAGCATCTAGTGTTCTGTTTCTTTTGATTTTGTCGTAATGCAATTCAGCAGTTAATAGAAACTTTAATAATAATCTTTCGTTTCTTGTTTCATGCTATCTCAGGTGTGTAAATTAGGTAGGTTTTCTTTTTTTCTTTGTAAATATCTTGTTACCATTTTTATAGACATTGTCAAGAAGCTTTTATTTTCATGACTGATTTTCTGAATAATTAATTCAAAATGTCTTTTAAAATGGTATTGCTTTTTTTATTATTATTATTTAGACGTTTTTACCTATGTGATTATGTAAATAAACATTTAGTTAAAGGTACCATTATTGAACTGCTTTTAAGGATGTTCGGTACACAACAGCTGACCCATCATGATGTGATTACTCATGTTGCCTTCATTTTCATTTCAACCAGAATGCAGGGTTTTCTTGGTCCTATTGTAAGAGCAGAAAAACAATTATTTTATGCATGACTGATGATAGTGATGGAGACTCTATATGGGACACAGCAGGAAGCTGAGAACTGCTTGATGCTTCAAAATACCGTGTACTTACAGCACATTCAAATGTTGTAAACCCTAAGTATGCAGCTTAATTTTATCTGTAACTTTAGAATTTCTTATCTGCTGTGCATATTTTTTAAATAGTAACGGCGCACTGAAAAAATAATACTTTTCAAAAAATGTATGATGCATCAGTTTTAAAGCACAAATGAATTCTGACTAAGTGGATGCTTTACTAGGCAAACTGGTGTTAGAAGTTAATTGGGTTTGACTAGCAAGTCCAGTTATTGGCACAATTTATAAGCTTTTGCAGAATTGTGACCATTCTGCTATCATACAGTAATATGCACAATGTGAGGCCTGACAGTAAGTGCTTGCTATCTGACAGTAAGTAATGAATCCTAGTAAAAAATTCTTTATAAAATAGACCCCTTTTTGAAATGAAATGTAGTACAAGACTATTTTTTCAGGATGCCTGAACATTTATGACATCAGCATATAATTAACTTTTCATTGTCTTTGCGTGCTGTGCCAAATCTGTTACAGGAATGGTCAGTTGTTGCTTCTTTGTGGAGAAAAGAGTTTCCTAGTGGAGAAAAGATTTGTTAGAAAATATTTTTATAATTATAATAATTATAATAATTATTCTGCAATTCATTTTTTTCTGAAACACAATTCTATAGCTTGAAATCCTAAAGTAGCATTCCATAAATCCTACTGGTACCTCTTGCATCATAATATTTTTTCTTCATGTGCTTGAAGTAATTTCTGCAAATGTTTAAATATGCAGCTGATTTAATCACTTCAGTAGTTCCTTTAGCATCTGGCATAAATTTGAAATCACTGAAGAAAATTATGCATATGCGAAGTGCTGTGAGATGCATTTTGTTTTTATTTAGCATTAAGTGAGTTAATCTGAAGAAGCATTTAACTACCGTAGATGTAACCATTACTGGAAAGTGCATGAAGTTTTACAACTAAATGCAGTCTCTTCTAGGAGAAAAATCATTTAATTTGCCACTACCTGTGTGACAACAATGTTTCTAATTCTATGTGGGCAATGTGAGCATTAGAGATTGGCAATACATCTATCCCCCACTATTTTTTCTTTAATTATCCGAAGCCTGGAAAAACCTACCTCCCTTGAGAGCTTAACTATTGTTAAAATCCCTGTTTTCCTGCAGGATAACCAACTCCTGGCAATTGCCCTGGAGCCCAGAGTTTGCCTTTGCAGGCTCATGCGTGCACATCACACCACCCGTCTCTTCCCCTGACTGCCAATTCCATCCCAATGAGCTGGCAGGGTGCTCAAATTCACATCAATTCTGTTCCATGATATTTTCATCAAATTGCCAAGCCTTAATTGCATAAGTGGGCTACATATTTTTTTTTGTGCTTGCACACCATTGTAAATAAGACTAGCTACATGATGCTGTCTGTAGGATGCTTTACATTTCAATTTTCTCTTTTTTTTTTTTTTTTTTTTTTTTTTGGGGAGACTGCTTTCTGCTCAGCCCTCCATAAGTTGCTTTTCTAGGTTTTCCCCTCATATGTCTACCAGAGATTTTAGTTTGTCCTTGACTTTACCTCTCAGAGAAAGCTGATTTTGTCGCTTTACACTTTTATTTTTTTTTTTTTTTTTTTTTTTTTTTTTTTTTTCTGGGAGACTGCTTTCTGCTCAGCCCTCCATAAGTTGCTTTTCTAGGTTTTCCCCTCATATGTCTACCAGAGATTTTAGTTTGTCCTTGACTTTACCTCTCAGAGAAAGCTGATTTTGTCGCTTTACCAGGGAAGTTAGATGATTCTCAGAAAATCTGCAGAAGGCCAAGTTTTATTGTCTGATTTCACTGGCACTTGGTGAATCACGTGAATCAGCCAAATGCTCTTATAGAGAGGGCCTGATTCGCCATCCACAGCTGTACCTGGAATTGTGGTGTGGCTTCTCCTTTGCTGTGTGTACTCAAGCCTGAAATCAGCTGCCAAGGTGATGCCAACAGCGGTTTTGGTACCACTTCAATGCAGAGTGTCTGGGAAGGGAAGGAGGGGTGGGAGGCTAACTGCTGAATGGGAGAGTCTTGAGAACTACATAAAGGAGAAAAGCAGTAGGTCTTATGCTCTCTGCTTCTTTTTCTCGTTGACCACTTAGTTCCAAGACTAATGTTGTAAAGTGTGTTCCCGTGGTTTTTCTCCGGCACAACGTTTCTGAGGCAGTAAGGGGAGTAACCAGATTGCAGTTACAGTTTAAGTGAGGAAAAAACCAGACCTGCAGATTCTGACATTGATGTTGAAGATGAAATCAAAGACAGTGTTTGCAATTTGCTTTTAATGCACATAGTAAGCGTTTCATAGATCCTCAGTGTAAAGTTCTGAAATAGAACTATTTACAGCCATCTCTAGAAAAGTACAGTCACAGTCATCAGCCAGTCTTTTCATTCCACATTAAATGGGAGGTGGGGGATTTTTTTGAATGCTGATCTAATAGTAAAACTTCGAGAAATTAGCTTAGATAAACCTTAAACACAAGGCTAGTTTATTTTAAAGTTTTCTAATTCCATTACCCTGAAAATACATCACTAAAATATGAAGGGTCTGTATCCTGGTGAAAAAATATAATAATTCCTAAGGAAACTTTTTATGATTTTGCACCAGAAACAGTCAGTTATATTTTGAATCTAGATTTCTGAATAGCCAAAGGTCTAGGTGTGCTCCACTGTCTGCAGCTGGCTGTGGGTGAAGAAGCTGTTACCTCTGGTTGCCTATCACTAACTTTTCAAGTGAATATAGTTACACGACAAAATCTTTGCTACTTTCAACTGAGGGTTGAATGGAATGAAAGGTTGAGCTGAAACATATGCTCTGATGTTGAGTATTGATTTTTAACTGCAAGAAATTGTTAATTAGTCTGTTTCCATGGCAATATGCAATAGCAACCCATAAGTTTTCAGTGTTTAGCAACAGTTTGTCTTTCTACATTTCCTTGAAAATTTTGTAGTTCTGCTGACCATAGTTCAGAGTTTCCAAGTCAGTCATCACTAGGTAGTTTACTAATCCAGAGAAAGACCCCATCAACTGGCTGGTTTAGACAATGGTATTAGACACCTACTGAGAAGACCATCTCTCCCAAGATATTCCAAACCAAGAAGCACTCAGTGACTTCAAGAAGCAATTCATAGAATCATAGAATGTTTAGAGTCAGAAAGGACCTTAAAGATCGTCAAGTTCCAAACCCCCTGCCATGGGCAGGGACACCTCCACTAGAGCAGGTTGCTCAAAGCCCCATTCAGTCTTATAAAGTAACATTAATCTTATTTTCTGTTTTCATTTGCTGCTTAAGGAATACTTTATGGACCATATTCCCAGGCAGTACTGTCCTAAAAAAAAAATAAATCCCAAACGCTGATCCCGCAACCATATAGCAGGATTATTTTCTTATCATTCCCATCTGTGCTCTTGGACATGTATCTTGAAGATTTGCTACATGGAAATTTTTATCATTTTATTCTGAATCCTGCATGGAGAACTCAGTGCTTCTGGACATATGAACATGTGGTCAGAAAAGGAAGTATATTAAAAGAGTGAGACAAAGAAATTAGACTGAAGAACCCGACTAGACAGGGGGATTCTTTGTTCCTTTGCAGTCACTGAGCAAACAAGGTGTTGTGCAAACCAGGAAGTGCTCTCTTCAGTCATTTGTGTTTTAAAGTAATTATTGACTTTTCTCCTTGCTGCTGTTTATGTGGAGACACATGGCACTGTATTTCGATGGCACATAGATTGTTTTTGTGAAAAATCACTGTTAACCTCTTCAGTGCTGTGAGGATAGAAGGACGACCGAGCAGTGGCAACAGCTTTGAATAAATTGTTCATTCATTTGGATGGAATATCAAAATGTACAGTAACCTATACATCCACCTGCATCAGAGGAATACATTTCACATGCCCATTGGGTACATCACATAGCACTGAAGTGATCAGAGTGACAACCACTGGCTATAGCACTTGCCCTACTGTCATATAAACGTACTCAGACTATTCAATAATTTGGTTTGGGGGTTCAGGTAACATATAAGAGTATATACTCATGCTATTGAAGGTATGTACTAGAAAGTATTATTATGCCCCTTTGATGCAGTGTTGTTGTTAGTGTAATGAAATATAGCTCTGAGTCAAGTAAAGACATATGTCTTAATACCAGCACACAATTTAAACCTTTAAGTAAACTCTATATCCTTTCTCTCAACGATTTATCATGAATATCAGGGGTGCTAGCAGTACCCAAGGTTTGAGTGGTTCCTGCATAACTAGTCAGAGTGGCATTTGGGGTTTTTGCAAGAGTGAAGTCCTGGCTAGCTGCCCAGCCTTCCCTCTCTTTTCCTGGGGGTTGGAACTGTCAGGGGATTCCCCAATAACAATCAATGACCTGCTGGCTCTTCTGGCAGCGTGCCACCAAGTTGTGAAACTGCTGAGAATTACATGTCCTGATTCACCCTCACATATGCCAGGGAGCTTCCAGCCAGGAGAATATTCTAACCTGTTAAACAAAGATAATGCACATAGTCTACCTCCAGTCAACCATTTTTTCCCCCCTTTTTAACACGGGGCAAAATACGTGCTTTGGCTGTTGGACTCTTACACAAGCACATGCTGAGGTCTCCTTTCGTGTTGTTTTACTGATTCAGTAGGGATTCTATGTAATATCTTTCACACCATTTCTTGTTTCATTTTCATGTGAATACCAACAAAATCTTAATTCAGGCTCCAGCTTTTTGGATTTGTTTTAATGCTAAACAGTTCTTGGCAGATTTTAATCAAAGGTGATGATAATGATAGCATTTATTTCACTTCGCCCTTCATTTCTCATTTTAACTATTACTTTCAACTGTCTTGAGGCTGCAAATGCCAACTTGTTCTACTCTGTATATAGGTCTTCTTTGCACTTAATTTTTATGCTACTTACCATGCAAGATTAACATTTATGTAAACAAGAGTATAATGAAATATTTTGCTAGGACTAGGACTAAGATTCCTGTAAAATTTGGTTTGAAAACCTCATATGACATAACATATGACGTATAAAAGTGTTCCAGAAGCCTGAGCTATAGGAGTTCATAGAGATTTAATAAGACTTTCTGTTGTGGAAGTTAATATAGTGTCTTAGAGTTAATCATGTCTAAGGCCTAGTTAGGTAATTTTAAAAGGTTCCGAAAGATTTTCCTTGATGAATTATTTTACAGTTTGCTAACAAAATCATAGAAATCTTTGAGCCATTTTAGGTGTAGTAGCCATAGGTCATAGATAAAGCAGGATTTTATATATAGGTTAATCAATCTATAGCCTTGTACAGACACTCAGCCACACATATCTAGGATTATTTTCCACTTTTTTAGAACAACTGCAAGTGCTGCAAACACTTGCATTTAATCCTTTCAAATAATTCCTTCTTACATACCTTAGAATGAAAATTCTCCAAAGATTTCTAACACATTTTATTGTAGGTTCATTTCTGGTACAATTTTGAATTTTAATGCACGGTTTAACATTTGTATTGTTTTTTAAATTAATGCGAACTGCAAAAAAAACTTTCTGAGAGACTCTTCGGTAATTGTAATCCTGAAGATTCATGCATTATATAATACCTTTTAACAAGTCAAACAAATATTTCTGCACTTGTTGTAAGCAAAACATCATGGTAACTCTCCATTTTTAATCTCATCATAGATACAAGAAGAGACATAGTAACTGATTTAACAATATATGTGAGTAAGAAGCCTTCATTATCTAACTCATAGACATGATCTTTAAACTTATGTGATCATAACAGTATTTTTTTGATCAAATCTCCCTGATGCCAACTGGAGTTCTGAGTATTGAATCAATTGCTGAACATGATTCAGCGGATGGTGGTAAAGGATGAGATTCTTCACAGTGTGTTCATTAAATGGCTGCTTCAGATCTCTCAGCTATTGCCAAATATGTGCTTCAAAAATCACATCTAAGGCAATTCCTGTTGTTTAAAACTAATTTTACAACAAATGTTTTAAAACTGATCTAACAACAAGTGGCAGGGGATCTTACACTTTTGTTGAATAAAAGATGGTTCAGTGAGGTTGGTTTGTGCTTCTCCAAAGAAGTTACCTACAAATGGATGAACAAGACATGTATGTGTAAACACAACTTTTCTCCTTCTGAACCAGCAGAGTGACTAATTTCCAGTTTAAAATGGAATGATAACTTGGATGAAACTGTATTGAAAAGGCTGGGTAACATAAAACTAATCCATTAACTTTAGTTAAAACCATGTTCTCAAATTAAAGGAAGCATTTGTTCAAAATTGTCCAAAAGCTTTGAAATCATTTAGATGATTTCATTAACGTTTCAGGATTTTTTGTAGATATGTCTGTCTTTAATAATTGTGTATTTTGCCTTTTTTATAATTGAGTGAAGCAAATGCTAATTTGTACTTTAAAAGAAAATAAGGTGGAGTTAATCAAAGTAACTACTCCCCAATGTTTATTTTTCTACCTTTTTCATGCATTCAGATTAAAAATCTATGACACACACAGATTAAAATATAAAATCCCCACAAACTGTGTTTCTAAGTGGTGATAAAAAATGTAAACATGGACTCTGCAAGTAGTTTCCTTCAAATCCTTCCAGACACATTGTGTCAAATTTTGGCTAGCCATCTAGTGAAAAGTCAGGTGTGTAAAATCTGAAGCTCTTCTAATGTCCCAATTCACGTTGCAGATGTCAGACTGTTTCCTGAACACAGGAGGAAGAGCAAATAGTGTACTCTGCACCATATGTTTTCCCACCGGCCTCACACCTTGTTCCACCCAGAGGTGTTTACCTGTGAGTGCATAGGTCTGTGACTTCTTTCTTCTCCATATGGCAGAGTTGATCAGAAGTAGATGGCAACAGGCTTTTTCAAGTTGCCAGCCTCTTTTTTTCCTTTGAGTCATACTTACACTCCGGGTACTGTTCCTTGCATCTAGATTTGCCCCAGATGATCTCACAGTGGAAGATCCAACAGAGAAAAGCTCCTAAAGATACCTATTAGTTCATGCAGTGAAGAAAGTGTTATCTGCCTTTTTTTTCACTTATTATTCTGACAAACACTCACACACACGATTGAAATTCACATTTGAATTTAGATTTCATGTGTCTGCATTGAGACCAAAGCAAATGATTAAGATCACCTTGCAACATGCTGAAAAGAGAAACCTTAATGAAAATCCTGAACTACTCTAACGAACAGTGACACACACTACATTGTAATAATTGGGTGTATGAACAAACTGAATGCAACTGTATTGCTGTTTTGCTGCCACTAACAGAGATGGCATTAAATACCTCAGCAGCTTTACACATTGTATGTCTGTTACTAATACTAATGATATCTACACAGCAACCCAGAAGCATAATTACTTTGCCATCACCACTCCCATTATACCATATGAAAGAAAAATGAGACCCTAGCTTTTCTATATTCCAGGCATCAGAATATCATGAACATGAAGCATAACTGTGGAACTAAGAAAACATATTGAATAGAATACAAATCGAGAGCTCAATGACATAAGCACAGTTCCTTCCTGTGCCAGCGGAGTATATCCTCTGCGATGACTTGCATGTGATCTGAGCAAAATGCACTTTTATTTTCAATTACGCTTTGCCCAGCAACACAGACATCAACAAGCCTGACCGGTGATTACCTGAAGGTATGTGGCTTTTAGTGACGTATCAGATGTTGCCCATGTAGCTCGGACAGATTTTTAACACTTTTAGAACATCTACCCTAGCATCATATACTAACCGCATGTCAGATTATTCTGAAAATATGCTATTACCTATTCCAAAAGCACACGCATGCCTAGTAACATCCCAAGTCATACAGCAAGGCTGCCTTGCAGTTATATTGGTAGGGCATGCACTTTTTTGTTTACGATCAGATGTGTAATTTCTCTTAGCCTCACTGGGCATTCTGTATGCGTGACACTTCATGTAAATTTTCCTACAATTGTAAAAGATGCTTTTTTTTGCTGAGTAATGATACCATTGCACTGTGTGTTTGTGCATGTGAGTGTGACACACAATCTGCCTCGAAAATTCAACTGGGAGTTTCTTTGTCTGCACAGGTGACAGTACAGGTGCAATATAACATAATATAGCATATAGCGTAGCATGCTATTCATAGTATAATTTACAATCAGCCATATTAGAGGTCAATGCTAATTAAGCAAATTGTTCATATCTGTAGTTAACTAGTGGAAAGGCTCAGAAAACCCCACTAAGAAACCATTTTATTCCCGCTCCCCCGCTCTTTTTTTTTTTTTTTTTTGAGGGAAAGAATAAATGATAGTTATGGTACAGCTAATGCAGTGACAAGGACTGTCGAGCTGCATTTCTTCAGTTATCATGAGCCCAGGTGTTAAACATGGCACATGACACCGGTGCACACCACGCAGTGAGGCAGAGGCACTGTATGCTGACAGAGAATCAATAATGAAGTGGAAAAGACAATGACACTCTATGGCATTGTCTCTCTTCTTGACAGATCTGTTCAGCCCCAGAAGTATTAATTCAGTTGCTTCAGTAGCACCAGACTTTTTGATTTCATTCAGAAGTCAGTACTCATGGGGATATTGAGAGCGGCATCTATAATGCATAAATATGTTTCATGGTATTTTCTTTGTAAGTACGTACTTCGTTATCTAAATTGCTGTTACAACTGATGAAGTCATATTGGGTTCCAATCTTTTCTTCTCAAAGGTAACCAATTCTGCAGCAGAAATCTGATTTTAAGTCAGAGCTCCCCCTTGGCTTGACTCCATACTTGAGCATTTTAGGGAGAATCTAGTGACAAATTCAGTTAAAAGTTAATTAATTCAATTTAGTCAAATGAGATAAAGGGTGGTGGACAACCAAAAAAAAATATATGGAACTATGTTACTAGTAACTATATAATGACAAATGCATTTGCTCATTTTTCTTTCTTTTCCCTGTATATATTGTAAAGATCACCCTAAATGTACAATGCTTTCTACTCTTTGTTAACCACTTCAAATACAGCTGCACTCAATATTAATTTACTTCCATGTCCATGTTTCCCCCCAAATGTCAACACCCATGTATTGAGAAGTGTCAATCATCAAATCCAAACCAGGGAAGACCTGAGTAATATGCTGGTAAAACACATCTGAAGCATTTGGGCTGGAAGAGGTTAGGCAGCTTCTGCCATTGGTGTTTACTTGTTGTACAGATAAATAGAGAACTTGAGTGTATTCTTTTTTAGTTTACCCAACTTTCAGAAGCTAAGGTTAACTATTTAAGTTTTAGATCAAAGTACCTAAACTACATTTAATTTTCATTCACTGAACTTTCATTAGTTGTAATGGGCATTGAATGTTTTTAGCATTTTTTAAAAATTAAGCTATTTACAAAGGTTATTTACTCTTTATTTGTGTGTCTGGCATAAACCCTTTGACGTGGTCCCCCAGAACATTCTTCTCCCTAAATTGGAGACATATGGGTTGGATGGGTGGGCTATTTCGTGGATGAGGAACTGGTTGAATGGTCACATCAGCTTAATGGTAGCTGGTAGTGGTCAACAGCTTAATATCCAGATGGAGACTGGTGACAAGTGATGTCTGTCAGAGGCCCTTACTGGGACCACTAGCGCTTAATATCTTCATCAATGACATAGACAGTGGGATAAAGTGTACCCTCAGTAAATTTGTGGACAACACCAAGTTGAACAGGGTGGTTGGCACACCTGAGGCATGGGATGCCGTCCAGAGGGACCTGGACAGGCTTGAAAACTGGGCCTGTGTGAAACTCATGAGGGTTAACAAGGCCAAGTGCAGGGTCCTGCACCTGGGTCGGGGAACCCCCAGAATCAAGAAAGGCTGGGGGATGAATGGATTGGAAGCAGCCCTGCCAAGAAGGACTTGGAGATACTGGTGGGTCAAAAGGTGGACATGACTGATATTATGCACTTATTGCACGCCAATCGTGCCCTGGGCTGCATCAAAAGAAGCGTGGCCAGAAGGTCAAAGGAGGGGATTCTGGCACTCAACTGTGTCTTAGGAGGTGTACGCACAGGGAAACTTTCAGAAATAATCTGGGATATAAATGTGATTTGTGATAGTGAATCATACAGGACATTAATATTCTACTCTTGAAGTATTGTTTTACATTGAACTAAATTCCAAAGGCCAAAGTTGATGAAAATGTGTACAAAAACTTCGTAGAGCTATCAGTACAAAATAAATCTGAAAAATGTGCTTAAATGAACTTTCTGAAAAATCCAGGGAGGGAATGTGAGTTTTCAGCCAGTCATAGAAACTTTATTTAAAGTTGAAGGACGCACTTTTGTTCTGCAGGCAAGTTAAGATCCTGTCTCACTGCTGTTTTAGTTTCAGTTGAGTATACTTACTTTCTCTATTGAAAATACATTCTAATGTGGAAAGAGAATGTCCACAGAGGGACCTGGTAGGAAATAGCATTTCCATTAAAGCCATTCTTGGAAGTCTCTGTGAGTGAAACTGCCTTAATGAAGCCTTGTTCTGTAAGAATTCAGAGCTCTTAAAACCTATAATTCTCTTTCTTGTGCTAAATCAGGAACTGTGCAAGACATGCCAAAATAAGATGCCATTTTGAAATGTGAGTGTGTATGAGAAATGGATGTTTGCACAATTTTGTGAATGTGACTCTATTTAATGGAAGGAAACAAGATCACTTTTCACATCAGTAACTCCTTTTTCAAAAATCATTTTGCCTTTATTTACTTTTAAAGGAATCTCGAAAAATGCCTGCAGCATGACCCAGTGATAGGAAGAATTAAGATCACATTGGAGACAGGGAAAGACAGAGAAGGGAAGCAGGGAGGAAGTGTGACCTGCTATCTTTTCCTCTTGAATAGATTGATCATCTTTTCAATAAGCACTCATATCTTTAATGTATAAACTATTGAAAATTTGAAGCCACCTTCTGAGCAAGCACGTACAGTCTTAATTGGTGTAACAGATAACAATATACAAATATTGCTTACAGCCTCTGAAGGCTGGGTGTACTATGCATAGCCTCATGTTACTCTGACAAGGGTTTCATGTCAAACCGGGGAAATTACATTGTCCCAAATTTTCTCCAACAAGACATCACAGTAGATTATCTGGCTGCCACCACTCATCAGGCTGCAGCTGCTACCCTGCTCTGTTTGTCTGAACCAGCTCCCTACGCCTCTGCTGTAGTCAGACGGGATGCAGACCGTGCTGGGAAGCAGGTTGGATTAGCAATAATAAGGAGGCAGATTGAGCAGCCAGTAGAGTCAAACATGACCGGTGGTGCAAATCCAGGCTCACCCAGGCTTTTGTTTGCTGCTTCAGTACAAGGGCTGGTGGGGTTTATCCATCACAGCATTAAAAAAAAAAAAGAGTACATTGATGGTTTTGACCTCAACATTATCCCTTTGGTTTAACTTTGACCTCCTAATTTTGCACCAAAGGGATGTGGTCCTGCTTGAGCATGCCAAGAATTGAGAATGCAGGGAGTCCTAACAAGAATTTTGTGGCAATGTGTAGAAGCAGTGTATTGCTGGAAATATGCTACAGACTCTCTCTACTTCAAAAGGTTTCATAATTCTGCAGCTGTATACAAATGATCCATTTTGTTAATCTGAATTCCTAGGGTCATTAAAATTTTTTTCTGTCCTCTCCGAAGTAGTTTATTACTTTGAGAGAAAAAAAATCAGTTTAAAGCCAGGTAAGGGAGGAAAGCTGACAAAAACATAAATTAGAGGAAGAACTTAATTTAAAAAGTGTCAAAAAGGATAGATAGTCTTAGTTCAATAATAAAGCCAGGTTCAAGAGCCTTCTATCTTTAAATAAAGCATTCAAGCACTCTATTACCTGTATACAACCAATCTTTGATTTCCAATCTAAGCCTATTTTTGCTTCTTATGTGATTAGCATACAAATGCAACAAAAAAAATGTGGCTACCCTGGTGACACCTAGGACACGTTTTTGACTTTCATGTCAGCGTCAGTGAGAGATTCTGTATGATTCTGTGATTTTGAAGGTGAGTCTTGCATAAAAACCTCCTGTTTTGCTTGAATCAAAATATCATCACCACTGAGTCAGGTTATATCTACACTTCCTGGAATATTTCATGCTGTGCCTTGTGCTGCCTTACAGCAACACCAAAGAATTTTTAAGAACTTGACCTTTTCTGGGCTACCATACCGTGGGCTGATCATGAGTACTTAAGTCACACGCATGCAAACAAGGCAACTGTACCTGGCAAGTAGAAACTTTATTCACATTTGCATAAGCAACTCTTATTTTCCATAAGATTTAATGCTTCCTGGAGTTCTCCCTGAAAAAATATTCCTCAGGGTAGTACCTATAGCTTACAGTCCGTTTTGGGACTCTCATTTCAAGATAATGTGTTTCAGTATATTAAAAGCAACATGCTACAAAGTTGAGGAGAAAGTTAAACTATGCATTATTTTTTGATAAACATTTTGCTGCTTCTGTTATTAAAGACTAAGCATAAATTTACCTCCCAAGCCATAGACCATCAGCAGCCTGTAGAACCAGTGATCACAACAACTATGCCAAATTAAATCTGGGGTAACTCTATTGGAGTCAGCTAATTTCCTTTGAATATATATTGATTTGCAGGGAGAGCAGTATGTTACTCAGTACATTCATCATAATCAAAATAAGAACAGTAATCCTTTTCATAATTCCACAACTTGGTGTAGAGGGATGAGGGCAGCTTGAAAGTCAGATATGCTGTCCATCACTAACACACAAACTAAATAAGTCAGTACAGATAGTGAGAACTGTGAATTCCTTCTTCCTGATCCATGCCATCAGCTTGCTTTTCACATAGTAGGACCAATTGTAACGAGGAGAGGTGCATAATTGCATCTCTGTGGTTTCTTTTGGCTTTCTGCTGAGATTGAAAACAAAGATGCCTGTTATGATGGTGAGATTTGTGGAGTATGCCATACTTTGTTTTGAACTGGACTAAGACAGCAAATATATTTCACATAGATCATGCATTGAAATTGTTCCTCTTCAGTACTGAGAGCAGTGGGGTCTGAGAAGTTTGCAAATAACTCTAATCTTCAAATCTCACAAAAAAACCCACCCCAAAATTAAAGTTGTTGGCTATTTGGTTATTTAATTATCTTTATAGCAACAGCTGCATCATTTGTAAACACTCAAATCTGATTAAAATTAAAGATACTGAATTTACTAGCCAAATATTTCAGACTAATGATCACTGAAATGGCAGTTAGCCAAAAAATTTAACAATTTAATTTCTGGTAGTGCATACTGTTTGAGTTCTCTATGATCCAGTGCCTCATTAATATTTCATTTGTGATGAGTTTCTGAAGTTCTTTGCGGCTAAGTTTGAACATCATTAAGCTGGCTACTCTGCATTTTTTCTCATGAGAGAAATTGTCTCTTGGGGGTTGATAATTGACTATTTGTGTTCATGTCTGAGGATGTTCAAGGTCTTCCAGGTCCTCTATAAGCTGCCATTTGTGCCTCTGTCATTCCTGTTGTTCTAAGACAAGCTGAATGTCCAAATGGACTTGTGCTCTTAAGAGGCTCAGCTGCAGTGAGGTGACAGCTCTCTTGAGAGAATGCTGACACCCACACTTCAGAAATACATCACTTGGCGTGGGGCTACTTTCTCACTTTGTCTCTAGTCCATCTTGTTGCCATAGAATCATAGAATGGTTAGGGTTGGAAGGGACCTCAAAGATCATGGAGTTCCAACCCCCCTGCCATGGGCAGGGACACCTCCCACTAGAGCAGGTTGCTCAAGGCCCCATCCAGCCTGGCCTTGAACACCCTCCAGGGTTGGGGCATGTATCTGGGAAAGTCATTGAGATGTGCTTGTACCTTGAAAACACTTTATTGCATGCACTGAAAGTAAGATGTTACAAGATTCTCAGATTCTGGCATGATATTTATTGCCTGGATGCAGAATGCTTACCTAGGCTTTTATCTGTATATGTCCAATTCTGGTTTTATTGTCCTTATATTTTAATAGTCTTTGTAACCCCTCTGTGTGAGGAGGAAGGAAGAGAAATGGAAAGAAGAGGAAGAGGAAAGAGCATGTATAAAGCCAGTAGGAGAAATAATTTCTTCAGTGTGGTTTTTTTTTCTCTCTGTTGTCTCTTCTGAATTCTTTTTTTTGCCAAGGTTTTGGTTATGGTGGTAGAGCAAAATGCTTTATACATTTACAATAATCTTTACAATATTTACAATACTTTTGCTCTGCTCTGTCCTTACCTAGTTTACAATGAGCTTTATGCTTAATCTTTGCCATTTCATTAGGCATGCTTTGGGGCTAGCAAGAAATGTTTCCCTCAGAGCTGAAGATGTAGATGAGCCTTCTCCTTTCTGCAGGGATTAGATGCATGAATGATAAAGTTAGGTTCAGATTAATAGGTGACAATGTCTAGGGGAGATGCTTGTTCCTCTCTCTAGTGTGTCGTAAAAAAAATAAACAAAAAACAACCAACCTTGGAAAAAACATTGAGGGCTTGTGATGTTCATTCTGTCAAGAGACAATCATAAGCACACTGCTGCAGTGGGACTTAGATAACTTTACTCTCGTTGTTCTCTGTAGTGCCAGCTCATTATCTAATATAGCAGCTACCTACCTGTGTAATTCATGCATCCCACCTAATCATACCAGCCTGTGTTTAACTTGTGAATTTCCCATTCACCAATATGTATAAACCAAGTCCGTAAGTCAAATGGACTCTGAGAGGACTGGTTAAGAAAACAATGTCTTGGAGGGTACAGATGACATCTGGGTGGCCTTCCCAGATGCATTACTGAATTTATGGCTTCAGTAAGATGCATTCTTGGCATCTAAAGGTGCTGCATGATGAGATATCCAGATGCTAGTATCTTGTAGCATCCTGCAGTGTTTGTGGAGACACCACCACTTTTTACTGCACAATAGGAAGAGCATCATCTTTCTATTAATTAAAAAATAAAAATAAATGTGTCCAGGTTCTTAGTAGTGGAATATTTTAAGCAGAATAAGCCTACTTTTAGTCTGAATAGCAAAGTTTTGTATTGAATGTATCGTTAATAATAGTAATTTCTACATTTACAGTAAATAAGGCAAGTTTGTAAATATAATAACCCGCTGCATGAATACAATACCACCATGAATAGAATGTAGAACTGAAAAGAGGGTTAATAAGGCAGACATTATAGTAAGTATAGTTTTATGTGTAAATCAAAAGATCTAAAATGTAAAAAATTACCATGCACGAGATTCGGCAGTAGAAACAACAGAGCTTTAATCTAAAGTACACTAATGCAGCTCAAGTATAATCAGGGTTGAATAAATATTCATCACCTGTACTTTATTATACTGTACTCTGAAGAGGAAGGTACAGAAAAAAGTACAGGGCAATATTAAAATTCAGGTTTTGGCTTTGGGAGCTAGTTCAAGTCATTCATTTATATGCAGCTTTATAGCTAAGGGCTGACCAGTATTGCTGCTCAGAGAATGTGCAGTTCTGTCAAAGTCAAAATGCTTCAGTAAAGTGGTGAGTTTTCATGAATTCTATTTGAAAGGGAAAGGTGTGGAGGGAAATTCCATTTCTGTCAGAACAAAAAAGGTTAAAACATTAACTTCAAGCTGATTTTTCTTGTTGACATTTGGTATTGTGCCCTAATATAAAATAACACAGTTGCAACTGAATTCTGAATAATCAGAAATTAGCATTTGAGGTTTTGGTTGTGTTAGCCTTTGCTTTGGTTTGGAAAAGAGCTATACTTAAAATCTTAAACTTATTTACACAGTTTCAGTGAGCTCTTCAGATTAAAATAAACAGCCATCTGACCTTACAATAATAAAATTGGACTCTTTCTCAAGGCCTGAGAAAAGATTTCTTTTATTTTTATTATTTTACAACAATGTTGCCCTTTTTCTTAATTCTGGTTTCCTGCTGTGGTTCCAGTATCCTCTTTCTGCTGAGTAACAGCAAATACCTTGCACATTTTAAGTCTGCTTTCTGCTCAGGTACAGAGAACATGGTCAATAGAACTGAGGCTGCTGAAGAAAATCAGGCAGGAACCCTTTATAAAGTTCACCCAGTACTATGCCCTGGAAAGCCTTTCTTATTCACAAGTTGGCTAATAATAATTAGAGATGAAGCACAGAGACAATAGTTGAGTGCGGATCCAGTCTAAAGTTGTTCACTGCTTTCTAAACCCCTACAGATAATGAAAGCATGATTCATCTTCCGAAGACTGGCATTTGCTTATAGGTAAAGACATTGGGAATTTAGCATTTTCAATAAACTGAAATTCCTGAAGGAAGGGATTTACTCCCTGTGGCTGCATCATGTCAGTTCCTGCACTGGCTAAGTGAACTCAAAGACTGCATAAAACACCAGCTGAGGATGGTTTTATGGCTTTACGTTTGTGCTTGCAGCCACTTTGGTTTCATGTGTTTCAGGCTGATTATTTTTGTAAAGTGTCAATAACATCAACAATTGCCAAAGTTATTCACACTTGATCATTGATTTCACTCACTGGTGAAAGCTCCCCTCACAGGGACCCTTGAGGAGCTGAAGTGAGATACCTCATAAGACTATTGTTTCTTTCAAGTATTCTATTCTTCTGAGCCTCATTTAATTATACCTGTGTTACTACAGTTGCCCTAACTCAAAGGTAGTTAAAGATACTCAGTTATTCACTGGACTGTGAATAAAGCTCATAGCTTTTCTTAAGGTTAAAGTAATTATCTCAGAAACAAGTAATTTCCAGGTAGGGAGGTGAAAACCCTGTGAAAATAATTGATGATAGGACTACAAGCAGAAACCAGGTCATCTAGTTATTGGTTCTCTACCTAAAACATGAGATTATTCTTCCTTCTGTGCTTTGAAATGTCATCCCATTCATCAAGTTAAATATACAGTGGATTAATGATACAAATGTGTTCTAGCCTAATTATTTCCCTTTTGAGGTTCTGTCATTGTAAATGACAATATTATTTCAGTAAGCTCTCATATTCTTTGTAACAATAACAAAAATTTTGGACAATATTACAGATATTCATCAGACCCTTTTAATGTAGGTCTGGTTTACAAATTGTTTGTTTCCTTTCTTCTATAGATAGATGAACGTATTATTGGTGAATAAATGTTTTCATTATTCAATTAGTTGTATAGATAGTCAAATAATGTTTAATTATGTGACCTATTCACATTTTTCCATCAATTGATACTAAAATACTCATGAGTAATTATTTTCATTATTCAAGCAGCTCTTTAAATGATCAAATAATATTAAGTTAAATTCAGTAATAACCAACAAATGAAGCAATGAGTATTAGAGTATTGTTTTTCATTATTTTCTTCAATGCATTTACCTATGCCATGACCCTGCTTTGAGATGTTTTCTGTAAAAGTATGTTCACACCATAATTCATCTTCAATTTGACACTAAGATAAACTCAGACCAAGGAATAAACCTAATGGACTGGAGGAGATGTACTGCAGTCCTCACTTCTCCACTGTTGGTATGGAGGTTGACCATTTCCTCTGAACCATGATTCTGCCAGTGGTTTGGCATATGCTCTTTTTCCTCCAAAATGAATAGACTCCAAATATTTGTATTTTAGTGATGTTAATGCTATTAGTTGGAATTTATTATTCAGCCTAAAGGTAGATTCATTTGCAAGTTATAGTCTTTTTTTTTTTTTTTCCAAGACAGTTTCCTGGATTTTTCCACCTCTATTTTTATTTGGTATATTTTGTTTTCAGACTGACATGGTATTCAAAAACCACTGCTATAAATATGAAAGAATATTAGTATAGACACAAGAACGCTGCAGTGCACTTGACAGATGGAAAAGGTTTATGGTGAATCTATCATTGCCCTATGGTGGAGAACAACACTATTCATAGATTAATGTTCATTTTATTACAGCCATATCTTACCCTCAATCTGTGTATAGAACTCTCTCTGAAGTCATTTTGATCTGTGTGCATCAATCAAGGGTAGTATATGACACTTAGGGCCACATTTTCAAATGTCGGCACTTGGCATCTGGAAATCCTGTATCTTGTATGCCCAAAATATTTATTTATATGTGCAAATATGAGTGGTTACAGGATGTTTTAGTGAGTGAGATCATTAAGCTGGTGGGTTTGAAAAATTCACTGATTAACTATCTGAGTTAAGTTCAGGCACAGGCTTAAACCAGGTGTGTCTGATTTAAAGCAGTTCTACAGTCTTTCCATGCACAACTGCATTGATAGCCATTTCTACCAGGCTGTATCATTTTACAAGGATATTGCAATCCTCTAGCTGTGTAGGTCAGGATAGTATCTATTGTACAGGAGTTATATGTACATATGTGGTTATCTATAAACCCAATTAGCAATACCAGAGTTCTCAACTAAATCTTTGGGCTCTGTGAAGGTTTATGTTAACAATTATTCTTAAGAGTTTGGTAAAATTTGGGAATCTGAAAATTTATATTGTTTAGATGCAAGTAACTGCTGTTTATCACCATCGCTGCTAACTCAGACCTAAGATAATATTGGTAGGAGTCCCTGAAACAAGTCTGTTGTAATCTCATACTTTTTAGCACAGTCAAATGAAAAAACATTTCTGTCCACACTTGCTCAGCATGACCTCTATGCTTTTTGAAATCATCAATGACATAGGATTATATTCTTCTAAATTGATATTATTAGAAAAGTCCTCTAACTGTTGAGATTTGAGAAAAATAATTTACCGTCAATATAATTTCCTGTATCTCCCTTTGTGATGCTGTAATGAAGTTATTATAGTTTGGCCCTTCAGCCTATGACAGATTGAATTTTCCATGACTTGATGATGTGACAAAGTCATTGCTCAAAGGCAAATATATTTTGTAACTGATACACTAATGCAAATTAATTTATACTTCAAGTGAACTTTATAAAAAGACATCTTAGTTTATTCTTTAACTCAAATTAAAAGCCAGGCAACATCATAATTTATTGGTCTCAAGAAAGCACTAAGTACAATCTGTGATGTGAAAAGAAGTATTACTGCAGGATTAGGGAAGTTTCAGAACTTTAATCTTTTATTTTCTATACTGTTGGACTATGACGATGACCAATGTCCTTTTAAGAAACTTGAGCTATATCATAGGCCGATTTAGGACAGAAAGAAGAACTGGATGCAAAAGTAATTTTCTCTTGTCATGTTCATACAAAGAATATGTGAATTATTGCTCTCAACAACAAAAGCTTCACCCAGATCGTCAATTCACTTATTTCATTGCCTTTAGGCCAGAACTCTGGACAGAGGTTTGGTGCTGTCACATATCCTTTTCCATCTCATTTAAGTGATCTGGCCTCTGTTTTGGGAATGCATTTTTATTGTGCTGTTAAGCCCTGTGTCCCCTGCATGAATATTTCATATATCTACTAAGTGCTTCCACTGAATATATTAGCCCCTGGTTTTCTCCCTGTTTTTTTTTTTTTTTTTTTTTTTTTTTTTTTTTTTTTTTTTTTTTGTCATGCCTGTTGCCACAAATAAAATGGTAATCGTGGCCTAAATATACATGAATAATCCTTTATGGGATGGGAATTTTCAGATGCCAGTAATAGCTACTTTGTCAGGTTTTGGCTAGGCTATTGAAAATGTTTAAACAAAATCTGTCCATCATATTACGTAAGCATTATTCTATTTATATCTGCCTTTACCAGTCCACAACAAACATAATGAGCAATAAATGAAGCAGTGGCCAAAAGACACGTTTATGACTCATGCAGATGCCAAGGGACCATCCTAATATGGGTACTGCTTGGCATTTCTGCTAGCAACAGACCACAGTGTAACTCTTATTTGACAGTATTTTTTAAGTTTACAGTTAAGCCCTTAGAGTTTACTCATCTTAATGTAAAGCAATGTTCAAGTTTCAACTGACTTATTCCACTTAATATGACAGATATTAAGGAACAGTCAACCCCGGCAGTTCAAACTAATATTTCACAAGCAAAGCATGGTATAAACAAGAACAGAATTTGTCCTGCACTATGGTAAAAGGTAAACATATAAGTGTGCCCATTTGCTATTATTCAGACTTCATCATTTCCATTGGACCTGAACTACATTAACATTGGACTTCAGCCACACCTATTTTCTAAGAAATAAGCTTGGATACGGTAACAGCAATGATTGGTAACATCATTTCACCCATTCTTGTGATGGTTAGAATATTTCTCAAGAGTGAATCTGCTGATGGTTTATGCAGGTTGCATCTATTAAGCTGAAAGTACGTGTGTACCACCCATAAAAAATTTTGAGACAAGGATGGAAGTGGGGCAAAGACTGAGTTCCTAAAAGGGCAATAAGGATTCCTTATATGATGTAAGAGAGGACATGCTCCATGTTTTTATGCCTATGTAGAAACCTCATTCCCAGGTATGCTAACCAAAGGTTTACTAAGAATGTGCAAAGGGACTTTTAACTCTTCTTTTTCTCCCATACCCATATTGGAATGAATCAAATGTTCAGGTGCTCCAGTGGATGTTTTTGGACTATCTGGATGTGGAGCACCTGACAGATGAGCATATTTACATAAGCTTTCCATCCTGTTAAATGTTTATTGTTTCCTAAGCATAGCTACATCTCCTTTTATTGTTGGAAACAGTGCCATTCTCCCTCTTCAGAAGGTGATGCAGGAACCACTTCGACATTATTTAAAATCATGGTGTCTTCTCTGTAAAATGAAAGCTGTACATGCAAGGCTTAGAAATAATGCAATGAGCTTGCTACTGTGCACCTCTGAAATGACCTATTTCCTGATTAGACAGAAGAAAACTTTGCTAACCTTCTGTCTCCTCCTCCATGGGTACAGAACTACTTCAGATGAAGTCAGATATACAATAATACTTTTGTCTGACAGATAAAGTGCTTTCTGCAAAGCCCACTTACGCTGATACAAATCGCTTAGTTGTTTCCCTGTACTCCCAATGAGATCATCCTCATTGATTCCACATGCAGAACCCCTAAGAAGTTTACATGAAGCTGTAAGGTTGGATGCGATCTTTTGTTAGATGTGGAGTCAGCTAAGGGGAGTTGTTTGCCAGAGAAGAAGAGCCCATGTATTTACCATCATGCATGTCTGGAATTTATTGACATCTCTACTTCAGACCGGAGTTTTGCAGCCAGTTTACACTAAAAGCTTGAAGCATGCTGAGTTCATTTGAAGCTTTTTTCATTAAAACCCGAGTGTTGTGTTTCAAGCCCTCGGTGGTTATTTGTTGACTTTTCAGAAATAAACACGATAAAAACTGGTTTTAAGGACGAGGAGAAGCTCCAAATCACCAAATGACATTTTTATCTATATGTTTTATTTTGTATTTATTTTTCAATCATCCGCATATTAACATTTGATTAGCAACCGCTTGTTTAAGAGAGCATATCAGGTTATCTGGCTGGAGATAACAAAGCATGTTTTCCATAGAGGCTTCCAGACTAGAGGCTACACAGATGTGCCCGAGTTAAAAGCATCTCACTGTCTACTTTGAGAAGTGTAGATGGCTTCTGTATTTAGAGAAAACTCATCTGAAACATCATAAAATAAAATGTACGGAAAATATAATATTGCATAATTAAGATTTCTAATGAATTGCCTTGTTAATCCATACAGTGTATGCATGTTGCAAAATTTTCCTGGCTTAATTAGCGCACTTGCTGATTATGTTTATTTCCTGATGTACACACTGATTAAGCATTGTCCATACACTGAGGCTTGAAGCGGGATCAGTCTACAAAATAGTACCTAGTCGTTTAACTGGAGACTCAGAATGCAAATAGATCAACTTATGTAAAATTAAATTAGTTCTAATAGAACCCATTTTGACTGAGCAGCTGGTGACACATTATAAACAGAATTCTCTTGTTATGTGAAATAAAGGGCTTCTGCTAACAGATGCTTATATACTTTTAAGCTGCAAAAAATGTCATATTACGTTTGAGGTCTAAAGTTAATAAAAGAAAATAAATTCTGAGCTTGTTAGGTAACACTTCTGCATGGGTCTCAGCATTGCTATTTGAATCATGCGTAAGGTCAGCTAGCCCTTTGCTATGCTCCATGTGGGAACTTAAAATTGAATAACTGTTAAATCATTAGTCTCACAGCTAACGCATTAAACCTGTTCTCTTTAACAAGCAGCGGCTATCAGCTGATTTTCAGAAAAACTATTGAGATGTTGGTACTGTCCCCTAAACCCTTAATTATTTTGTTCTTTTAATAGAAAGTGACCACTTTGTCTTTATTATTCTTTGTGAACATCACTTCAGACTGCTTATAACACTCAAACTAGCCATTAAGAGTTAGTGGTCCGCTGTTCCTAGTCAATACTTGACAATGAACTGCACTTTTTTCCTAGGAATGCTGTCAGCCACACTGAAATGTGTTAAAGTCCCAGTGACAGGCCTTTTCTTAGTGACAGAAGGTCTAGTGGATTGTATGAATGAGGTAGGTGTGTTTTGAACTCCTGGATGTACAGTTTATTTATGGAACGTTTAATCCTCCGAGACAAAGAACGGAATAATTTCAACAGAACTAAGTAATTAAGTGAGTAAGACATTAAAGGCCTAGATGTGCATTTTCTGGCTTTAATGGACTTTTTGTGAAAAAGACGTTATACTGGAACTTATGGGCTCTTTGGTTCTTTTTCTGTGTTTGACAGTGCTTACCCCACCAGAATTTCTGTCCTTAACTGACTTTCTAAATAGAAATAAATTTGCACCAGGCAAATTAATGCATATGGGTGCTTTAAAACATTATAAAATTAGTCATATCTTTAGTAAGTTAATTAGGAAAACAATCAAATGCTCCATTTTTACTCCATTCCCAGTGCATTTGTGATTTTATTTTGTTTTTCAGCCAACAGCACCTACAAAGCAGAATTAAAAATATTCGTTCATCCATTCACAGTCTGGTAGTTTTTTCTGGACTTATTAAATTTAAATTTCATATCAGTGGACTCTATGGAGTTAGAGGTCCACAAAGCTTAAATCATAATATTTTAGGCAGCTCTTGCAGAACCTAGATAAGCATAGACAGATGCAAATCATAGTGATTTAAATCTCTAATTCTTACTATCATTTGAATAAATGACCAATAAATCTTGATTCGAAGAATTGCATTTGTACTTGTTTTCTTAATGCAAGGCTGAACTATGAAGATGTGAATTTTATACTACATTTGCTACTTTTTTTTGACAACCTGGAAGATACACTAACTTCACATTTAAATAATATCATCTGAATGTGCATTTCTTCAATTACCTATATTGTGCATTTTGTTTGAAAAGGCAAAATTACATTTATTTTTTATTTAAGAGCCTTAATTTTTTACCCTCATAATTTGAGTCACACTGGTTTTGTATGGAAATGGGAATTCAATGTGTGTCAATCAGACATTTCTTTTACATTTACTATATAAAATTATGTTTTAGATTTATTATAAAAAGTGTTGAAACATTCTGTATATAGAACCATTTATCAAACAGACAAAAAAAGGTATAATGTGGTCCATGTGTGGTTTAATGTTTTATGACTAGTAAATGGTCTTTCACATGATTATTCACAGATAGATTTGAAGAGAAAAACAAGATTTACTGCTTCTTCAAGACCTGATAGATTATTTTTTTTTTGCTTTGAATGCCTAAACCAAAAAGAAAATCTTCCTGGATATGCAAGAAAGCATGATTGCAGTTTTCTTTGCTAGCAAAGTAAGAGTACCCATTTTAAGTGTGAAATGCCACACTCTTGTTTTCTGAACAATACTTTTGGAGAACAATATTCCTGTTTTCAGTAGTATTTGGAAAGGATAAGTTTGGTATGAAAGACAGTACTTATGAATACACAGTAACAAAATACATGTGTTATATGTTTAGACAGTAATGTTAGCAGACACTACTGAATCAGGTGTCAAAATGCATCTTTCAGACCTTTTAGATGCTTGAATCTTTTAAAAATAATTTTTCTCTTCAGATACAGTTCTTAATTCAGTCATTTCAATTAATATGTGTGTGTGAGAATTAAATTTTTAACTGATTTCCTCCATAGTCACCTAAGAATTTAATACTGCAGAAAAGAATTAAAATACATGAGTCTTTTAACAACACTCATTGGTATATTATAGTTCTGCTACAAAAAGTTCTCAATCTATGAGGAAAAAAAATGCTCTCTTTTATACAAAGTGAAGGTTTTTGCTTACTGTACCTAAAAAGGTGAAAACTTCCATACTCAGTGGTTCTAAGTATGGTAGGCTTTTAAAGTTAATGCTTTCATGCAAGGCTCTTAAATTTGGAAGGATATTCTGATCCATCACTATATTAATGAAAGCATTTAAAAGTGTTAGATTCAGTAATCATAGACATAAAAGAAATGCTAGCTTGATGGTGTTTTACAAATATTAGCAGCAATGGAGCAATAGATAAGAATGGAGTTGAGTCTACATCAAAGTTTTGGAGACAAGAGCATATATCTGGATTTATATGCACTTAAATCCTTGCTCCATGGACATCCATTATATGGAATCTCATCTCTTTTGCACTTACTTGAAGGCATTGGAAAAAAAACCCCAATCTGACTTTTAAATCTTGAAAAACAATGTGAAATTATGCTTATATTATCTCATTTTTTTACTTGCTGCTGGTTGTTTTTCAGCAGCCTTTAATGGTAGTGAAGCATCCAGCCAACTAAAAAACATTTAATGCTAGTTAAACCTTTGTGCAATAGAAACTCTGGCTAATAAACTCATACCTGGGCACTGGTTATTATGATCACAGTTTACATTCCTGACATTGTCTCTGTGGTCTCCCCCATTTTATGCCCAGAAAAAGGAAAAACAGCCAGCACTCATTCCAGACTGAAATTTAAACAGCCAAAAATCATTCTACCGTTAAGCAAGAAGACAATACAAAGCAAGCAAACTAAATCCAAATATGTTTAAATTGCTGCTTTAGCCTGCTTGGCCTTTTCATACATTTCATACAAAAAAGAAAAAGAAAGAAAACAAACTAAATTAGGATCACAGCTCTGACAAAGTGCAAAGCTTCATATTTTTCCCCATTTCTAAAATGTATCAACTGCAAAATGTCTGTGTGCCGGATCAAAATTAAAACCACATGAAGTGAAATATCAAACTTCATGCTCAAAAGAACTAAGAAAGTTCCTGAGACACAACCTTAATTTAAAGAAGCAAAATTACAAGAAGTCATGCAGAGCAGTATTCTCCTCCTCTCCTTGGAAATGTACAGCTCTTTATTATGGAAAGGCAGTAGCCCCTCTATAGTTAAGGTTGCAATCAACTTCCATTATAAAGCCCTATTTTAGCCCCCTGTAACTTTGGCTTGAAAAATTGGAATACAAATTGCCATATTTTCTCCAAAAGAAAAGGAGAATAGATGAGGATTTTTTTGTTTATTTGGTGAGGTGGGAGGATTAGGTTTTATTTTCACTTTTTTTTTTGTGAGAAATTAAGGAAAAATTGCTTAACAGTTTACAAAGTTTAAGTCACTAAAAAAAAATTAATCCAAATTGATTAATCATCCAAATTGATCCAAAATTTTCACTTTTTCTGTTGCTACCACACCTGCCCTTATTAGTTGAAATTATTTGCAATAATTTAGTAAGATGCTACATTTTCTCTGTTAGGAAGGATGGGCCTACTTTTTATGCTGGTGATCACAGTAAGAATATTTTGCTGGTGACTGGTATGGACGTAGGATTAGACAGTATGATCAACATTTTCAAAAGCATTTCATGTCTGGTAGTGGTATATACCTCAAAATGACATATAAAGCACATCTACCTGGAATTTTTGAGCAAGTGTTTACTTTCTGAAAGACTCCACATATTCTTTTTTGACATTTCCAGCACAGAATGACTGAGTGTTAAACTCAAAGACTGCTTTCAGAAAGGCCAGAAGAAAACATATACTTAGTTACTGAGGGCTACTGACTGCAATCTAGTAGTTGCCTAATGACACTGTGGTGAACACTAGCCACTCCCAGCATTCAGCCTTATTTATCATGCTTGGCTCATTTCCTAGGATTAGGTCCAGAATAGCCTCTGGCCATGTAGGCTGTTCAACAAACTGTGTAAGAAAAGAAAGCAAGTATGGTCCATGGAAACATACTTCCCTCTTTTTTTTTAGTTAGTTGTTATCCTGTTCTGGATCTAAGCATTTTAAATTCTTTATGGTTAAAGAGCTGGCATTCTTGCAGATCTCTTTGATTACTAAGAAAAAAAATTGATCTTATGGCTCTCCCTTACTTTTGTATAAACTGTTTAGAGCAGGTTTATAGTACTATTTCCATTCTATTCAAATGATCTCTTCAGTGTTAGAAAGAGTAAGATTTTTCTTCCCTGCTACCTATGTGTGTTTGTGCATATATATAAAATACACGTTTGTGTATAAACACATAAAAACTGAGATTATTTTGCATGTAGCTATTTATATTGGTTTGGACAGCCCAAAGTTTGTTGTACACTATGTTATAATACTAGGTATTGTAATTATCTAGGGTATTAGTATGATATTTTAAATGTTGACAAGACACATCAGAATGTAAATTTAGATCCAGTGAGATTATATACACACTATATTGCATACACAGTTGAATTTGACTCTCCAAGTAATGCTTAAGATGTCCATGTGAGATCACTGCATCTTATGGTATAACTTAACTCATTGAACATATTACAGTAAAGTTTAACAAGACTATTTCACTACTATTCAAAAAATATATGGTAGATTTAGATATTTTAACAAACAATGAAATCTGGCAAGGTTTTAAAATATAATAGAAAAATCTGTACTGGGAAGATGGTTCTGAACAAACAAGACTGTTTTCAGTAGGATATACGTATAAAATAAATGTAGGTGTGACAGGAAAAGTATTAATCCTGTGCCAAAATACTTGAGAGTGCAAGAAAGAAATAGATTACAATATTTTCTCTCTTTGTATCCACACAAGGTTATTTTAAATAATTCCTTTTTTAACTGGCTGTTTTCATAGTGGTAATTAGCGTTCAGAGCCATTTGAATTTTGGTTTGTGTTTCAGACTTCTTAACACCCAGGAACACTAAGATCACTGTTTCTACAATGTCATTAGGCTTTTCTTTGGATAATAAGTATGTGCTGCACATAAGCAGAGAGGAGAACAGAAAATGATGAGCAGGATTACCCTGAAGGAAGCAGCTGTCAGGGATCAGGTAAGACTTTGCTGGCAATAGCTGTTGGAGTTCTGTGTATGTTGCTGAGAGAGCAGAAGAAGAGGTTGCCTAGGCACTTTCCCAAGACATGACTAAAAAACCTCGGAAGAACCACAGCTGGAAGCCTAGGGACATCTGAGGACAAGACCTTAGGCTGAAAGGCAGGTGTTCAGCAGGTGAATGTTTATCTGTTGGCTTCTGTAATCTGTACAATGATGGTATGTGAGCAACAGAAACAAAAGCAGAAACCTGCAGGCAAGTACAAATCAGAGAAGCGATGTTTCCCAAAGACAACCTGGAATGCTCCTTCTCAAAGGGTCTTAACTGAGCTTCAGTGAAAAGGTTGTAAGGAACAACATGAAGAGAACTGAGGGAAAGACACTATTGTCACAGCTCAGGGTAGTTACACACCTGAGTTTTGTACTTCACAGGACTTCACGGAGCCGTTTGCTCTGTTGGAAAGAATTAATTTCCCCCAAAAAAGTTTTAATCTGACACTACAAATACTTATGATGAAGTTCTCAGAGGCTAACACTGGAGTTGTCAGAGGTGTCACCCCTACTTATAACAACATTTGTGATGGTGTGCGAAAGGTAGGAATGACACATACAGACATGAATGCACAAAATAGGCAGCATTCAAATCAATAATTTAAAAGTCAAAAGTTCTCTAAAGTAAACTGGACCTAAAAAGAGCAATTTTTCCTTTTCAGTCAAGATGTGTAATAAATTGAAAACTACTAAGTTATGACATGATCCAACATTGTGACTCAAAAATTTTCCCTACTGATCTGCTATCTAAATTGTGAGTGAAAATCTGTTAGCATCCATGGTAAAAAGTTTCGTAAGGAACAGCACAAAGAACACAACAGCAATATGATTATTGTTTTTTTATTTATGCATTTAATAATACAATGATTAGGAGAAAGATGTGGTTGAGGGTGGTTTTTTTTAATTAGCTGCAAGAGCTAAGAAAATTTGTTACTCTTAATATTTAGCCTTATTATGGGATTTTTTTTGAAAGGCTTAATCCATATTTGACATTACCTACATCTAATTTTCAGTACTTATTAAATAACTGCTTTCAGTTACTTATTAAGGCTATATATTAAAATAAATAAGACTGCAAAGAGAAAAACATTTTCATTTCCCAGTTTTACATCAGCCTGAATTTCATAAAACTGTAACTCAAAACAGCAATATTCCAATCTCCCTTTCAATGAGATACAATCCCAACAATAAAAACCATGAAGGATGACTTTTTTGCATTCTTTAAATGGAAAGTTGTCCACAGTCTCTTGAGTGTTTTTATGGAAAGGCTAAAAGAATTGAACCCATGCCTGCACTAAGACGTTCTGAGAAAACTTACCTGTTCACAGCTTTTTGTAGTAGAAACTATAGGGAGGAAAGGAGTGCTCCAAAATTTCCGGGCTTTCTCTTGGGCACTGTCAAATAAACATTTAGGAAAGAAGATGGCTGGAGAGAAGATGAAATCTTTCTGTTATTTCAGTGAATATACTATTTCATACAGAACAGACTGAAAACCTTAACACTCCCATGAGCCAATATATAATTTTATGTGGATAACAACTCCCTAGTTAATATTAAGTCAGGTATCGTTCTTTCTTCATCCTTTTTATTCCTGTAAATTGATACTGTTGAAGTAATATGTTGTACAAACATGGTTAGTACTTTTTTGAAATGTCATTTCAAAGTTGAAAGCTTAATGACTTGCAGTTTTTCTGTTGTGCACATACCTGGCAGTTTTCCTTAGGACGAGCCTGCTAGCAGAACTCACTCTAGGCTGATTTATTAGTTTTATTCAACCAGGTGCTACACAAGTTTGGTAACTTTGGCAATTTTTTTTCCTATAATGACTCTGCACTTGGTGCTTGATGATGGCAATGAATTTACTGGCACCAGCAAAGAATATTTCACTCCCTTATCTCTTCATGAAGAATCAAGTTTCATGTCCTATATTGCTTGTTATCCAGTACGTCTTATGTAATTTCTTTGATTTCTTTTGTACCTCTCCTTTTCCAGAACATTCAGTTATGATTCTGCTCTGCTAATAACTGTTCTTAGAAATAGAAATATATCTGTTATGCTGACCTTTTTTTTTTACAATATTATTGTCACTGTTTGTTTTTCCTCTCATGGAGTCTCTTAAGCATCATAAGTTTTGTCTTTTTAAAATAGATCTGGAATTTCATTTAGCAAGATGTAGGACTACAGAGAATACATGTATTTCTGCAGTGGAGTGAAAACTTTGTGGGTTTTTTTATTGCAGCAGTCTCTTTTTCCTAACAGTGGAGATAAGCTAAATTAATTTCAATGTAAAAACATTGGAAATTTTAGTATTATTTAATACAATATTCATAGCACTATTTTAAAGTCCTGTGCTATTTTTGAAGTTTCCCCTGAACTTGAAGAGCAGCCAAATAGCTGGTGTACAGTCTACAAGGAAGTCTGTCAATCTTTTCTGTGGTTTATCTGGCATATTACAATAATTAATTTCCATTTTTCTTTAAGCTCTTTGAAGAGGATTTTATTTATCAATAGGAGACTATAAAAGACTATTAAAAGTCTTGTACTTCAGCATTCATTAGATCTGTACAAAATCTTACCAATAGAAGTCTGCATGGTAGCTACTACGTATTGCAATGCACATTTATTTAATATGTGTTTCTGCAACAAGTCATCGTTCTCCTATCAGATTTCAATTTTTCCTAACTGAGCAGTTTGAGGGGTATTTTAACCCTTTCATTATCCTTTTATTGTTATTGTAAACTTTGAACCTCCTCTTGCTTAGAGGCTCAAAATAGGATGACTGTTGCAACTTAAATTTTGCTAGCTCTGAAGCACTTACATCCTAAGTTTTTTGGGTTTTTTTAACACAAACAATCCAGTCTTCGCCAGTTACTCATTACTTAGTGGGTTGTAAACTGTGCACAAAGCAAAGTTGTGTAAATCTGAACTTACTTAGGATTGATTTAATGACAAAGATTTTTTTTCTTCTTACTTGTGTGTCTCAGTGGAATGTAAGAGATACCTTCTAAACCTTTTTTTTTTTTTTTTCAGCAAGCAATTTTTTAATATGATGACATCACAGCCATATAGATAAGAATCAGACAGGAAAAGATAATCCATATCTACAAATTTTACTCATCCCCTCATCCCATGTTCATCCTGTGATGTGAGAGGATCTGAATAGCTTTGTTAAATGAACTGCGCCTTTAAGATAAATGAGACAGTTCACAACCTAGGACTATACTTAGCACTGGAAAATATAAAGACACTGACCTAAATGCCAGTCTAACTCCATGATCAATTAGGGGCATGCACAGCAGATCACAACAAGGAAAAAAAAAAAAAAAGAGAGACTAGGAAAAAAGCTCCATCTGGTTCAGAAGACAGTGGCCAGTCCCATAAATAACACAAGCTGTCAGGAAAACATCATTCCTATAGTACTTTGTGTATTGGCTTTCTGTCCAACTACAGATCCAGTACAAGGAGATTCAGAGCTTTGCATAGTCTTGGACCACACTTATCTCTTCAGCTCACTGTAACAGCCACATTCATTAGTTATTCCCAAGTTAGCCCAGTGGAGAATGAACTGTACAGAAGTAAAGAACATGAACATACACACTTCTAGAATCCTATTGCACATGCATTTACACACAGACACACAGACACACACAAAAAAAAAAAAAAAAAAAAAAAGAGAAAGTCCAGGTTTTCATTTTGGCTGAGCTTTTCTGAGACAGGAAAATAAAACTCATCAGTAACATTGTGTTTGGAAAATGTAATTGCAAACTCCACACCACAGTGTGAGGTAAAGATGAAAAATAAGCTTTACTTTACACTTCTTTGTATTTTAAATACTTCTGTTGGTAGCTAATAAGTAGTTGGCAATATTAAAGACAGAAAAGAAACACTTCTGGTTTTCACTTGGTTAAAACAGCCATACATTGTTTTCACATTCAGAAAATCTTTTTCACAGTGAAAAAGGAAAGACCATTTAGTACTGAACATTCGTATTCTGGTAGCACCTGTTACTAGGGCAGAAGGTGAGTACAGGGTGTTGTACAAGCCTATGATAGATAAATAATAGTTCTGGAAATTTAGAATATTTGTGTGCAGCAGAAATGTGCCTGCACTTTTTTTTGATGGAAGCTTTGATTTTGTGGAAAACTGGAAACACTGACAGAGAACATGAGCAATGCCAAGGTGGTGTTGAACTCTGCCAAAACAGGGGGAGGATGTACAGACCCGTTTCTGCCCCTGGAGTTTCCTTCAAGCATTGTCTCACCAGCCCGATCTTCCTCTGGGGGGTGCAATGCCACTTGATGTCTCCTCTCTGGCTTCAAATTTACACGCTACTTGTGGTCAAGATATGTGGGCTCCAAGGAGAGGAGTGAAAATTACTTTCAACAGATTTGTAAATTTTGAGGAATTTTTCCGTGTGAAGAGTAGCAAGCTTCCTTGGTCCAGTTTTGTGCTAAATCTCTAGCACATGGTAGAGCCACCACTTCCCAGAGTGTTTTGTCAGTTTTACCTAAACATCCTCCCCTCTACTGCAGAGGGAGACAAAGAATTCTCCATGTTTCTAAGGGGTCCCCTGGGGAAAAAACAAAGGACACATACAGTTTCTGTACAAGCAGTTTCTTAGTTGAACACGCAGTTCATAGCTGAACTTTATTTCTGAGGAATCAAATGGTTACTCACATGCTCAAAATATTAAAGGACATGAAAGTTGTAGCATGAACAGGGAAAAGAGAGGCTGTGGATATTTTGTTTGCTCAGAGCTAAAATGGTGATCCCCACTCTTTCCTCTTAATCTGTTGAAGATAAATAGCAAATCGCAGCATTTATTTCCTCTCCCTGGTTTGTATTTAGAAGATGACACACAGAAAATTCACTTTGAAATGTTTCCTTAAAGGCACATGATAAATCCCTAGGGAGAAATTCACAGCCTGAAGAGAGACTTGTGCTTGGGTTTGATAGTGACAGATAGCAATGGAAATACAGTACTTGGTGCTCGGGACTAAGAGACCATTATGTGTGCAACTCACAGTGAGACCGTGGCAGAATAAAGCTTCCCCCAGCCCCACCCAGAAGTGTGGCTGCCTTTGTAATTTTAATTGGTCTGTGTTTGTGGAGTGGGGCCTCTATTTACTTATGGCTTGGGGCTTGTGTTTACCAAGCCTGGTGGAGGCCAAGTGTCATATCACTGAAGCTTAGTTCCTGCAAGCTCTCCTGCTATATCTTGAGGCACTTTTCTTTTCAGTATCTGTGCCTGTCTAATTCGCGAGCTTCTGTGAAACAAGCACAGGAGGGTACAAGGCCTACAGGGAGGAATTACACCTAATTACTCAAATAATTGCTAGGCTGTTGCCTTCTTAGTCACTGAAAATAATTTCCAGGTCCCTGGCTTTTATAGATAGTCTTCTAGAGGCAGGAGGACACAGCCCCCTTTTTAACTCAGCCCATTCACTCACAAAATCAGAACACTCGAGCCTGCAAAATTAATAAGCACCACTTCCATTACATATATTTTAGGTTGTTGTTGCCGTGGCGATAAAGTCAGGGACATTGAATCTCCTCTGTTGAGCCATTGTTATCATCCCTGGCCATCTGCTGCAGAGGAGTGATATTCCATCTCATTTGCATGATGACTGATATATGGGAGGTTTGGAAGGACATATGCCACAGCAATCATGTGATGAAAATTAAAGTGAAAGTTTTGGGCCCAGAGCCGAAAAAAATCTGTGTATGCGCATGAGGCTGTTGATGTGCAAATGTGAATCATATTGAGAAGGTTTGAATAGGGAGGTGTGACGTAAAGAGGGGACACAAACGCAGGTGCTTATCTCTAGGCAGTCAAAGGCACTGGATGTCATATCATGGGAACTACCTTTCAAAGACACAGCTTTAGTGCACAGTTCAGCACACAAGGGAGGAGAAACATATAAGTTTTGGAAACAAAAATAAAGTAAGTTTAACAAGTTTTTCACACTATTCTGAACCCATTGATGTTTAAGCAACTTGTACTATTAGTAACTTTCTGTCTTTGCTATTGTTTGTGCTCTTATTTTGAAAAAAAGCAAAAAATCCTGTCCATATATCAATGTTGAAAGCTTGAGAGATTTGTATTAAGAAGTTTGAGGGGGTTTAATCCATGTTTAAAATGCTCTCTGCAAACTTTTCTTTTTGTTTAAATGACACTAATTCTGTTTCTTCCACAATGTATGCTTGGTCATTATCTTAAATGCTATTTTGGGCCTCAATTAAAAAATAGCTACTTGTAACTGCTTTGAGACAGCTTTCTGAATAAAATGTCATGGTGTAATTGCATTTATACTGCCTCAGTAAAGCCTTTGTTCATATACATTTTAGAATTGTGCAAATTTGCAGCTCTAGCTATTTGATTTGAGGAAATGATCACACGGACGCTTTTCCTCTCATTTTGAAAAGTTACTGAACTTAAATACTACCATTGAAAAAAAGAGGGGAAAAAGCCGAGACAGGAGAGGAACAGAGTGGGACCAGTGTATTTGTAGGAACTGCTCGATAGATGCAGATTCACTTGCAATTATGTATTACACACCATAGAGCTTTCTCATGATGTTTTCAAATGCTTTAAAATAATGCTTAGTATTTTTAAAATGAAGATTGCTGATCAATATATTTAATAGCATTGCTCTAAATGAAAAAGGATCTTTTAAAGCGTGACATTTGAGTCTTTTAAATTATTTGGGATTCATAGAGTGAATTGAGAGCTTCTGATTAAAAAAGCGAATACTGTACTTTAGAATGAATGTCTGTGTCAGGAAAATCTTTAGAAAGTTAAATGACAGTAATATCAGGCAAGGCTGAAGAATGAAATGGACCTTCTGGGACAACATTTTGCAGCAGAATGATTTTTATGAAAAAGCATTTGATACTAGAGAAAGTCTGTTTAACACCCTGATCAGCAATAGCTCTCTCTCTCTCTCTCTCTCTCTGACTTTCTTTTGTCTTTAACAAAGCACTTAGTTCAGATGTTTGTCTTCCTTCATATGTAAATAGCAAGACAATCTTCTGCAAGGTGCTGTGAATTTTTCATTTAATAGATTATAAAAACACAAATCCCAGATTTTATTCTTAAACTATATGGGGTGAACTTTGTCAGTTAAGGATCTTTTTAGGATTCAAAATAACCATTTATTACCTCTTTTGTCAATTAAATTAGTTAAGTTAATTGCTTAGATGTGTCTTCTTTGGTTTGGCTGTGCGATTGTTTTGTAATTCTTGGGGAAAATTACAGCATTTGTGATGAAAGCTTTATCTGAGGCAATAATATATTTCTGCTATACGGTGGCTAACAGATAATCCAGATTCGGAATGACGAAATCCTAAATATAGACTTTGCCTCCTAACTTGCCAGTTTGGAGCATTTTATTTCTACTTGTAAATATCATCTGTGTATTATAGTACTTTCATGCCTGCAGGCTAAGATTACCAGTCTTCCTTTTTTTCCTCCTCCTTCTAAATATTCAATTACTCAATGGTAATTATTATTATGTGGCCTTCTTGGCTTACTGCATTATTAGATTAATATAGATTTCTTGTGCCAAATTAGCGGAAATCACTGTTATACACAACAACGAATCACCTCTTTTTTTTTTTTTAGTTTTATTTACTTTGTTGAATAACAGGAAGACTTTGACATCACGAGGTTTTATTCTTGAGACTTTTAATACAATATGTCTTTGAACGCTGAGTGGGAGAGGGCGTACTTTTGTTTTGCCTTTTACTTTGGCAGGTTTCTAAGAAGTAGAAACTTTGGTTAAATTATAGATGAGTTCGCTCAAAGATGTGTAAATAGGGGCCTTTGAGAATGAAGTGACTGTTGAAGCCCCCCCGGTCCCTGGTTGTTGTTCCAGGGGTGTGGGGCAGGGGTAAGAAAACCGAAAATGAAAGAGAAGGAGCTGTCCAGGGTACTGCAGCTGATTAATATTTCCTCTTACTGTACAGAAAAAATAATTCTTTACTGCTTTCACTTCACAAAACTGCCACCACTGCCCCCCCTTCCCTCACTTCCCCCACTCCCCCCAAACTAGACAAGCCTTATATTGAAGTTAACTATAAAAAAAAATAATGCGGATAAAAAACTTATTTCAGGAGCGTGTCGTGTTTCTCTGCATAACAAGTACGCCCTCAGATCTCAGTAACTTTCACGTATTTCTTATTGAAACTAATTTTTTATACAAAGTTTTTTTCTTTTGGTCAAAGTTACAGACAATAAAACTTTTCCAGTCTAAATTAATCTTTGAGTATAGCACAAATGGTTTCTATGGCAGTGCTGCAATGTAAACAAAACAAACAAACAAACAAACAAAAAAACCCCCAGATCTCAATCTTGCATTACTTGATTGCTTTTGAAATGAATTCTTGTCCTTATGTGACCTGAAATGTGTGGTTACAAAGCTATAGAAATCCAAACGATCATATTTGTTTGATATGAAATGAAAAAAATAGTTAAATTGAAAGTTTAACATCATGAAATTCAAAATCCCAAGCGGTATATAAACATTAAAAGAAACTTTGGACTGCTAATCCTAGGAAATGAGTTTTATGGATTGAATTCAACAAGGCTTCAGAAATGGTTCCATCTGCTGCCTAGCAGCTGGTGAAAGGATAAATTTAATTCATTAATTCATTTGGAAAAAAGGATCCAAGTAGTAAAGACTTCATTGCTCATAATGCACATAGGTGGAAATCAAAACTGAAATTAGGTCCAGTTGATCATCTTTGATAATGAGGAACATTTTCTTTGTTATTATTATAATGATTTTGATCAGGTAGTTGGCATTATACTGACTATAAGCTGTTAACCGATATTTTTATGTCTCAAAAAGTTGAGAATAGTTCTGAAAGCATAACTCCTCTTCTGGGAGGAACATCCTTACTTTAGGAGTTACAGAATTTGTAGGTTTGAAAAGCTAGACTGTTTCACTGAAACAATATTTCTATGAATATTTGCAACTGACTTCTATTAAGTCAGTTTAAGAATACAAAATAAGGTACCGTGAAAATTAGAAAATAAACCTATTCGCAGTTAAGTCACGGTAGAATCGAAACCCTGTCAAATGTAAAGAGTTTATTACTTTCCTTTACTTTTCTATTAGAGCCACAAGCTGTTGTTTATTCTCTTCACATATTTTCTTTTCATAACAAGTGTTAAAATCTTGTACAAGAGTAAAGTTAAGGACTGAGAAAGGGGAATATTGAAATAGCCAGAGTTTTAAAGGCAAATTAAATTGGACAAATGCTTCAATAATAACTTGACCTTTAAGTTCTAGATATAAAGTTATTCAAATTATCACAACCTCCGGATACATTTTTTTTTTTAAAAAGTAGTTGCCTATACCTCTTTTAATCTAAATTACAAACAGTGACTGCAAAGTTATCTAAGGCTTTTGAACTGTGGGATGGTCAAGTGGCAAGGGCTCTTATTCGCCTTATACCAGGCACAGAGGTAAACCTGTGCCTCATTACTTGCTGAGGGATACACAGGACTGATGAACCTGTTATCCTGAAAGCAGTTAAAAATCTGCCAATGCCTATTTTCAGTGGTTTTGCTTGAGATGGTGATTTCATGAATGATATTTGGCTTTTCCTGTTTCCTCTGTAGCCCATAGCTCACTGTGGTGGGTTTGTTGGATTTACTATAAAGGTTCTGTTCGCACCCTGTGGGTTGGGTTAAGAATTAGGATTTATGCATTTACTTCTACTGTTGCATTGTTTATACAGCTTTGGTTTAGTTTTGATCCCTTTTTTTTTGCCTTTGAGGCTCTTCCACAGTGTCAGCTGCTGACTGATAGTAGGAGAACGGCCTCGTGGTGTGAATGAAAGGGACCTAGCGGTTGGTAAACAGAGATAAGGAATAAATAGAGCACAGGCAAAAGGAGATAGTTCTGTGGGAGCCCAGATTGCCGCCAGTCTGTTCAAGTGAGATGCAGTGCCTGTCCTTTTCCCAGATTAAATTAGTGTGCGAAATCTCCAGTGACCTCCTCCCCTTCTCCCCATACTCTTTAGCCAAGCTGAACAGCCTCTGCTGTAAAGTATTCATTTTATCCAGGGACAAGTTGGACAATAGAACTCTCCCTGTTACTTATGGACAGCTGTCGTGATTCATAGGGCTTTTCAGCATTTCATTTTTCATAAGAGTTAAAAGGGTTTTACCTTGTAACTGACGAGAGGTTAGAAATGCAAAGATGCCAGCCCTGAGGTTGCCTGTAGTAAGGAACTTAATAAATAAATATCACCCCCCCACACACACACGCATATCCCCTCCCCAATGTGCAAAAGAGTGTGTATTTTGTTAGTGCTGCTGTTCTTATTTAAAGGGGTTTAATTGTGATAACATGATTACACTGAAGCATGAACTGCATGGAGAAATTAACAAGCAGAGACACAGCGATTTGCAGGGCCCCCAAGGTTCCCTAAATTAAAGGTGACCAGTGCAAACCCAGCGAGTGCCCTTTTCCCTTCTTTGCCCTTGTTTTTGCCTACCTCTCCTATCACTTTATTACCTGCAAATAACTCCCAGGAAAGAGTAAACCCTCATGAGATACCTCTGTGGTCCCGTATTTTTTTTTAATTATTTACTGCAAATATATTCAGCATTTTGACTGATTAAATAGACCTTCGGCAACCTTGAGGGTCACTGTGTAGAGTATGTACATAGAAAATGCATCAGCCCATTGTACCCTGGCAGCTAATGAGATTGGTCGTTAAGTAAATGACACAAAGCCTACAAAAAAAGCTTAGCAGCTCACTAGAGTATCACAGAGTGTCCCTGCACACCACACAACGACACAAACAGTGGACTAACCTAGCCCACCCCTGCTTTATTCTACATCACTGCTTCCCTGATGTCAGCGTGAGAGGCAGAACAAAGGCTAAAAGGCACACGGTAAGTCAGTCTGACAATTATGCCCTAGGGAGAAAGTAGAGCAAATCTTAGCCTAACCATGGGGTTGAAAGTCCGTTTCTAGACAAGTAGGTCATAATGAAGGGAATTTTTTTTTCCCCCTGTCACTTCACGAAGGGGAGAAAAATATCTCTGGAATCAAGGTTGGGTTTGATTCTTGTTTGTTTGTTTCCTTTTTCTCTCTGTGTGATTCGCCAGCTTACAAAAGTTTCTGGAATTCCGAAAGTAACGTGAAACAGTATGTTTTGTGAATTGGATATTGCAATTATAGTGTAATGAAAGAAATATTCTTTGTAAGAACTGCCACACAATAAGCACTGTCTCAGATGTACATTAACATCTGATGAACTTTATAGACAGAAAGTTTCTTTTTACTGCTCTGTAAAAATCTGCTGAAAATGTGTTATATGTATGAAAACACATTTCAGTCCACTAGCCTTACTTACACCCCTAAATACCTGGTACAGTTTTTACAACCAGACAGATATGAATGGAGTTGTTACTATAATTTTGGGATTTTTTTTTTTAAACAGATATTTACATGATGTCTCTCTCAGGGTTGTCTTTTACGTGAGCTGAAATTAAAGAGTTGGAGATTGCTGTTAAACAGTTAGACAGTCTTTACATATTTTCTTTGCACAGCAGCAAAATATTCAGCTGGTATCTTAGAATAGCAGGTGCCTGCCTGTGTAACCAATGATAAAATCTTTTCTAGCAGTGTTTCAGTTTAGTATCTCAGGACCCTTTATTTTACTGAAAAAATGGCAACAGGAAGTTGCCAGAAAGTCTTGTTTGCATTGCTAAAATGTTTCTGTCTGCTTTGCACTTTGGAGGCTCAGGGGATCTTAGGTTCAAAACGCAATGATATTATTGCAAGATGCCTGTGTGAGTTCAGTAATGCTTCGCCCCCTCCCCCCACCCTGCCCCCCAAACCCACTGAAAACCATGTTTTAAGAATGTTTTCTCAAATACAGACATTTAAAGAAGTAGGTTTTAGATATCAGCTTGCATTACTTTGGGGTTTTTTGTTGGTTTTTTGTTTGTTTGTTTGCTTGTTTTGCAAGAGTTATTTAATTTGGGAAAACACTTCTGAATATATGTGTATTTAGATATGTCAGGATAACCTGTTCACTTAATTAAAACTCTTCATAAGTCACAGAAGTCAGTTTACTATGATATGTTGCTTACCCAGGGACATCCTTTTCACTGTATGGACAATATAGGTAACTTACAGCTTATAGAAATTAAGATAAAGTGTGATATTTTAACATAGGCATTTGATGATTCCTCGCAAAAGGGTGTGTGTGTATATGCATATATACAAATCCGCATGTGCATATTTATATAAAAAGCGTAGATATACAAAAACTGTGTTCACCTATATAGTACCTCAGCTCACTGAAACTCAGTATATTTCAAGTAATAGCTATGTCTGCTTTTTATTTCCCAATAATTCCAACTTAGGAAATTTAATGAGGAAGTAAACAAACTGAGTAAAAGTCTGTATTTAATTTTATTTTCCGTATTTTAAGGTGTGTACATCACAGCAACATGTTTTTCTTATGCTACCTCAGAAAATATGAGATATGCAGGCATTAGAAAACAAGCTTGCTTTCTCAGCTAAATCCTATAATTCACACCTAATTGCTAGATCAGCAGAGTTTTAGTAACGCTACAGCATTACGACACAGTTTTGCTTTGAACTTTGTTAATTGATATTAAGTTTTCATTTTATTTTAACAGGTAATATTTGAGGATATTTTCTGTTCAGGTGTGTCACCACAGCTTTTAAAAATGAGCACATCCCTATCACACAATCATGTTTTTTACATACATATGTGAATGAGAATAAAGGGTATTTAATTTTACACCATTCTCCATATTAATAAGTTCAGCTGTCCTTTATCCTTTTAAAAGTAGCGAGTTATTTCATAAGGGTAATGCACATGCAGTCGTGCTACAAAAATCATACTGCTACTGTAATCCGACAGGTTGAACCACAGTAAGTTTCAATAGTTTTTCATAGCTTCATTATTTTTTCCTCTTGTCTGTCACTTCTTTGGTTCACCTAAAAGAAAAGGCAAAGAAAACTCAATTTCTGACAGTCAAAGTTGTTCATCTAATCTCCCTGATAAAACTCTGTAACACACTAGGTTTTTAGAAACCACTTTTCAACAGACTTTTTGGACCTTACAATCCAATATGAGGCCCTTGCGCTTATCTTTGTGCACAGTTTCAGGTGATAACAGTATGAGTTGTGCATGTGGAACTGAAAAACTTTGTGGCATTATGAGTTGATTTGAATAATTCTAATTCAGGGGTTTTTTTGCATGCTTATAGATTTTCAAACCAGTAATCCCAAAATATCTGATATTCCTGATAAGCAAGTATCTCCAAGGTCAGTCACAGACAATCCTCCACAAGGCCTGGCTCTGTCACTCCAAAATAAGATGTAGCAAATAACATGCAGAATAAACTTTCTATTCTACTACATTCATATCTATTTGGAGTGCCTAGACTGAAATCTCTCTTTTACTTAACTGATTAATTTTGGAAGTAGATATATCTAACTGGGACTGGGTCACTTCTTGTAGTTTATGTGTGCATAGTTGTGGATTATTAAAAACTGCATAAGAAGAACCAGTGTTTCTGAATTTTAATTATCCTGAATCACTTCAGACTAAAGATACTGTTTAATTAGCGATAAAAAAGATTGCCTCCCCCTTAACTTCTTTCTTTTAGTACTTACATAAAATCTCTTTGGAGTAGAATTGTTCTCATTTATGTTCATGGAAGACTTCTAATAATACTAGTAACTTTTGTCTTTCTGAATGACAGAGTTCTGGTTCAAAACAGGTGATAACCTAACCATAAAAGTTACTTTATAATGAAAATGGGGCTTACCTTTTTGGATAGGTGAACACTTACAAAAGCATTTGTACACATGAGTGATTCCACTGAGGTGAGGTCGAAAGCTCACTTCAGTAGAGTAAAGCAGGTGTGTAAGTGTTTTGAAAATGAGGGGTTTATCGATTTGCTTAATAGATATGGTTAATATTTGCTAGCTCATTTTTCAGGTTTGGTTTTATTTGTGAACTTTTCCCCTCATTAAGGAACTTTGGTTAAAAGGAACTCGCTTTTCATTTAAAGACATGTATTTGAACTCTGCCCCATGAGGCATTAGATTAATAAAAAATAATGCTTTAGAACTTTTTAAAAATATCATTTCAAGTGAGCATTGGAGTTCTCAATTTCTTCTTAGTAGTGTTTCTTCAGGTGTTAGTAGAGTCACTAGGTCAGTTCCCTAAATATCAGGTGACAATTTGATGCCTTCAGTGTTGTCCCCCTCTCGCCTCCGCAACTTAGAGCACATGTGCAGCAGCTGGATTGGCACAACAAAGTAGTAATGGCTCCAAAGGCACCGTTATGGACTATCAGGTCAATAATCCTTATGCTAAGAAGGATTTACATGATACAGAGTAATGGCTCTGTCATTTCTGAAGTAAAAATCCACTTTTTAATGAGCATCAAAATACTGTTTTGCACTCTTCACATCAGAGATATTATGGTAGTTAAAAATCCCAATACCTTCTTTAAATAAAAGTTCACATTTAAATGTTTGAATAAAATATTCTAGATAGACAGCTACAGAATCCCAAATGGAGGCGTTTTTAAAATGTACTTATTACTGTTCTCAAATTCTTTCTTCCTTGCTATATCAGAAGAGTATAAGATATTTCCATCATGTCTTCAAATAGCACTTTTATGATGCAGTCCAGATATAAATTGGATTTAGGGGGCCTTTTGGGTTTTTTGTTTAGTTTTTCTACTATGTGATTTTATCCTACTTCAGGCAAAAGTTTGACACAGTCTAACATACACAATCTTGATCTCGTTACAAAAGTAAGTTTGAAAGTTACCGGCAGTGGTCATGGAAATCCAAGGCTGTGATTTTTGTATTAATTTATTTTTTTACATACAATTAAATTTCTTCAATTTAATAGATTTCCCACATTTTAGGAAAAAAATATTTTCTTTGCTAACAATGTGGTCCACTCAGCCTCCATACAAGATATGGAAAGTCACCAAATCCTAAACAGAAAGAACCGTAGCGATACAAATGAAGAGACTGAGTACACATGACATTTTCATTGTATCTCTAACATTTTATAAAATTAAACACCATTTTGAAGTATGGGTCTGATGGGAATCATCCTATATATAAGCATTCTACATTTAGTGAACAAAGTGCAACTGAACACATAAATCACTCTAAATAACATTGACACTTGGTCAAAAGAAACATATATTTAAGGCTCAAGTGTATGGTCAAGCTACTTTATGGAAAACGTTCCCATTATTTTTGTGAGAAACAGTGCTGTCTACAAAAAGGGTTAAAGAAAATGCATTCTGTTGCATCTGCTTACTAAATCCCTTACTTTAGTAGAAATTCAAATTTTGTAAAGATTATTCGTTTTATTGATGCATATAATTATAATCACAAGCCATCTGCTGATTTGGCAGGCATGGTTAAAATTCTCTAACTCTCATAACCTTTCAAGTACAGTGCCCTTGGGACTCTATTTCACTTTTATATTTTGGAAAACATGTAGGGACAAACAAGGGAGGTCATCTGCCGAAAGTCAGACCTGTAAAACATTAAAAGAATAAAGATCATGATGACTGCTCTTGTTTTATTAGCAAAGAAAGTATTTTCTATTTTATTTCTGACTTCAGGAAGGATTATGCTGGTTTCCATCACGCACTTTGGGAATTTGAATTTTTTCTAGGGATTAAAGCTCTCTCCTAACACTCCTGGGATCTGGGTTCCAAGTCTAAACTAAACGAACAAATATTGTTCAGTTTGGTTGTCACAGGTGAATTAAACATATTTGACCTTGGCCTTAATTTTTATTTTTACACAGTTTCCATTATATTTCTGTTTGAAATGTTTTAGCTGACACTGTTCACTCTTTTTTAGTTTTGGGGTTTTTTTTTGGAACTTGGTCGTACTGAATTTCACAGAGAGACACCTTTCACATGTTTAGCTTTTTCCCTTGAAGCTCAAAAGAGCATTTTAATCTTGGGGGCTACATACAGTAAGGCATAAAATGAGTGGCCAGCATTCTTTGCCCTAGTCCTTTAGAAGCACATGCCTCTATTTATATTAGCCTACCATCGACCTGTGGTTAGTCACAGTCACACATGTTTAGGCTTTTGCCTATGAGAAGTCTTGTTCTTCATTTTCTTGTGTTCTTTGCCACGTTTAGCCAAGCTATTTTATACTTGAGAAGTCTCCCTTTGTTGTTACTGTTTTTGTTGTTGTGTTACATGTGGTGTTACTCTGCTTTTTCTAGTAGAAAACATCCATAAAGAAAAAAAAAATCTAGGAGACACTTTCTCTGTAATAATAAAAAAATGATCACTTTTCACCAAATTGTAGGATATTGTCAGTGCTCGGAGTTAGGAAAAAGTGTGTTTTAGAGAGAAAATACACGAAGGTGGAAAAATTTGGTGCAGAATGGGATAGTCCAGTGACTTCTTGATATTAGCAGAAGGCAAGGACATTCACCCCTCAACAGAGCTGTCTTGCTTAACGCTGTATTGATGTGTATCTCGCAGGAACAAAAGATGCAACTCTCACTTCTGTTTAATTAGTGTATCTGAAGGCCTGTATACAGCATGCATGTTGCTTTACTCCTTTTGGAGGTTTGATTCTCACCCCACACCCTCATAATGACAAGCAGGAGGGAAATGCACATGTTTGAAAGTGTCTTCACAGCTGAAACTAGGGAAACAGGCCGAGAGTAGCTCTGGTTTATTTCACAACCAATTAAGTATGACATCTGTTGAAACTCAGGAAATAAGTCTCCCTTCCCCCGTTCATATACTTACTTTAGCTGCCAGTCTTTTGTTTGGATATGGTGAATTTTACTCACAAGACTTTTTTTCTTTGGAATAAGTACACAAAATCAAGAAAACAAGACATAACTTTTTTTTCTTTTTTTTTTTTTAACTAGGTTTAACTAAGTGCACATAAAAAAGCCCTTCTTGGCACTCACAAATCAAGCAAATGATTGTGTCAATAATTCTTTGTCTAAACACTCACCTTGCATGCTGAAAAGGGCATGTTTGTGGCAGGCAATGTAGGCACAATAACATTTTCATTTTTGAAAGTCTGGCTCTTCTTGTTGGCATTCAAAGGCCAGAAGAAGTTGCTAGAAGGAATTTGGATTTTAATTTCTTTAATTTTATTGTTGAAAACTTGGCACTGAACAAAAGATACCAAATAGACCAGGGCATGTGGCATTATTTATGGTTAAAGAATTAACCAAAACCAAAAAACCAAAAAACCAAAACCAAAGAAAGAATTACATGCACAGCCACTGTCATTGGTGACATAGGTTTCTCAAGTATACAATGGTTCATAATAAAACAAGGATGAAATACAGATAAGCTTAAATAGCAAACTTATCAGTATCAGATAATAATTCAAGCCGAGAAACACTTCCCATTTATCAGACATCAATCCATGTGATGCATTGACTTATCAGGAAAACCTTTATTCCTTCATAAAATATTGTCCAATCCAAATATGGAAAAGATGGTATTTCAGTTCATACCAGCTGCTAAGAATTCAGCTTAGAACTTGTCTTCATTCTTCTATATCTAGATAAAGAAATATTTGCCATATTATTCTGACTTCTTTCTTTCTCTGTCTCTTGACACTGGATTCTCCTGTCCCTCTGAAGCCACACTGCTCATATCGAACCTGTGGCTAACTCTCCTTTAATTTACACTGTTGACTAGTGCTCTCTTTTATTTGTTTGGCAGCTTTGTTTCATTTGACAGTTCTTTCCCACAAGGACTGGCACTGCCTTCATTCCTGGAGGATGGTTCCCTAATTTATTTCTCTTGTTTTTTCATCCCTATTTTAGAATACATAGTGTGTGTGTCATTTAGACTGTAAGATGCTTCTCGGTGATTGCCATAGGTTCCTTGTTTAGGAATCCTCTGGTGAAGTGCCCGTGTGTGCAGTGGAAGTGTCTAGACCCGAGCCAGTCATCCAGATTCCCTTTCGAGTCAGTGGAAAGAAAGAGACATTTCTTGGATGCAATTCATCTCACCGTGAAGTAGATGTATGAAATAAGTAAGATGTATCACACATCTACACAGCAGCAGAAATGCCTACAGCTTGCCTGCAGGCCACCCAGAGACTATGGGAAGCCAGCGGTTACTACCTCAGAAATATCTGTCTGCATTTCAGGCACATAAAGTTAGGGAGGTGAATCTTGTTTTTCCTGTCCAGCCCACAAACTGGACTTGATTTTGTCTTATATCTTGTCTCCACACAAACTTACTGTTTCTCACAATTGCATAGAAGACAAGACATGAATAATATGGTATGCCTTAGACCAAAAGTTTCCTCTTGCATATACATGGGATTGGTGAAATTCAGTGTGCCCTCAGGTGTTAATGGAGAGCAGAACACCAAAACTGAATATTGCTGTGCAGCTCAGAGGATCAAATTTTGCCCCTGAAATGTGATATTTACAAAAGGGAAGGGGACAATTCCTTGTGTTGTTCTTAGAAGTCATTATGTTTCCTTCCTGAAAAGGGTTTCTTTCTCAAAACTAATTCTTAAAAAATAAGGAGAAATAAGCTGTAAAGATTTAACAATATCCATTCATTTAAAAATACAGTAGAGATATCTACAATAAACCAGTTGGATTTTTTGAACACTCATGATAGAAGCACTTCCAGACTCAGCTCCACATTTTCTTTCTCCCAGTGGTCACTACTCCGACTCTGTAGGCACTTTTAGGGGTGCCTCTGTGATTTCTCTCTTTCTTCAGGCTTTGCAGACTCTGTTTCTCAAGCTTTGAGGTAATAGAAGGATAGATTAGATGATATTTTTGTGCTATTTCTGTGGGTGGTTATAGTCATTCAACGTTTCTCATGCTATCAGAAACACTACAAGCAAGCTTTCAGTTCAAAATTTCAGTTACTGCACATATTTGCATAGATTCGAAGTATTTTTTCCATGTTTGAAGAGATTTTATGACATAAATTTTTATTTTTTGAGGATTATTTATCATCCCCATAGCTTTAACACATAGGTGTCTTTTTTTAAAACAAACCATAATCTTCTAAAGCTCTAGGGACAGGTTCTCAAAGTTTCTTCAGATCGAGGCAAAGTGCTTAAATTGTATTTCTAAGTGGGCAACTCAGAGTTCCTTTGGGGATCAGAGCTGGATGGAGCTGCACTAAACAGGTAGTGCATGGTCCCTGTGGAACACCACGTGGCTGTAGTAATCCTACGCTATCCTAAGCGATACCATGGGAAGCATAGGTTGGCTTTGGAAGCAGGGAGCCACAGCTAGGTCTCTGACAGTCCCTTGCCTTTTCATACTCTTTCTTTGAGTAGTAGTAAACTCTGCTGTAAGATTATGCTCAGCTTGATCTAATTTTGCAACAATGAGTTTTACAAAGGGTTAGTAACTATGTGTCTCCAGTAGCCTGTTCACGGTTGAGAGTCAGTCAATGAAAATCACCCCCAAAATTACGACTGTCCAAAGTTCATTATGGTATAAATTGACACCAGTTCAAACATAAGCCTTTAGACTGATTTATCCTGAAAGGATTAACCTGCTTACATATAATATTCTCAGAGTTTTCTTCCCTACAATCAACATTTTAGTGGCAGTTGTTAAAAAGTGTCTTCTTAAATATCCCTATCACATTTTGAATAGCATGAAAGAATAAATAGCTTTAGCCCTGAATGTTTTGGGCCCAGTGTTATTTATAGCAACAACAATAGTAATACCACTTATTTTTATTGTTATTAATGTGAATAATGTGCTACTACTTTGTGATCACAGGAAATAATACCATATTATTGTGGAAGTGCAGGTTGCTTTCAATCAATGAGTGCCAGGCTTCAAAAAGCAAGTTTGGCATCGTGGTTACTCTTCAGGTCATATAGCTTGCTTCCCTACTTATTTGTGGGAGCTTGGTATTTATTTGTAATTGCATGATGATCCCTACCTTTAAATTTAGAAGTTGCATGGGTATTATGATGGTATTTTAAAAGTAATGGTCAAGTTTTTAAGCAGGCATGCTATGAAAGATATGATTTTTTGCCCTGAATTTTTCAGAGGCATTAATTGGTATGTCTCAACCTTCTTGAACCTCCAAGAGGGATCCCCACAGTAGGACTGTCATCAACCCAACAGGCTATTTAGAGAAGCTGTCTTCAAGCATCCCAGCTGCTTCAGTTTACAGCATGAAGTCTGCTTCTCATAGAGAGCAAGTAAGCCCTGTTATTGACAGACCTCGAATTAAGCAGACTGCATCCCAGGAAAGAGGGTAACTCAATCCAAGGGCTAGGTTTTCCTGTTTGCCAAATGGAGATAACATGTTACCAATTTTTCTGTCTGTGGATGAAGAAAGCATCTTGAGAACTCAGGAAAAGACAAGCCAATAATATGTGAAGACCTCTGAGTAGAAGGAGAATACTCATACTGTCCCTGAGGATTTCTTTTTTAACATTAGGAAAGAGCAAGATACAGTGTGTGGGAAGAAGGAATAATCTCTTGAGCAGAGGGAGAATTTGAGAAAAAACGGGTATTACATAATAACAGTTTTCCCTGGCCTGACCTGAGTGATCAGGGGTTTCTGTGAATCATTAAGCCCAGTTAATGCACCTTCAGGAAATTCACTTTCACATAAAATTCCAAAACCAAGGAGGAGAATTGCTGCTAATAGAGCAATAAATAAATATCTGCCTTTTTAAAGACCATTACTGCACAACTCACATTTTCTCATTGCTCAGAGTGTCTGAGGTTGTCAATACAGCTTGCACAACTTAAGGTGCCTGAGAGAAAGAGGTGGTCCATGAAATTAATATTCAAAGGAAATATTCATTTCCCAGGTGACTATTCAAGTGATTCCTTGAAATCCCATGGTGCTTTTGGCTTGATATTTTCAAAAGAAAATTTACCATATTCTGAGCTGCCAGTCCTTCAAGGTTAACCTGGACAGGTGTAAGTCCCCTCCCTGTTATTAAAGTTAGTTTTTCTAAATACCCTCCAAGTTTTATACAGTTCTTAAAAAGGACATACAAAAGTGATGTATGAGGATCACTCTTGATCTTACATGGTTATAAAGAATGTGTCCTGTTCACCCCAGCCAGAAAGTGATGTGTTCTATTTGCTTCCTATTGAATTACCTTCAGAATTATGTAAAAACATTAGCACATTACTAAACCTTATATCATTGCCTCCTTAGTTTGCCATAAAAATAATACAAACTCTTCAAGTGTATTGATTTTTGCATTAATATCCATTCTACTGCTTAAAAAATTATTTTATAAAAAAGTTTTTTAGTTCATAGACCAGCAAGCTATAAATAAACATTCTCACCCAACAATCAAGTAATACAAGCTAGATAGGTACACAGATCTAATCTTCCTTATATAAACTATTGTGCAATATTACAAAAATGAATTTTTATTAGTTTTCATGTCCTTATATTTCTAGTCTTGTTGATTGATTCAGTAACCTTGAGAACACAGTGCTAGCCTGAAAAATACAATTGTTTCCATTAAAAGAGACATGGGAATGGAAGGAGTTTTATGTATTTTTTTTTTAAACTGCAAAATTCTTTGCACAACAAACCTCACCAATATGTAAACAGGGCTCTAGCTACTGTGTTTGTCCACAGCTAGAGCTACAGATGAACACAGTGTAGTTGTGTGATGACAGGAACAGCTGACTCATTAGTAGAGAGCAGTGAAAGGTAATTAACCCTGGGAAAAGTACAGCTGCCATGCGAGCTGTTCCTTTCTGTAGGATCTGATTAGAAATTAGTGTTAAACCACTGATTCTTTAAAAAAATGTCATTGATAATTCACTTTCTCTCTCAGGTGTGGCCCCTAAAAGGGCCCTAGGATAAAACTAGTGTACAAAAGGTCTTCTATTTAAAAAGGCCTTTTCTGAGAGAAGTACACACCTGTTTGGCTGCTTCTGGACTTTTCTTAACCGTGAATATTGTCCCAGCTTTGAATGTTGTGAGGACACCCTCCAAGTCTATGAGCAGTGCAGAGAATGCATTGTCAAAATGATTTAAGGTAGAACATTATTGGTTGCCATAATGGCGCCTTTAGTGAGGCTGAGTATTTAAAACTCACAGCTACTAGTTCTCTTATCAGGACATGGTTCTGATGCAGAATGATGCAGACTGCTTCAAAAGAAAACAAAAATATCTCTCCTGGAGTAGGTGAGCACAGCAGACACAAAAAAGGATTAAGCCCTGAGCACGAAAAACACCCCCCAGCCCATCCCTTTTCCTGCACGCATCTTGGCGTTTGAGGTGCCAACAGAAAAGGCAGAACCCGTGATTTAATGTGACATCCAAACAACAAGCCAGCCTATTACACAGATACTCAGACATCTGATAGAGGCAGACTTATCAAGAACAACATAACTATCAACTAAAATAGCAAAACTTCATTAATGTACTATTGGAATTTCTAAGCTGCTGTATATTATTTACAGCTGTCATATCCAAAGCAGGTTTTGATCATCTTAGTTTGTAAAATATTCTGGCCAGGACTGTATCCTTGTATACCTGTGTGATTAAACCCAGAGTATGTGACTGCTTCCACATGCAAATAACCTGTATTATTGAGGTCCACAAGAGTGGTCTGGTTGTTTTCAACAGAGCCAAGCTTACACTAGGGAGCCTGAAGATAAACTGTTTTTAAAGTAATAAAGTTTGTAAGGCTTCTCTCCAAAGGAAGATTTTTTCATATTGCTCAAGTCAAATTTACTGCAATAGGATGGATAATGGTTTAATATCATTTACAAATACAAAATAAAATTATAAAGATATGTGTTTGAAATGTGATTTTTAACTAAATACTGTTTAGTGGTACGATGGGCAATTTTCTCACCACACTCTAATATGCTCAAATTGAAAGAAACTTTTCTCTTTTCATTTCTTTTAAATTAAATACAGTGCTTGCTGGGTACAATATTTTAATGTAATGTTACCCCAAACATATATATATATAGAGAGAGAGAGATACACACAGCTTATTGGCATTTTCAACATTGATAGCAAAAACATTCAAAGCAAAATGGTTAAGGATATTTCCTAGGAGGATGTTTCTCTTTATAGGAAAACAAGTGAATCAGATTTTTAAGATAAAGACCTGACATGCCAAGAGTGCAGTTACCTCTGCATTGCCTAATATGTTAAGAGAGATGAGGACAGAAATGCGTTTTAAATTATTTTGCCGTTCATCATACATTTGTTAGTACCCATTCTTCTCAGAATTGTCCTTTTTTTATTTGTTCATTTTTTCTTAGTATAAAAGGTTGAAGAGAAAGAGGAAACATTTTTTTTCTTGGAAATCCCAAGTAATAGCACACTCTTGAAGTATCAGGTTGAGTTTCAGAGGAAGTGAAAGCATGAGCAGGCTATTAAATTGATGAACGCAGGAGGATGAAAATAATATTAACTACCTTAAAGCGTGGTTAGAAATGCACAAAAGCACTTCACAGCACTCTATGTCGTTATCCTCATTTAGCTGAAAGGTGAAGAGACTTGCTGAAGGTCACAGAATAGATCAGTGGCAGAGGCAGGAAGAGAGTTCCAGAATCCCCTTTTTTCGTTTGCTCAATCTCAGTGCCTTCTGTTTATTTGCATGATGGAAAGCAGGTGCCATTTTAGGAAATAACCTTCACCCCACTCTAAAATCATAAAGGCCCTGAAAAGAGAATTTAAACTGCCATCTCCGGAGCCACTGACCTCTTGGCATAACTTTGAACAGACAGAAGACCCTTTTCCTTGCTCCACACACCTGAGTGAAACCTTTTCAGATAGAAAGTCTGTCCCAGTGATCATCTTACATGAGCATTTTTGTATCTGACAAATATTAGCTAATGTTTTCATTACTTTAATTTTCAAAGTAGTATTTTTATTCTTGGTTTCTTTTCCCCTGTGCCCTTCAGCCCTTCCCCTGTTCCCAGGATCTTCAGGGCAGTGCAGTCGTGCAAGAAAGCCCCATTATCTTTAGCAGTTAGGGTCATTACAAGTCTTTTAGATGGTGGCAGACTGTACTTCACATGGCACTCTTGAAGTTAATGAACATATGTGATTTGCATGTTGAGGGAAGGCACACTTCTTCCCTTTGTGTGACTTTCCCTTTCTTGGGACATGTCTGTCATGCTTAATGAAGAGAGCTTGTTTATCAGAAAGGGGAAGATGAATGCATAGGGCATCAGAATGGTATTTATATTTCTTTCTATAAAAATAGTTTGCATTTTTAGTTCACTGTGCCTTTTGACTCCATGTCGGAGAATGTTCAATGAGCTAATTAGCCATGGGTTTTGTCCAGCATAAGAATTGCGATGTCCTAATTCTGGCTATTAAATCAGTCCCAGAAAATTTGGCTGGAACAGTCAGAAATCACAGAGAAGGAATATGGTAACCTAGATTAATCCTGCAAGTATTTGAGAATTGACCACTTTTACTGAATCTAATCAGCTCCAACACTTCTGCAGAAGTCCAATGCAACCAGAACAGCACCTCGATATAATTGTCCTTCAAACACATTGATTCCTAAACAGATACAAGGGCTGTAACAGCCAGACCAGAGTCTTCCTGATGTTGAAGGAGGTTATATCAGAGTATTATATACACCACCATTGATTTCACTGCTCTAAGCTATACTGATCTGTGTGCTCAGGCGTCTCCCGCTGGCCTCAATCCTGTGACTACTAAGCACCCCTTGGAAGAGCAGAGCATGGTCACCTTCTGCTCAAGTCAGTAGCGGTCCCCCCACACACAGTACCTCACAACAGAGATGACTCCATGCAGGAAAAGTCATCCAGGCTGAAAAAGAGTAAACATGTTTCAAAGGAAAACAAACCCTGTGTTCCAGAGTCAATGACGCATGCTCTTTGAACTTTCTTTTAAAATTGCTCTGAAATCATAAGGTTGTTATGGTGTGGTTTTACTCTAAATAATGCATATCATTGTAGCACAAGCCTTGAAGTTAAGTGGCTACTTTAATGAAACATAGTTACCATAGTTACCACAGGAGAACAGAGAACAACTTTTAGTTCTTTTGAAGCTATGAATTAGTTTAAAAAGAGGAAAAGGAATAAACAAGCATGCAGAAGTTTATTATTCAGTGTTTCATGCCTGATCAACTCTAAAAAAGAAAAACTCCCTAGACTAGGGCATTAACATTTTCCAGCTGAAATCTATAATTGCCCATCAACAAACACAAAATCACATTTCAGCTCTTCAGCATGTCTGTTTCCATGTTTTTTTCCTGAGTCAGAGAAGAAACAGATTTTTTTAAAGTTCTCCTTTCAGCATTTAGTTAATAACTGACATTTTACAGCATCTTTGTTGCTAAAAAAATTGTGTCCTAAAGGCAGTAATACATTGCTAAACACAACTCATGAAATCTATAGTCTAGCTCTGTTATTCATTATAAACACTATCTTAAGGCTGATGAGAGGGAAATGAGAATTTATCATAGTGGAGATGTCTTCTAGGACCAGCTTCATTGTTTTTCAGTTTAGCGTTGAGATGTGCTCTATCCCTGAAGTGTTAATGGAGGTCACTGCTGTTGCTCTCCTTTACTGTGTTGAAGCAAAGGAGTTCCTACATAGTTGACTATTGAGAAACAAAATGATGTTCTTTCCAGTATATCACCTTCAGCTTATGAGCCTCTAGAGCAGTGGTGATTAACAGGACTTTTACAAAGTTTCTGTGTAGTTACAAGGACAGCTTCAATCTTCTGTCATTTTTTTGCATTAGCTATGATTATGCTTTTACCACCAAAATGCATTTATTTTAAAGGTAACAATACAGACTCAGAGAATAGCTTATGTTTCATCTATATTTATCAGCACTCACTGTACATTTGTGTCTTCATTACCAGGAAATATTAAGGGACATTGTGCCATCTATTCCTGTTTACAGTTTATTATGCAGAGATAGGAAACACTTAGCATGTAAAATGAATGTAGAAATTATTCCTGGATAGAAACACGGACATTTCCCACTCGTTGGCTCTTTCTCCTCCATCACCGGATCAGAGTGTAATTGTCAGTAATCAGGCCTGCTTGCTGCTGATAAAACCACTCTGAATGCTAGCAGCCTTCTTTGTGTGATGACTCAATTATTCCAGAAGTGCCTCATCAAATCTGCCCCATCAGCTGGGCTAATAAATAAGGAGAAGAAACTGGCCCCCCAAAGCAAATTATAAATCCATTTGCATTAACCATTTCGCTGGTCCATGATCTAGGCAGAAATAAGCATGGCAGATTGTGTTAAGCTTATTTGAATATGTTTATAATGTTTACAGCATGCAACCCTTTTTTTTTTTTTTTAACAAGGTGTTGGAATTATCGGTCATGAATAGCATCTAAATGCAGTTATGTTAATTACAGCAAAGCCTCAGGCATCTTTGAGGGATAGTTTGTTGCTTAAATCAGGTGAAAGTTAAACCCTTCTGCTGGGCAAAATACGATCTTGCACATGGCATTCTAATTAATTCCATGTTTAAAAAAGAGGATGAGTGCAAGGGATGTATTTTCACAGGTACTGGAAGGACAACTGCCTGTGTTACAAGGCTGTCTTATACTGGTAAGGTGACCTCCTGCTCATCTCAGGGCAGAACCAAGTAAGATAAAGTGTAGCCTTATTGGTGGGAAAGAAAATGCAATAGTTGAAGCAGCAATAATTCTGTTTCATGTGTACTATGCACTTCATAAAACAAGTGCAGAGAGGAGTACTCTGCCCCAATGAAATTCCTTTCTGAAACTCAAATGATATAAAAACTATGTTTGCAAGTAGAACTCCTTCAGATTTCCAAGACTGCCCAAGTGTACTGCAATGAGGGTCTTAAAGTGAAGCATAGGAAGAAAAAATGAAATTCATTTGTTTACTCATGTGCTGAATATTACATGTGCACTTAAAGGTCTCATTGAGGTCACTGATAAATTTGTGCAGAACTTAACATGTAAAGTTACATACTTCAGCCTGTGCAGGGTAAAGATCAGAAGTCAAGAGGTCAATACATATTTACTCATTTGAAATGACATCTTTTACTTTCACATAAAGATCAGAAGTCAAGAGGTCAATACATATTCACTAATTTGAAATGGCATCTTTCACTTTCAAATATTTTTTCTCTCAAATAGTAAGTATGTTGCATCATTTTACCTTGAGAAACAGAAATCACTGTCACTGCAGAAACATGAAAAATATTCAGGAATCATAATGGTGAGCACATCAGATTTTGTTTCCTTAGATGCTATTTCCATTCTGAGTTTACAAATCACAAACTGTTGTGATAGTTCATTTTCATATTTGCAATATATCAACTAGTGATGTTGTAAGTTCATATTTGCAATATATCAACTAGTGATGTAAATGAGAGAAAATCAAATTCATTTGTTGGAAATTATATTCATTATGCTCAAAAAAAGTTCTTAGTGGTCTTTTTCAGATGTAGTAGAGCCTTGTGTATTGCAATTCTAACAGAGAAAACACCCTCAGACTTCTGGTGAGATAATTTTTACCTGTGGAATGTGTCTTTTTTCATTATTAAATCCTGAGGACCTCTCTGATAATCTAAGATGAATGAGTGGACTTTTACCTATAGACAATGGGTCAACAAGAATGGTCCCTTGAAGGATTTTGCAACACACATCTGATGTGGAGGATAGGGGCCCAAGGAGTGATTCACGTCAGTATCCCAATATGACTCATGGATCTCAGTAGGATGGCACTTCAGAGTCAGTACAAAAATCATGTTGCACTGGAAATGGCTCTAAACCAAAGAATGAATTGCAAAGGTTCCAAGTGACTTCAGTAAACCATTACATTGACAAATCAAGCAACTCATCTATTCCATCTTCGTGGGTTTGTAAGGTTTATTCTAGTTGAACTGAGGTGCTGGTTGAAAAGGGTGGAGGTTTTCTTTGTAGGCAGGCAAATTCACCTTCAGGATTACAAAATTATCTTCAGATATATAGGGAGTTGAACTGTAGGCATAATTTACCATCTTGAAATCCTTTTGAGTTCTTTACTAAAACAAACAAATGAGTTAATAGGAGGCATGAATAGATTGGACCAAATGAAGATAATATGTGTGTGGATTTAAGAGGAGTGATCCCACTAACCTTGGCTGACAAATAAGTTAGTTCTACCTGATTTCCATTAACCATGATCTTATCATCAAAGTCACCTATATAGATGTTCTTTATGGACTCTTGAGGTTGAGATCTTTATTTTTCTCTTTGACATTGCAGACTTTTATCTGCCCTTCTTGCAATGCCTCAAAATTTGGCCCATGACTAATTTTACAATTTATAAAATATACTAAAATAAATTATCAGTAAATTATTGTGTAACATCTCAGTGTCACTGTGAAATCAGTACTAACTCTCGTTTGATACCTGAAGTATCAGATCCCAACACTCATATTTGAAATTTGCTTCTTGGAGTGTGGACAGGGGTGACGCATAGCTTATATTCCATCAGGGGTATGTCACATCCCATGACACAGCATAATCCTACACACCCTGTTTATAACATGACAGATGCATGACATTGTATTAGACTTTTTATGAAATACCGCGTCTTCAAATGTGGGTACTCACCCACGAATCAGCTGTATGGCAGCCAGCACTGTTACGTGAAAGAAATGGAAAACAGCACATTTAAACTTACTAACCAGTAATTTCTGTTGTAATTAAGCACTGAAGAGGGGTTCAGGTTTTGTGCTTTATATAAAGTCTTGCTTTTGTCCTACTATAACGCTCTTGCTTTACAAAGATAGCTGATGGTGTCACATGCAAGGCAGATGGGAATAAAACAGCAAATGGCACTGCTGCATGTAGTTTTCCAGTACAACTTTAAAGCCTCCCTCCCAGACCTGACCCAGCCCAGACTCCTTTTCTTAAAAAGAGGATTTTTCAATGTATTAGCTTATTATGTAAAGTTAAATGTGAAAAGTTTTCTATATTTTCCTGTCCTTTGTGCACTTTTCCGAGTGGATCTCAGCTGTGCCGTCTTAACTCCCAGTCCCTTAGGATGAGAGAGACAGCAGATGGGGTTAGGGCAGAGGGCTGATGCTTCTGACAGCAAACGGCCTGGTTGTTGAGTGGAAGCTGTGAGCGTCAGGAAGCTCCTTTTCCCCAGAGAACCAACTAACCACTGAAGAAAGTTGAAAATGAGCCCTTTGAGAAACGCTATTAAAAGTAGTAAAAAATTGCAATTGTGCAGATGATGTGCTGCTGTGTGGTTATTCGGATGCTAATGAGTTTGACATTAGGGAACTCAAAGGGTTTACAGCTACTCCCTTATGTGATTTAGTCCTTTATTGGCAATCTTTGAGAAAATAAATGAAAAATATACTGCTAATAAATACATAACATGATAGGATTTCAGGCAAAAAGCTGCTAAGTTTTAGCCTTTAGAAAGTGCTTTGTTCACGATTGTAGTTATTTTCGGAGATCTTTTGTTTTAGGTTAGTGTGTTTTGAACAAAGAGGAAGAAGCAGGTAGAAAGCTTGAAGACTCCTTTTGTATTTTTTCATGGATGTTGAAATAGAATAACAGAGAAAGAGGCCTTTGAGGATAAATAACATCTTTTTCCAGCAACATATTGGCTAGAAAAATGCTTAAAAATCTTTTTGGTATTGGGCTGTTTTGTTCTGAGTTTTCTCCCTTCTTTATCATCTTGCATCTGTTGTCTGTTTTGTTATTTGATAAAAGCTTCTTAATTTTAATTAAAAGTTATTGATGGGATGCAACTAATATTCTATCTATTGGGACTCAAGCAGAAATTAGTCACTCAGTAAACTCTGGCTTCCGTGAGAATCTGTTTAAAATGAGCCTTTCCAATTTCAGAAATGTAACATTACAAATTTTACTGACAAACCTTCATCAGGTATCATTAAATTAAGAGTTAAAGTTTCACCTTCAAGCTCCAAAAGTTTATCTGCAAACTTTGTCATAATTGGAATATGTCAAATGAATAGGTATATTTTGATAAATACACTGGATACTATTTGAAAAGAACTTCTGAAGTTGCAAGTGACAGTAAAAATGTTATGTTTGGTCACTGGTGGCAGGAGTAATGCTAAAATAAAGTCTGCCTATAACGACTGTTCATGGCCAGTTTTTCCCAGCCTGCAAGTGCCTACAACTTTAAGTGTTCAAAGGGTTCAGTTATTTATTGTTTTCTGAATACAAGGCCCTCAGTATTACTCAGATATAAACTTCTGCAGCTCTTCTCTCACTATTACTGTTGCTTTAGCAGGAGTTTCCTCACAGAACGGAATAAAAATTGAGCATGGAGAAATGTCAAGGATGTCTTTCAGTTTGCTTACACTGATAATATTATCAATCTTGCAAACTTTAAACCCTGATATTCAAAATATAAAAAAAATAAAACCAAGAGTTTTTCTGCTATTATTAAAATATTTTAGAATGCTTCTCATTTATTTCACAGCATGTACTGAACTGTCCTACTCGGTCAAAGGGTTTCTGATGTAGTGAAAACATTTCACTAAGAATTTCTACATTTAGAAACTGTGGATTTTTGTCTGTGCAAGAAGAAAAACTTTTCTTGTAGCAGGTCTATTTCATAAACTATTGGAAAGGTCATTAACAATAGAAAGAAAGTACAATAACAAAAGAAATTTTGGTATTCCTACTGCCTTTTAGGAACATTGTCGATGCCTCTATACCATATCTTTGAAAAAAAGCACAAGAAAACAATGCACCTGGATTATTTTCCCATTTTATTTAAACACTTTCCTGTTTCATCAACATTTTATTTTTATTTAGTATAGCTGATTTTTGCTTTTTTTTTTTTTTTTTTTTTTTTTTTTTCAAAAAAAAAAATTTAGAGTTTTTTTTTTAATGATTTTTTGGCTGCGCGGAGGAGCGCTGGAGCTGCCCCAACACTTCTTGTTGTTAAAGTGCCTCAGCCCTTTCTGAGCTCCTC